>NC_061512.1:39369661-39734003 GCF_022539505.1 Lolium rigidum
CCTAGTTCATGAACGTGGAATTGAGATCGGCCTGAAAAGTCAAGAGGCAGTGCAAACGATGAAGCCACCAACGACCAAGATGGAACTCCAGAGTCTCATCGGCAAAATCAATTTTGTCAGAAGGTTCATCTCTAATCTGTCAGGACGAATTGAGCCGTTCATGGGACTGGTAAAAATCAAATCTGATGAGGAGTTTCATCGGGGCGAGCAACGGCGAGCGTTTGATGAGATTAAAGAATATCTAACGAAGCCGCCCGTGTTGGTTCCGCCTCGACAAGACGAGGCCATTCTATATTTACTGTCGGTAGCCGATACTTCTATCGCCTCGGTGGTAGTGCAAATCTATGATGGCATGGAAAGAGTTGCTTTCTACCTCAGCGAGAAGGATGTTGGATGCGAGAGACGAGGTACCCGGAGATCGAGAAGTTGTGCCTCTGCTTATTTTTTACCTGCACCAAGCTTCGCCACATCTTTCTGACGGCAGAAATCATCATCATCTGCAAATCAGACGTCATCAAGCACATGCTGTCGGCTCCTGTTTTGAAAGGCCGACTCGGTAAATGGATGTTTGCGTTATCGGAATTGGATCTCCGGTATCAACCTGCGAAAGCAGTCAAAGGACAGGCCTTGGCTGATCTAATCGCGGAACGGATCAACACTAATATAGCAGCATTGTCTATACGTGCATGGGCCATGTTCTTCGATGGGTCAGTTTGTGATGATGGTTGCGGCATCGACATCCTACTCGTGTCGCCCCGGGGGGCAACCTACACCTTCTCCATCAGGCTATCCACCCCTTGCACCAATAATGTTGCTGAGTATGAAGCAATACGTAAGGGGATGGAGTTGCTAATTGAAGCCGGGGCAGAAGCGGTGGAACTCTTTGGAGACTCAAAGTTGGTGATCTCCCAGCTCACGGACGAATACAGGTGTGAGAGCGAGTCGCTCTTCCCGTTATGGATGCATTGCCGCGAGTTGATGACACAGTTTAGGTACATAAACTTCAACTGGGTCCCGAGGTCACAGAATACGGAGGCGAACAATCTCGCACAGATGGCATCAGGCTATAAGGAGACAGTGGAAGGAGCCGATGTCCAGATACATTTTATGGAGCCAGATGATTGGAGAGCCGATATCTTCAATTACTTGAAAGATCCGGCTCGGGGGGCACCTAAACGGATAAGGTACAAGGCTATGAAGTATGTCCTTATTGGAGATGACATGTTCTACAGGACCTTGGAAGGGTTACTTCTCAAATGTTTGGGAACAGCCGAGGCAAATCGGCTCTTACATGAGGTACATGAAGGCGCCTGTGGAACTCATCAATCGGCTCATAAGATGAAGTGGTTGATCAGGCGATCAGGGTTTTATTGGCCCACCATGCTTGAGGACTGTTTCAATTACTACAAAGAGTGTCAAGCATGTGAGAGGTTTGGGAGCATTCAGATGGTACCCGCATCAGCAATGAACCCCATCATCAAGCCTTGGCCATTTCGAGGATGGGGCATGGACATGATCGGCAAAATCCATCCTGCGTCGAGCAAAGGCCACGAGTGGATCTTGGCCATCACAGATTATTTCACTAAATGGGTGGAGGCTGTCCCTATGAAGTTTGTGGCATCGAAGGACGTCATCAGTTTCGTGAAAGAACATGTCATCCACAGATTTGGGATTCCCCAGACCATCACGACCGATGGAGGTTCGGTTTTCGTTTCTCGCGAGTTTAGAGATTTCTGCGAGAGCATGGGAATTAAGTTGATCCGATCATCTCCATACTATGCTCAAGCAAATGGGCAGGCTGAAGCGTCCAACAAAAGCCTTATCAAGCTGATAAAGAGAAAGATCGACGAGTACCCTAGGCGTTGGCACGAGGTGTTGTCGGAGGCTTTATGGGCTTATCGCATGTCATGTCATGGAGCAGTGAAAACCTCGCCATACCATCTGGTCTATGGACAAGAATCCGTGTTACCATGGGAGATCACGGCTGGGTCGAAACGTGTCACGTTTCAAAATGATTTGACAACTGAAGAGTATGCAGCCCTGATGAGTGATAGCGTTGAGGATCTGACGGAACTCGGGCTTTGGTCACTTGAGAAAATTAAGGAGAACAAGGCCAAGGTAGCTCGTGCATATAATAAGAAGGTGAAGCCAAAGGAGTTCCGAGGTTGGTGATCTAGTATGGGAAGCTGTCATCTGCCGTTGGGGACTAAGGACAAGGCATATGGCAAATGGTCTCCAAATTGGCACGGGCCGTACGGGGTTGACCAGGTCCTAAAGGGCAATGCATACATGCTCGAGCAATTGGATGGTGTGAAGTTCCCGATGGCCGTCAATGGCCAGCATCTCAAGAAGTATTTCCCAAGCATGTGGGATGATGGGCAGTGAAATACGGGGGCCGATTTTAAATCGGCCAGTAAAAAAAAATCAAAATTTTCCAACTTGGAATATGGGGGCCGATGTATGGAATCGGCCGGTAAGAAAAATATATGTATGAAGCAACAGGATGCTACGTACAGCCGATGCACGGACATCGACTTGAGAACAAAACAGCCGATGCACAACCATCGACTTTAGGGGTACAAAGTATCATGATCAGATATCAAGTTACCGTCTGGATTTGAGGAATGTTTGCTTGAACCTGTCTAAGTTGTAAATTGAGTTTGATCTTATGGGCGTTTGATAGTGAAAGACCGATACGCTGCTATCGGTTCTTTGCGTGTTGACTTGCGTTGACAATCGGCAAAATTGGTATGAAGGCAGAATCGGCTGAGAAATATTTTCTTCATTAATAAAAGGGCTTTTACAGGGAAGAGCTGATTGCTCAAGGAACAAAGAACAAAAGCCGATTACTACTACTACTAGTAGTCCCTAATCTACGGGCCGTTGCTGCCCTCGTCGTCATCATTGCTGCCGCCAGCGCAGCTGCTGGCGGGCTCCTCGTCGCTGCTCCCGTAGCCCTCTACGGGAGCCTCGTCCTCCTCGTCGTCGTCGTCGTCGTCGTCCCACCAGGCGCGGAAGCGCTTTGCCGGCGGATATTCGTCGGAGGAGGTGTCGTCCTCCTCTTCCTCCTCCTCGTCGGAGGAGGTGAAGTCGTCCCAGGAGAAGCGGTCGTCCTCGCTCTCCGCCTCCTCCTCCCCATCGACGAGGAATTGGAGGTCGTCTTCTCCGTCGGTCAAGGACTTGTCATCCTCGGACCAGACGGAGGAATCATGGTCCTCCTTGTCCCACGTCGTTGGGGCGAGGATGTCGTGCGCCGTCAACGAACCCCACGCTGGCGTCGGCTCACGAGAGGGAGACGATACGTAGGAGAGACCTGATGTGGCCGAGGAGGAGGAGGAGGAAGAAGACATGGCTATAGAGGAAGGGGGTTTTTTGCCGATGGTTGGTACGGAGCAAGAGGAGGAAGAGGCGAACTGCTCGACGCGGTTAAATAATGGGATATAGGGAGAGTTAATGTTACAGCAGTTTCCGAGGAAGTGGTGCCAAAGAACTGTCAAATCGTGCAGAGAAGGTGAGAAGGCAAGGCATCATGATGAAGGATACTGCGGCGGTTCTGCTCTGCCATGACGTGACCCTACGAAGAAAAAACAGAGTGGTTTTGAAATTATCATTGCCAAAACCAGGGGGCATGTGTTATCACCAGAATTTGACCAAGTCTGGGAGATGGGCCGTGATTAAATGGGCTTAGAAGATTTACATGGAAGATATTCCCGAACCGGCCTTGTACAAGAAGTTTGGGCAAGATTGCCCGTGTATCTGTAAATATAGTAGGATACGTGTCGGTTAGAATTAAGAGATAGAGTTTAGCTCGTACACGGTTGGGTTTTTTCCCAAGTTAGAGAGTCTACGGACTATAAATATGTATCTAGGGTTATTGAGAAGGAGGACGATCACGTTCACAACAAATCAATCTAGGCGCATCGCCACCCCTTGTTTCGAGGGTTTCTCCCGGGTAAGCAACATGCTGCCTAGATCGTATCTTGCGATCTAGGCAGTATCAGTTTATTCGTTTTTTGGTGTTGCTCGTGCTGAAGCCTTTTTGATGGCGAGCAACACCCTTATCTTAGGTGTTTTGGGGTTGATCACAATGCTTTCACGATGTAGTTGTTTAGCTACGCTTCCCCTCGATATCTAGCTGCCCTTACACCTATTTTAGGTGTAAGGGCAGCACCTTGCTTGTTCATTATTTAGTAGATCTAATCCGTTATAGTTGCTCCTTGTTCTTCAAGGATTGGTTTGATATCCGTATGGTTAGGCCTTATAAACGGGTTGAAGGATCCGGTAGTGCGTAAGGTGTGGTTTGCTAAGCTCTAGAGGGATTGTTCCGGGGATCAACCTCACGTTGGTTTTTAGGCCTCTTTAGTGCTGGTTTCCTATCATCTTACGTATCTGTTAGGCTCAATTACGCATAGGATGTTCCGATTATACGGTGAAAACCCTAGACTATCGTAGATTAGCTTAGCTTGATATTGATAAAGCATGATCCCCATGTCCTTATAAATCTAACATGAACCATGGGGCAATCGGCTCTTTGAGCCGATCCACGAAACAACTTAAGAGCCGATCGGGGCTCGTATTTAATGTTTACGTGTTTGCCATGCGGGAAACTAGTCGAAGCAATCCATCACCTTCCTGACCAGGTATAGGTCAGGTGGCATGCCCTCGTAAGCACCAGGACGCGTGTGCCAGAAGGCATTGCGGGCCGTCGCCCGAGGGACCAGGATCAGCCGCAATCCTGGGAGCCTCCCGGCTCTACTGTGTTGCCCGTCGTTGCTCGCCGGTGGGTTTCTGACCGCAACACATTCTGGCACGCCCGGTGGGACCTTCTGCAACAACATCGACGTCTGCAGCAACCATGTCAAAAGCTGCGGAGGAGGTGGTTGGCGAACCAGTCACGTACGCAGATCTGCCAGAAGAGTAGAAGAAGAAGTATGATGAGATGAAAGCCATCTTGGAAGCCGATCTCATCGGCTCTTTCGTGAGGACCCGTTCACATGGCAGTAGATTGTATTTCAGATGTAAAGAATAGGACCGGGGTCCACAGTTCACTAAGGAAATTGACAAATAAAGAAGGCATAACAATGCACATACATATATCATGATGAGTACTATGAGATTTAATCAGGGCATTACGACAAAGTACACAGACCGCTATCCAGCATGCATCTATGCCTAAAAAGTCCACCTTCGAGGTTATCATCCGAACCCCTTCCAGGTATTAAGTTGTAAACAACGGACAATTGCATTAAGTATGGTGCGTAATGTAATCAACACAAATATCCTTAGACAAAGCATCGATGTTTTATCCCTAGTGGCAACGAGCACATCCACAACCTTAGAACTTTCACGTCACTCGTCCCTGATTTAATGGAGGCATGAACCCACTATCGAGCATAAATACCCCCTCTTGGAGTCACAATTATCAACTTGGCCGAGCCTCTACTAGCAACGGAGAGCATGCAAGAACATAAATAACATATATGATAGATTGATAATCAACTTGACATAGTATTCAATATTCATCGGATCCCAACAAACACAACATGTAGGATTACAAATAAATGATCTTGATCATGATAGGCAGCTCACAAGATCTAACATGATAGCACAATGAGGAGAAGACAACCATCTAGCTACTGCTATGGACCCATAGTCCAGGGGTGAACTACTCACACATCGATCCGGAGGCGATCATGGCGATGAAGAGACCTCCGGGAGATGATTCCCCTCTCCGGCGAGGTGCCGGAGGCGATCTCCTGAATCCCCGAGATGGGATTGGCGGCGGCGGCATCTCTGGAAGGTTTTCCGTATCGTGGCTCTCGGTACTGGGGGTTTCGCGACGAAGGCTTTAAGTAGGCGGAAGGGCAGGTCAAGGGGCGTCACGAGGGGCCCACACAGTAGGCCGGCGCGACCAGGGCTTGGGCCGCGCCGCCCTGTTGTGTGGCCACCTCGTGGCCCCACTTCGTCTCCTCTTCGGTCTTCTGGAAGCTTCGTGCAAAAATAGGACCCTGGGCGTTGATTTCGTCCAATTCCGAGAATATTTCCTTACTAGGATTTCTGAAACCAAAAACAGCAGAAAACAGACAACTGGCTCTTCGGCATCTCATCAATAGGTTAGTGCCGGAAAATGCATAATAATGACGTATAATGTGTATAAAACATGTGAGTATCATCATAAAAGTAGCATGGAACATAAGAAATTATAGATACGTTTGAGACGTATCAAGCATCCCCAAGCTTAGTTCCTACTCGCCCTCGAGTAGGTAAACGATAACAAAGATAATTTCTGAAGTGACATGCTATCATAATCTTGATCATACTATTGTAAAGCATATGAGATGAATGCAGCGATTCGAAGCAATGATGAAGATAATGAGTAAACAAATGAATCATATAGCAAAGACTTTTCATGAATAATACTTTCAAGACAAGCATCAATAAGACTTGCATAAGAGTTACTCATAAAGCAATAGATTCAAAGTAAAGGCATTGAAGCAACACAAAGGAAGATATAAGTTTCAGCGGTTTCTTTTAACTTCAACATATATATCTCATGGATAATTGTCAACACAAAGCAATATAACAAGTGCAATAAGTAAACATGTAAGAATCAATGCACACAGTTGATACAAGTGTTTGCTTCTAGGATAGAAAGAATAGGTAAACTGACTCAACAATAAAGTAGAAGATTGGCCCTTCGCGAGAGGAAGCATTGATTACTATATTTGTGCTAGAGCTTTTCATTTTGAAAACAAGAAACAATTTTGTCAACGGTAGTAATAAAGCATATGTGTTATGTATAAGATATCCTATAAGTTGCAAGCCTCATGCATAGTATACTAATACTGCTCGCACCTTTTCCTAATTAGCTTGGATTAACACTGATTATCATTGCATAGCATATGTTTCAACCAAGTGTCACAAAGGGGTAACTCTATGCCGCCTGTACAAAGGTCTAAGGAGAAAGCTCGCATTGGATTTCTCGCTTTTGGTTATTCTCAACTTAGACATCCATACCGGGACAACATAGACAACGGATAATGGACTCCTCTTTAATGCATAAGCATTCAACAACAGTTAATATTCTCATAAGAGATTGAGGATTGATTGTCCAAACTGAAACTTCCACCATGAATCATGCTTTAGTTAGCGGCCCAATGTTCTTCTCTAACAGTATGCATACTCAAACCATTTGATCGTGAGAACCGCCCTTACTTCAGACAAGACGAACATGCATAGCAACTCACATGATATTCAACAAAGGTAAAAATTTGATGGCGTCCCCAGAAACATGGTTACCGCTCAACAAGCAACTTATTAAGAAATAAGACACATAGGTACATATTCTTCACCACAATAGTTTTTAAGGCTATTTGTCCCATGAGCTATATATTGCAAAGGCAAAGAATAGAAATTTTAAAGGTAGCACTCAAGTAATTTACTTTGGAATGGCGGAGAAATACCATGTAGTAGGTAGGTATGGTGGACACAAATGTTATAGTAATTGGCTCAAGGATTTGGATGCATGAGAAGAATTCCTCTCAATACAAGGCTAGGCTAGCAAGGTTGTTTGAAGCAAACTCAAGTATAAAAGGTGCAACAAAGCTCACATATGAACATATTGTAACTATTATAAGACTTTACATTGTCTCCTTGTTGTTCAAAAACCTCAACCAGAAAATATCTAGACTCTAGAGATCAATCATGCAAACCAAATTTTAACAAGCTCTATGTAGTTCTTCATTAATGGGTACAAGGTACATGATGCAAGAGCTTAAACATGATCTATATGAGCACAACAATTGCCAAGTATCACATTATTCAAGACATTAAACCATTTACCACATGCGGCATTTTCCGTTTCCAACCATATAACAATGAATGAAATAGTCCAACTTTCGCAATGAACATTAAAGATAAAGCTAAGAACATATGTGTTCATACGAAACAGCGGAGCGTGTATCTCTCCCAAACAAAGAATGCTAGGATCCGATTTATTCAAACAAAAACAAAAACAAAAACAGACAGACGCTCCAAGTAAAGCACATAAGATGTGACGGAATAAAAATATAGTTTCACTAGAGGAACCTGATAGTTGTCGATGAAGAAGGGATGCCTTGGGCATCCCCAAGCTTAGATGCTTGAGTCTTCTTAAAATATGCAGGGATGAACCACGGGGGCATCCCTAAGCTTTGACTTTTCACTCTTCTTGATCATATTGTATCATCCTCCTCTCTTGACCCTTGAAAACTTCCTCCACACCAAACTTAAAACAAACTAGTTAGAGGGTCAGTGCATAATTCATATATTCAGAGGTGACATAATCATTCTTAACACTTCTGGACATTGCACAAAGCTACTGAAAGTTAATGGAACAAAGAAATCCATCAAACATAGCAAAACAGGCAATGCGAAATAAAAGGCAGAATCTGTCAAAACAGAACAGTTCATCAAGACGAATTTTAAAGAGGCACCAGACTTGCTCAGATGAAAATGCCCAAATTGAATGAAAGTTGCGTACATATCTGCGGATCACGCACGTAAATTGGCAGATTTTTTTGAATTTTCTACAGAGACTACTGGTCAAATTCGTGACAGCAAGAAATCTGTTCCTGCGCAGCAATCCAAATCTAGTATTGGCTTTACTATCAAAGACTTTACTTGGCACAACAATGCAATAAAATAAAGATAAGGAGAGGTTGCTACAGTAATAAAAACTTCCAAGACTCAAATATAAAATAAAGTGCAGAAGTAAAATAATGGGTTGTCTCCCATAAGCGCTTTTCTTTAACGCCTTTCAGCTAGGCGCAGAAAGTGTGTATCAAGTATTATCAAGAGACGAAGCATCAACATCATAATTTGTTCTAATAATAGAATCATAAGGTAACTTCATTCTCTTTCTAGGGAAGTGTTCCATACCTTTCTTAAGAGAAAATTTATATTTAATATTACCTTCCTTCATATCAATGGTAGCACCAACAGTTCGAAAAAAAGGTCTTCCCAATATAATGGGACAAGATGCATTGCATTCAATATCCAAGACAACAAAATCAACGGGGACAAGGTTATTGTTAACCATAATACGAACATTATCAATCCTCCCCAAAGGTTTCTTTATAGCATTATCAGCAAGATTAACATCCAGATAACAATTTTTCAATGGTGGCAAGTCAAGCATATCATAGATTTTCTTAGGCATAACAGAAATACTTGCACCAAGATCACATAAAGCATTACAATCAAAATCATTGACCCTCATCTTAAAGATGGGCTCCCAACCATCTTCTAACTTTCTAGGAATAGAAGTCTCAAGTTTTAGTTTATCTTCTCTAGCTTTTATGAGAGCATTTGTAATATGTTTTGTAAAGGCCAAATTTATAGCACTAGCATTGGGACTTTTAGCAAGCTTTTGTAAGAACTTTATAACTTCAGAGATGTGAAAATCATCAAAGTCTAAACCATTATGATCGACAGCAATGGGATCATTATCCCCAATATTTTGAAAAATTTCAGCAGTTTTATCAATTTCAGCAGTATTAGCAGTTTCAGGCAATTTTGCACGCTTTGCACTAGGAGTAGAAACATTGCCAACACCAATTATTTTACCATTGATAGTAGGAGGTGTAGCAACATGTGAATCATTAACATTACTAGTGGTTGTAATAGTCCAAACTTTAGCTACATTATTCTCTTTAGCTAGATTTTCATTTTCTTCTCTTTCCCACCTAGCATGCAATTCAGCCATCAATCTAATATTCTCATTAATTCGAACTTGGATGGCATTTGCTGTAGTAACAATCTTATTTTCAATATCCTTATTAGGCATAACTTTCAATTTTAAAAGATCAACATCAGAGGCAAGTCTATCAACCTTATAAGCAAGAATATCAATTTTATCGAGCTTTTCCTCAACAGATTTGTTAAAAGCAGTTTGTGTACTAATAAATTCTTTAAGCATGGCTTCAAGACCAGGGGGTACACTCCTATTATTGTTGTAAGAATTCCCATAAGAATTACCATAACTATTACCATTAGCGAAGGATATGGCCTATAGTTGTTACCGGAATTATTCCTATAAGCATTGTTGTTGAAATTATTATTTTTAATGAAGTTCACATCAACATGTTCTTCTTGGGCAACCAATGAAGCTAAAGGAACATTATTAGGATCAACATTAGATCTACCATTCACAAGCATAGACATAATAGCATCAATCTTATCACTCAAGGAGGAGGTTTCTTCAACGAGAATTTACCTTCTTACCTTGTGGAGCTCTTTCCGTGTGCCATTCAGAGTAATTTATCATCATATCATCAAGAAGCTTTGTTGCCGCCCCCAAAGTAATGGACATAAAGGTACCTCCAGCAGCTGAATCCAATAGGTTCCGCGAAGAAAAATTCAGTCCTGCATAAAAGGTTTGGATGATCATCCAAGTAGTTAGTCCATGGGTTGGGCAATTCTTCACCAAAGATTTCATTCTCTCCCATGCTTGAGCAACACGTTCATTACCTAATTGCTTGAAATTCATTATGCAACTTATCAAAGATATAATTTTAGCAGGAGGATAATATCTACCAATAAAAGCATCCTTACATTTAGTCCATGAATCAATACTATTTCTAGGCAGAGATAGCAACCAATCTTTAGCTCTTCCTCTTAAGGAGAAAGGAAACAATTTTAATTTTATAATGTCACCATCTACATCCTTATACTTTTGCATTTCGCATAGTTCAACAAAATTATTAAGATGGGCAGCAGCATCATCAGAACTAACACCAGAAAATTGCTCTCTCATAACAAGATTCGATAAAGCGAGGTTTAATTTCAAAGAATTCTGCTTGTAGTAGCAGGTGGAGCAATAGGTGTGCATAGGAAATCATTATTATTTTTGCTAGTGAAGTCACACAACTTAGTATTCTCAATAGTACCCATTTTAGCAGTAGTAAATAAAGCAAACTAAATAAAGTAAATGCAAGTAACTAATTTTTTGTGTTTTTGATATGGAGAACAAGACAGTAAATAAAGTAAAACTAGCAACTAATTTTTTTGTGTTTTGATATAATGCAGCAAACAAAGCAGTAAATAAAATAAAGCAAGACAAAAACAAAGTAAAGAGATTGGAAGTGGGAGACTCCCCTTGCAGCGTGTCTTGATCTCCCCGGCAACGGCGCCAGAAAAAGAGCTTGATGCGTGCAGTTAACACACGTCCGTTGGGAACCCCAAGAGGAAGGTGTGATGCGTACAGTAGCAAGTTTTCCCTCAGAAAGAAACCAAGGTTTATCGAACCAGTAGGAGCCAAGAAGCACGTTGAAGGTTGATGGTGGCGGAGTGTAGTGCGACGCAACACCAGGGATTCCGGCGCCAACGTGGAACCTGCACAACACAATCACAGTACTTTGCCCCAACGTAACAGCGAGGTTGTCAATCTCACCGGCTTGCTGTAAACAAAGGATTAAACGTATTGTGTGGAAGATGATGATTGTTTGCGAAGAACAGTAAAGAACAATTGCAGTAGATTGTATTTCAGATGTAAAGAATAGGACCGGGGACCACAGTTCACTAGTGGTGTCTCTCCCATAAGATAGCAGATGTTGGGTGAACAAATTACAGTTGGGCAATTGACAAATAAAGAAGGCATAACAATGCACATACATATATCATGATGAGTACTATGAGATTTAATCAGGGCATTACGACAAAGTACATAGACCGCTATCCAGCATGCATCTATGCCTAAAAAGTCCACCTTCGGGTTATCATCCGAACCCCTTCCAGTATTAAGTTGCAAACAACAGACAATTGCATTAAGTATGGTGCGTAATGTAATCAACACAAATATCCTTAGACAAAGCATCGTGTTTTATCCCTAGTAATCAACTTTCTGTCACTGTCCCAGATTCAATGGAGGCATGAACCCACTATCGAGCATAAATACTCCCTCTTGGAGTCACAAGTATCAACTTGGCCAGAGCCTCTACTAGCAACGGAGAGCATGCAAGAACATAAACAACATATATGATAGATTGATAATCAACTTGACATAGTATTCAATATTCATCGGATCCCAACAAACACAACATGTAGGATTACAAATAGATGATCTTGATCATGATAGGCAGCTCACAAGATCTAACATGATAGCACAATGAGGAGAAGACAACCATCTAGCTACTGCTATGGACCCATAGTCCAGGGGTGAACTACTCACACATTGATCCGGAGGCGATCATGGCGATGAAGAGACCTCCGGGAGATGATTCCCCTCTCCGGCAGGGTGCTGGAGGCGATCTCCTGAATCCCCCGAGATGGGATTGGCGGCGGCGGCGTCTCTGGAAGGTTTTCCGTATCGTGGATCTCGGTACTGGGGGTTTCGCGACGAAGGCTTTAAGTAGGCGGAAGGGCAGGTCAAGGGGCGTCACGAGGGGCCCACACAGTAGGCCGGCGCGGCCAGGGCTTAGGCCACGCCGCCCTGTTGTGTGGCCACCTCGTGGCCCCACTTCGTCTCCTCTTCGGTCTTCTGGAAGCTTCGTGCAAAAATAGGACCCCGGGCGTTGATTTCGTCCAATTCCGAGAATATTTCCTTACTAGGATCTCTGAAACCAAAAACAGCAGAAAACAGCAACTGGCTCTTCGGCATCTCGTCAATAGGTTAGTGCCGGAAAATGCATAATAATGACATATAATGTGTATAAAACATGTGAGTATCATCATAAAAGTAGCATGGAACATAAGAAATTATAGATACGTTTGAGACGTATCAAAACCCAAAACCACTTCTCTTCATGATTGACTTCATAAGACAGAGTTTAGGGTTAGGGGTAGATATATACATGATTTTTTCTGGTTTGAATATGTCTAGACCTTGTTTATCAACTTTAATGCTTACTATATGACATAAGAATGCTATGTGCTTTGGTTTTTCATTCTTTTGATTTTTTATGAATTTTTATGCCCATTTGAATCTTGGTCAAATCCAAGGTTTGACAATGATTAAAACAAGTTTAAAACATGAATATGAAAAATTAAGCATCTATCCTTCTTAAGTCACTCCAAAATGTAACTCTTGGGAGGGTTTTTGAAATTTCCATGTTTGAAACCAAAAACCACTTCTCTTCATGCATGCTTGACTTCATAAGACAGAGTTTAGGGTTAGGGGTAGCTAGATACATGATTTTTTTGGTTTGATAATGTCTAGACCTTGTTTATCAACTTAATTGAATGCTTACTATATGACATAAGAATAATATGTGCACTGGTTTTTCATTTTATTGATTACTTTTGAATTTTTATCCCCATTTGTTGAATCTTGGTCAAATCCTAGGTTTGACCAAGATTTAAACAAGTTTAAAACATGAATATGAAAAAGTAAGCCTGTATCGATCCTTCTTAGTCACTCCAAAATGAAGCTCGTGGGAGGTTTTTGAAATTTTCATGATTTTTCTGGTTTGAATATGTCTAGACCTGGGTTTATCAACTTGAATGCTTACTATATGACATACAAAGACTATGTGCTTTGGTTTATGATTTTGTTGTTGAATTTTTATGCCCATTTAAATCTTGGTCAAATCCTAGGTTTGACCATGACTTAAACAAGTTTAAAACATGAATATGAAAAAGTAAGCATGTATCCTTCTTAGTCACTCCAAAATGAAGCTCTTAATTAGTAGGGTTTTTGAAATTTCCATGTTTGAAACCAAAAACCACTTATCTTCACCATGCATGCTTGACTTCATAAGACGGAGTTTAGGGTTAGGGGTAGATACATGATTTTTCATGTTTAATATGTCTAGACCTTGTTTATCAACTTAATTGAATGCTTATTATATGACATATATAAGATGACCTTGGTTTTTCATTTTTTTTTTGAATTTTTATGCCCATTTGAATCTTGGTCAAATCCTAGGTTTGACCAAGATTTGAACAAGTTTTAAACATGAATATGAAAAGGTAAGCATGTATATATGCTTCTTAGTCACTCCAAAATGAAGCTCTTGGGAGGGTTTTTGAAATTTCCATGTTTGAAACCAAAAACCACATCTCTTCATGCTTGACTTCATAAGACAGAGTTTAGGGTTAGGGGTAGCCACATACATGATTTTTCTGGTTTGAATATGTCTAGACCTTGTTTATCAACTTAATTGTATGCTTATTATATGACATAAGAAGACTATGTGCATTGGTTTTTCATTTTATTGATTTTTTTGAATTTTATCCCCATTTGTTGAATCTTGGTCAAATCCTAGGTTTGACCAAGATTTAAACAAGTTTAAAACATGAATATGAAAAGTAACATGCATCGATCCTTCTTAGTCACTCCAAAATGAAGCTCGTAGGAGGTTTTTGAAATTTCCATGATTTTTCTGGTTTGAATATGTCTAGACCTTGTTTACCAACTTGAATGCTTACTATATGACATACACAGACTATGTGCTTTGGTTTTTGATTTTTTTTGAATTTTTATGCCCATTTGAATCTTGGTCAAATCCTAGGTTTGACCATGACTTAAACAAGTTTAAAACATGAATATGACAAAGTAAGCATGTATCCTTCTTAGTCACTCCAAAATGAAGCTCTTGGGAGGGTTTTTGAAATTTCCATGTTTGAAACCAAAAACCACTTCTCTTCACCATTCATGCTTGACTTCATAAGACAAAGTTTAGGGTTAGGGGGTAGATACATGATTTTTCAGGTTTAATATGTCTAGACCTTGTTTATCAACTTAACTGAATGCTTACTATATGACATAAGAAGACCTTGGTTTTTCATTGTTTTTTTTGAATTTTTATGCCCATTTGAATCTTGGTCAAATCCTAGGGTTGACCAAGATTTGAACAAGTTTAAAACATGAATATGAAAAAGTAAGCATGTATGCTTCTTAGTCACTCCAAAATGAAGCTCTTGGGAGGGTTTTCGAAATTTCCATGTTTGAAACCAAAAACCACATCCCTTCATGCTTGACTTCATATGACAGAGTTCAGGGTTAGGGCGAGATACATGATTTTTCAGGTTTGAATATGTCTAGACCTTGTTTATCAACTTAATTGAATGCTTACTATATGACATAAGAAGACTATGTGCCTTGGTTTTTCATTTATTTTGATTTATTTTGAATTTTATGCCCATTTTTATGCCCATTTAAACAAGTTTAAATCATGAATATGAATAATTAGTCACTCCAAAATGTAGCTCTTGGGAGGGTTTTTGAAATTTCCATGTTTGAAACCAAAAACCACTTCTCTTCATGCATGCTTGACATCATAAGACAGAGTTTAGGGTTTGGGGTAGACAGCACGCGCCGACGCGTAGACGCAATTTATTCTCTGTCCCCCTGACATGCACTTGCCAGTGTCTTCAACAGTCTGACACGAGCAGTGAAGCTTTTATTGGAGCCCAGCGGAGAGGGGCTCCATTTCTCGAGCGGTAGCGAGGTGACATGCACCCCGTGTGACATGCGGCCTAAATCCAAATTGAAACATTGCGAAAAAATCTGAAATAAATCATGCACGTTCGCAGCACATATTAAGATAACCCCTAAAAATTTCAGATCAAAATTCGAAACATACATCGAGAAACAAAAAAGAGAAACTCAGATGTGAATAGTCTACAGAGAAACTCATATTTGAATTCGGGAACTATTCATGACAGATTTCTCTTTTTTGTTTCTCGATGTATGTTTCGAATTTTGATCTGAAATTTTTAGGGGTTATTTTAATATGTGCTGTGAACATGCATGATTTTTTCTAGATTTGTTCGCAATGTTTAAATTTGAATTTAAACCGCATGTCACACGGTGACATGCAATAGGTGCATGTCACCTGATCTGCGGTGACGCTGGGGCTAAAAAGAAGACCTTTTTTTTCTCCATCAAGTCAATGAAAAAAATACCCCTTTTTTCACCTTGCGCGACATGAGGAGCAGTTCAACCGGGGGGAGTACTGTTATCGGGTCTGGTTGTCGCCCTCCTCCTCCCCACCTCATTTCCTCCACTGTTTCACATATTTTAGCTTCTATTTATGCGGTGCCGTGGAGGTGGGGGTCTGGTCGTCACCCTCCTCCTCCCCACCTCATTTCCTCCACTGTCTCGCTACTCCTTGATCTACTACTCCTATCCATATACATGCCACTCAAATGGATGTATTTGTAGATACATCCATTTTAGTGGCAGTTAATATGGACCGGAGGAAGTACAAATAATATGAGGCATGTTTTGGAGTTGGCCCTGTTTAGTAGAGTTTACATTTAAGAGTTTACATCTTTCTACCACCATTATTTTTGATTTAGCTTGTCTTTTGTGCCCACCATTTTATCGAGCAGGGTTAATGCAAGATCCATAGCAAACTAGCTTGTCACATTTTTTTGGCGGAGTGCATCGTCTCATGGCGAGCTAGCGACTTTGCCTACTAGAGTTTTTTTTGTTGAACTACATGTTTTGGATTTTCCCATTTTATTTGTGCACAAGCTATGAGCCACCCGCAATTCAGCACCATATATTGGCGGGATTTTCTAGTTCGATTGTTTTGTACTAGGATATTAGCAGGATGCTATCTTCTAGGGCTTTCATTTCCCCTATATCCAGCCACACCCACGGACAAGCAAGGGCCTCTCTCCCTACCTCGCTCCTAGTCCGTCTCGCTCCCTCTCAGTCCTCCATCCGTAGCCGACATCCACCGCGCCGGAGCCAGCTCAGCGACGCCGTCAACCACACTCCATCCGCTTCGTCGGATCTGCTTCCCCGACTCACTGGTTCATCGTATCGGCCGGCGAGATCGGTACACAAAGCGCCACCATGATCCACCGAACCAAACCGAACGGCCAACGCGCCACCTCCCCTGTCGACCAAGGTTGAACACTTTGTCCGGTAGCTTTTGTTATGTATTTGATTTCCGAGACTAGTTTATTGCTTGCTTCCACTGCTTGTTATTAGCATCTGTTTTTTTTTGTAATGCCTGCTAGATATTCCACTCGAGAATGCCTACGAAGAATCTCGGAGGCAAAATATCTTGCAGAATAAGATAATTGCAGCCTCGATCGGCATACTGTGGAATGGGACAAAATCACCGCACCCCAAGTCGTTGCCGAGATTTTTCACCCGTGTGATGTGCCGCCAAAAGGACGATCCCGTGGGGCTGCTGCTGAAGAAGGTATTTAGCCGCACTGCTCAAATTTCATATGTGTTGTTTGCTGATTGATTTGATGAACTTTGATTTGCAGCAGCTAGCCACCGCTCATGTTCCTAACAAAGACAGTGAGCGCGCCAGTGATGCAGACATTGGTAGAACGGAGGCGGGATTTGGTCCTATTGTTCTAGCAAGCAATCATTTGAGGGGCCACCTAGGATCAGCACATCTGGATCCTCCTGAGCTCAACATTAAGGAGGTAATTTTATAATAGTGTTTTAAACATGACATAATCTAATGTACTGAAAGAGATCAAACTGTCAACGGGAGTGGAGTGGTATAGATGGTAGAGATATAGATATAGATTTCAGATTTCCTAATTTTTTCTTCAAAATAGGGTCGCCCCGGCCTCTGCATCCAAATGATGCACCCACACTTTTATTGCAATGTTTTAGACTCCATTTAAGGTTTTGAAACTCATGGGTTGCTCAAAGTGGTGACATGAATCAACCAACATATTTCCTTTTAATCTGCTGATTGATTTAATGCATGGCAAATTGCAGAAGCAAGTGACTGCTCATGTCCCTGCCAAGCAGCATTGTAGCACAGATGTCCAGAGTTCCAGTGATGCAAACGTTTGTAGGAACAAAACAGAAGGATGTGGCACTGGGGAAGCTAAGATTAGGCGTCTTCAAAAGGACTTGGATGTGGCCACTTGGCGGAACAAAGAAATGAACCGAGGATGGAATTCTACAATTCAAGATGGCCTACATGCTATTGCTGATCTGCAGAAGCTAGTGGCTGGCAACTTGGTTACCGCTTTGGCTGATGCAGATGTCCATGAGATCAACTGGACGATCTTGGAACAGGTGAAAGCACGAGCAGAAACTCTGCACTCATCTTTGCGGGTAGATGATTTTCAAAGGGTGATGCAAGAGCCGCTATATGAATAGATTGTTGTTTCATTTGATGATGTCCCTGGTTCCTTTGTTTACTTATGTGCTGGTAGTACTTAGGGGAACTAGCTTGTACAAGTAATTATTTTCCGATAAAGTTGTACAAGTAAATGGCACATGCTTCGCATGTTTGACCAATTAAGTTAAAAAGCTTCACAAAATCCTGCTATCATGTAGGCGGGCTTGCATTGGCTTTCAACCCAAGTGACTGTTGACTGCAATCTGTAATATGTACCCCTCTGTTGCACTTAATGGTATCCAAGCCCTTGGGCCCCCCTCCTTTGTTAAAAAAGATCGAATTCTTATTGCATCGAAGTTGTTTCACTAAAAAAAAGAGCTCTCACGTGCAAGGCACGTGCAATTTACCAGTATGTACTACTAGTATAGATGGTACACCTAGACATTAGAGATTTGTTTGTTTTAAAGATATTTTTAATTTTGTACAAGATGGAAAATATAACTTTAGCAAATTCCTAGTATTTTTCATGGTCGATGTAAAAAAAGTATTTTTCATGGTTGATGTAAAAAAACAAGTTTTTTTCATGATCGATGTAAAAAAAGAGAGAAAACATGTCTCATAAAAAGCCTTATGGTTAGCACAATTTTTTTACGGAGTAACTCTTTTTTACATAGCCCAAATTACTATTCGATTTTCCATTGAAATAATTTATGTGTATATAGCAAGCGAAGAAGTACACATGCATTTTTCGTTTTATTCTTTCTTGACATTTCAAAATGTATAGAAGATGAATTTCGAAATAAAGAGATCATATGCACCCAAGAACCAACAAGCATATCCCCTTGACCCCGAACCTACTCAGGGCCCTTTTGTTGTGGCTTTTTTTGGCTTTTTGGCTTTTGGATTTTGGAAGCCAAAAACAAAGATCATATTCTTTTGGCTTCTAAATAGGTGCTTTTTTGGCTTTTGCCAAAGCCAAAAAGCCAAAAAAGCCACAACAAAAGGGCCCTCAGCTTCAGACCTGGGATTTTGTAGGCTAGGGTTCCACAGTTTTCCACCAACCAGTAATAATTTCAACTCTGCCCCAAAATTCCCGCCGAAATCCCCCCCGCTTCCAAAATTCAAAGTGATGTGAAATAAGTACAGTGCCGATATTATCCCCCCGGACCGCTCAATTCAGACCTATCAGCGGCGGCGCCGAACCCCGCATCTCTCTCTCACGCTTCCACCTTGCATGACCCACAGGAACATCTCACACGCCGGCGCCGACGCCGGCCCACTGTCCCATTCCCACACCAGCACTACTGCCTTCTCATCGGCCACCATAGTGACCGACGACGTTCCACCGTCTCCCTTGCTTTTTAGCAAGCCGGAGTAGCTTCCACCTCCCCCCACCCCCAACGATGACCACTATACCATACGAGTTCCTCCGTAGCCGACTTCCACCGCCGCCTTGTCAGCGACATTCACCATCGCCGGGTTCTCGTATCTTAATCCCCGACTCCTTCCGTCCACCGGACTGGAGAGATGGGTACACAAAGTGCCTCCATTGTCCATGGCAGGAAACCAAAGCGTACACGCGCACACTCCCAAGAAGGTTGATATGGCCGCTTTCGTTATGCAGGTGATTTCGAAAAGTATTTTTTTGCTTACTTGCACCGCCATCTCATTAGCATTTTTTTTGTAATGCATGCTAGATATTATTGCACTACAGAATGAATTAAAAGAGGAACGAAGACGGAAGATATGTAGCAGATTTGCAAACCGTGTGGGCACAAACATCTGTAACGCTATTGCCTCTAGTGCAAACCTGAACAAAATCGGAGAAGAACCCTTTCCCCTCCCCAAAGATAAAGAACAATGTTATGATTCACAATTTGATCCTGCTGAGCCTCTTGGAGAGCTGACTCAGGAAGATTCCTTGCCTGACCATTCTCCTCAACCCCACCAGGTGATTTCTGTTTTTTACTTGGAGATATCTGTTGCAACTTCCATGTGTTGTATACTTGTATCCTGAATCCCACCAAACATGTTCACATGCCACCTCTAGGTCTCCTTAACGCATCATATATATGTTTCAGCATGCACGTCATCCTTTACTGTTCTTCATTCTATTCCATTTGCATATCATCATATATGGGACTTCTGTAGACTGAAATATCGTTTATGTGTGCTAGGAATCTGCAGCTTCAAGTAAGAATTTCGCAGGAACCACCAATGAGAGGAAGAACTTTCAACAGGTACCTGAATCGGTGATAGAACAGCTGCAACCAAAAAAGAAATCTGCTTCTGCTACTAGACAGTCTCAGCGATTCATGGCACTAGCTGAAGAAAATAACGCAAATGCTAAGAATACTGAAATAAAAAAACGTGGTGAACACCCCAAGCGGTTGAATCAGCCACCTGTTACCAATCCAGTCAACCAGCGACAATCGGCAGCAGAACCAGTTTCCACGAGCAACTTCTCGGCCACAATTGGCAGCGGAACCGATTACCACAGCAACTTCTCAGCCACAATTGGCAACAGAACCAGTTTCCATAGCAACTTCTCAACCACAATTGGCAGCAGAACCAGTTTCCACGGCAACTTCTCAGCCACAATTGGGATGAGCAGTAGCTGTGGTAGGAAATACTGCCCAAGGACACACTGTACCAGTCCCAGCTGACACAACCACAACTGGCCAAACACTGCTAGCACATCAACAAACTGTTGATGATCTCCCACTGACCCATGTTAGTCCTGCCATAGACAACTCCCCTGAGGATGAGCCCCACACCGAAGAAGGTACATTTTCCAATGCTTATAGTTTCATTCTACGTTATAAAGTTATACTTTATGATAGCTTGATGTAATGCTTAACTTTGTAGTTGCACCACGATCAAGAAAAACGAGGGGCCCAACGAGTAGGGAAAATGTTCGTAGCTAAGCTTGCTTGGGAAGGAATCAAGATTTCGCCTTTCATCTATCGTAGGTGGCGGAAGGCCACTTGGACCCGAAGAATCTTGTAAATTAGCATCGGATGTAGGAATTTTCGTCAGGAATGAAATTCCTATCTTCCCAACATGGAAAGAGCACGTAGACACCTCTGCGCATTTTGAAAAATTAGTGCAGAGGTTACACGTAAGTCATCTTTCTCTTGGTAACGTTACTCATACTAGTATACCACATTGGCACGTCCCGTTCCTTCTAGTTTGTTGTTGGCTCTATGTATATCGCACCAACGGTTTATATTGTTGTGAACAGTTAAGGTTCGAGTTCGATGAGGACCAAGAGGAAGTAAAGCATGTTCTCAACAGTCTATTCTCATACTGTCTGCGCCAGTATCGCAGCAGGTGATACGTCTCCGACGTATCGATAATTTCTTATGTTCCATGCCATATTATTGATGATACCTACATGTTTTATGCACACTTTATGTCATATTCGTGCATTTTCTGGAACTAACCTATTAACAAGATGCCGAAGAGCCAGTTCCTGTTTTCTGCTGTTTTTGGTTCCGAAATCCTAGTAAAGAAATATTCTCGGAATTGGACGAAATCAAGACCCAGGTCCCTATTTTTCCCGGAGCCTTCCAGAACACCCGAGAGCCGCCAGAGGGAAGCCCTGGGGGCCCCACACCACACCCTGCCGCCCTATGGTGTGGGCCCCCCAGGCCCCCTCCGAGGCTGCCCTTCCGCCTATTTAAAGCCTCCGTCGCGAAAACCCTGATGCGAAAAAGCCACGATACGGAAAACCTTCCAGAGCCGCCGCCATCGCGAAGCCAAGATCTGGGGGACAGGAGTCTCTGTTCCGGCACCCTGCCGGAGCGGGGAAGTGCCCCCGGAAGGCTTCTCCATCGACACCGCTGCCATCTCCACCGCCATCTTCATCACCGCTGCTGCTCCCATGAGGAGGGAGTAGTTCTCCATCGAGGCTCGGGGCTGTACCGGTAGCTATGTGGTTCATCTCTCTCCTATGTACTTCAATACAATAATCTCATGAGCTGCCTTACATGATTGAGATTCATATGATGATGCTTGTAATCTAGATGTCGTTATGCTAGTCAAGTGAATTTTACTTATGTGATCTCTGGAGACTCCTTGTCCCACGTGTGTAAAGGTGACGAGTGTGTGCACCGTGTGGGTCTCTTAGGCTATATTTCACGGAATACTTATTCACTGTTATGAATGGCGTAGTGAAGTGCTTATTTATATCTCTTTATGATTGCAATGTGTTTTGTATCACAATTTATCTATGTGCTACTCTAGTGATGTTATTAAAGTAGTTTATTCCTCCTGCACGGTGTAATGGTGACGGTGTGTGCATCCGTGTTAGTACTTGGCGTATGCTATGATCATGATCTCTTGTAGATTGTGAAGTTAACTATTGCTATGATAGTATTGATGTGATCTATTCCTCCTACATAGTGTGAAGGTGACGAGTGTGCATGCTTTGTGTTAGTACTTGGTTTAGTCGTGTTGATCTTTCTTGCACTCTAAGGTTATTTAAATATGAACATTGAATTGTGGAGCTTGTTAACTCCGGCATTGAGGGTTCGTGTAATCCTACGCAATGTGTTCATCATCCAACAAGAGTGTAGAGTATGCATTTATCTATTCTGTTATGTGATCAAAGTTGAGAGTGTCCACTAGTGAAAGTCTAATCCCTAGGCCTTGTTCCTAAATACTGCTATCGTTGTTTGTTTACTGTTTTACTGCGTTACTACTGCTGCGTTACTACTGCTTGTTTACTGTCCTGGGCAAAGAACTTTTCTGGTGCCGTTGCTACTACTTATTCATACCACCTGTATTTCACTATCTCTTCGCCGAACTAGTGCACCTATTAGGTGTGTTGGGGACACAAGAGACTTCTTGCTTTGTGGTTGCAGGGTTGCATGAGAGGGATATCTTTGACCTCTTCCTCCACGAGTTCGATAAACCTTGGGTATTCCACTTAAGGGAAACTTGCTGCTGTTCTACAAACCTCTCGCTCTTGGAGGCCCAACACTGTCTACAAGAATAGAAGCACCCGTAGACATCAAGCACTTTTCTGGCGCCGTTGCCGGGGAGGAAAGGTAAAAGGCTCTCATACTCCGGTTCCAGGTAACAGTATTTTTCTGGCGCCGTTGTGTGTGTGCTCGAAGCTATTTCCTTTAGATCCTGCAATTGCATCTTGTTGTTTCTTGTTTACACTAGTTTGGCATAATGGACAAGAGTGAGCTTCTTATTCTATTTCCTGATTTAAAACATGGATTGTTTGATGCGAAAATTAAAAAACCTATGGAACCTTATTTGCATGCTGGTAGTAATATTAGTATGAACGCTTTGAACACCATTGTTGATAATGATATAGAAAGTTCTAAGCTTGGGGAAGCTGGTTTTCATGATCTTTTTAGTCCCCCAAGCATTGAGGAGAAAATTTTCTTTGATGATACTTTGCCTCCTATTTATGATGATTATAATGATAGTGGTCTTTTGGTGCCACCTATTATGGAGGATAAATTTGATTATGATTACAATATGCCTCCTATATTTGATGATGAGAATAATAATGATAGCTACTTTGTTGAATTTGCTCCTACTACAATTAATAAGAATAACTATGCTTATGTTGGGAGTAGTACTAATTTTATGCATGAGACTCATGATAAGAATGTTTTATGTGATAGTTATATTGTTGAGTTTGCTCATGATGCTACTGAATATTATTATGAGAGAGGAAAATATGGTTGTAGAAATTTTCATGTTACTAAAATGCCTCTCTATGTGCTGAAATTTTTGAAGCTACACTTGTTCTATCTTCCTATGCTTGTTACTTTGCTCTTCATGAACTTGTTTATTTACAAGATTCCTATGCATAGGAAGCATGTTAGACTTAAATGTGTTTTGAATTTGCCTCTTGATGCTCTCTTTTGCTTCAAATACTATTTCTTGCGAGTGCATCATTAAAGCTGCTTGAGCCCATCTTAATGGCTATAAAGAAAGAACTTCTTGGGAGATAACCCATGTGTTATTTTGCTACAGTAATTTGTTTTATATTTGTGTCTTGGAAGTTGTTTACTACTGTAGCAACATCTCCTTATCTTAGTTTTATGTTTTGTTGTGCCAAGTAAAGTCTTTGATAGTAAAGTAAGTACTAGATTTGGATTACTGCGCAGTTCCAGATTTCTTTGCTGTCACGAATCTGGGTCTACCTCCCTGTAGGTAGCTCAGAAAATTAAGCCAATTTACGTGCATGATCCTCAGATATGTACGCAACTTTCATTCAATTTGGGCATTTTCATTTGAGCAAGTCTGGTGCCCTAATAAAATCCATCTTTACGGACTGTTCTGTTTTGACAGATTCTGCCTTTTTATTTCGCATTGCCTCTTTCGCTATGTTGGATGAATTTCTTTGATCCATTAATGTCCAGTAGCTTTATGCAATGTCCAGAAGTGTTAAGAATGATTGTGTCACCTCTGAACATGTGATTTTTTTATTGTGCACTAACCCTCTAATGAGTTGTTTCGAGTTTGGTGTGGAGGAAGTTTTCAAGGATCAAGAGAGGAGTATGATGCAATATGATCAAGGAGAGTGAAAGCTCTAAGCTTGGGGATGCCCCGGTGGTACACCCCTGCATATTCTAAGAAGACTCAAGCGTCTAAGCTTGGGGATGCCCAAGGCATCCCCTTCTTCATCGACAACATTATCAGGTTCCTCCCCTGACACTATATTTTTATTCCGTCACATCTTATGCACTTTGCTTGGAGCGTCGGTTTGTTTTGTTTTTGTTTTGTTTGAATAAAATGGATCCTAGCATTCAATTTGTGGGAGAGAGACACGCTCCTCTGTAGCATATGGACAAGTATGTCCTTAGGCTCTACTCATAGTATTCATGGCGAAGTTTCTTCTTCGTTAAATTGTTATATGGTTGGAATTGGAAAATACTACATGTATTAACTCTAAAATGTCTTGGATAATTTGATACTTGGCAATTGTTGTGCTCATGTTTAAGCTCTTGCATCATATACTTTGCACCCATTAATGAAGAAACACTTAGAGCTTGCTAATTTGGTTTGCATATTTGGTTTCCCTAGAGTCTAGATAATATCTAGTATTGAGTTTTGAACAACAAAGAAGACGGTGTAGAGTCTTATAATGTTTACAATATGTCTTTTATGTGAGTTTTGCTGTACCGTTCATCCTTGTGTTTGTTTCAAATAACCTTGCTAGCCTAAACCTTGTATCGAGAGGGAATACTTCTCATGCATCCAAAATCCTTGAGCCAACCACTATGCCATTTGTGTCCACCATACCTACCTACTACATGGTATTTATCCGCCATTCCAAAGTAAATTGCTTGAGTGCTACCTTTAAAATTCCATCATTCACCTTTGCAATATATAGCTCATGGGACAAATAGCTTCAAAACTATTGTGGTATTGAATATGTACTTATGCACTTTATCTCTTATTAAGTTGCTTGTTGTGCGATAACCATGCTTCTGGGGACGCCATCAACTACTCTTTGTTGAATATCATGTGAGTTGCTATGCATGTCCGTCTTGTACGAAGTAAGAGAGATCTACCACCTTTATGGTTGGAGCATGCATATTGTTAGAGAAGAACATTGGGCCGCTAACTAAAGCCATGATTCATGGTGGAAGTTTCAATTTTGGACATATATCCTCAATCTCATATGAGAATAATAATTGTTGCCACATGCTTATGCATTAAAGAGGAGTCCATTATCTGTTGTCCACGTTGTCCCGGTATGGATGTCTAAGTTGAGAATAATCAAAAGCGAGAAATCCAAAATGCGAGCTTTCTCCTTAGACCTTTGTACGGGCGGCATGGAGGTACCCCATTGTGACACTTGGTTAAAACATGTGCATTGCAAAGATCCGGTAGTCCAAGCTAATTAGGACAAGGTGCGGGCACTATTAGTATACTATGCATGAGGCTTGCAACTTGTAAGATATAATTTACATAACTCATATGCTTTATTACTACCGTTGACAAAATTGTTTCATGTTTTCAAAATAAAAGCTCTAGCACAAATATAGCAATCGATGCTTTCCTCTTTGAAGGACCATTCTTTTTACTTTTATGTTGAGTCAGTTCACCTATCTCTCTCCACCTCAAGAAACAAACACTTGTGTGAACTGTGCATTGATTCCTACATACTTGCATATTGCACTTGTTATATTACTCTATGTTGACAATTATTCATGAGATATACATGTTACAAGTTGAAAGCAACCGCTGAAACTTAATCTTCCATTGTGTTGCTTCAATGTCTTTACTTTAAATTATTGCTTTATGAGTTAACTCTTATGCAAGACTTATTGATGCCTGTCTTGAAAGTGCTATTCATGAAAAGTCATTGCTTTATGATTCAGTTGTTTACTCATGTCATTACCATTGTTTTGATCGCTGCATTCATTACATATGTTTACAATATGATCAAGGTTATGATGGCATGTCACTTCAGAAATTATCTTTGTTATCGTTTTACCTGCTCGGGACGAGCAGAACTAAGCTTGGGGATGCTGATACGTCTCCGATGTATCGATAATTTCTTATGTTCCATGCCATATTATTGATGATACCTACATGTTTTATGCACACTTTATGTCATATTCGTGCATTTTCTGGAACTAACCTATTAACAAGATGCCGAAGAGCCAGTTCCTGTTTTACGCTGTTTTTGGTTCCGAAATCCTAGTAAAGAAATATTCTCGGAATTGGACGAAATCAAGACCCAGGTCCCTATTTTTCCCGGAGCCTTCCAGAACACCCGAGAGCCGCCAGAGGGAAGCCCTGGGGGCCCCACACCACACACTGGCGCGGCCAGAGGGGGGGCCCCGCCGCCCTATGGTGTGGGCCCCCCAGGCCCCCTCCGAGGCTGCCCTTCCGCCTATTTAAAGCCTCCGTCGCGAAAACCCTGATGCGAAAAAGCAACGATACGGAAAACCTTCCAGAGCCGCCGCCATCGCGAAGCCAAGATCTGGGGGACAGGAGTCTCTGTTCCGGCACCCTGCCGGAGCGGGGAAGTGCCCCGGAAGGCTTCTCCATCGACACCGCTGCCATCTCCACCGCCATCTTCATCACCGCTGCTGCTCCCATGAGGAGGGAGTAGTTCTCCATCGAGGCTCGGGGCTGTACCGGTAGCTATGTGGTTCATCTCTCTCCTATGTACTTCAATACAATAATCTCATGAGCTGCCTTACATGATTGAGATTCATATGATGATGCTTGTAATCTAGATGTCGTTATGCTAGTCAAGTGAATTTTACTTATGTGATCTCCGGAGACTCCTTGTCCCACGTGTGTAAAGGTGACGAGTGTGTGCACCGTGTGGGTCTCTTAGGCTATATTTCACGGAATACTTATTCACTGTTATGAATGGCGTAGTGAAGTGCTTATTTATATCTCTTTATGATTGCAATGTGTTTTGTATCACAATTTATCTATGTGCTACTCTAGTGATGTTATTAAAGTAGTTTATTCCTCCTGCACGGTGTAATGGTGACAGTGTGTGCATCCGTGTTAGTACTTAGCGTATGCTATGATCATGATCTCTTGTAGATTGTGAAGTTAACTATTGCTATGATAGTATTGATGTGATCTATTCCTCCTACATAGTGTGAAGGTGACGAGTGTGCATGCTTTGTGTTAGTACTTGGTTTAGTCGTGTTGATCTTTCTTGCACTCTAAGGTTATTTAAATATGAACATTGAATTGTGGAGCTTGTTAACTCCGGCATTGAGGGTTCGTGTAATCCTACGCAATGTGTTCATCATCCAACAAGAGTGTAGAGTATGCATTTATCTATTCTGTTATGTGATCAAAGTTGAGAGTGTCCACTAGTGAAAGTCTAATCCCTAGGCCTTGTTCCTAAATACTGCTATCGTTGTTTGTTTACTGTTTTACTGCGTTACTACTGCTGCATTACTACTGCTTGTTTACTGTCCTGGGCAAAGCACTTTTCTGGTGCCGTTGCTACTACTTATTCATACCACCTGTATTTCACTATCTCTTCGCCGAACTAGTGCACCTATTAGGTGTGTTGGGGACACAAGAGACTTCTTGCTTTGTGGTTGCAGGGTTGCATGAGAGGATATCTTTGACCTCTTCCTCCCTGAGTTCGATAAACCTTGGGTAATCAACTTAAGGGAAACTTGCTGCTGTTCTACAAACCTCTGCTCTTGGAGGCCCAACACTGTCTACAAGAATAGAAGCACCCGTAGACATCAGCAGGCTAAAGAAGAAATACTTCACTGGAAAGATTACTGAGAGTGTTCCAACTAGATCTCCTCTTAACAAAATGACTGACAAACAGTGGGGAGATCTTGTGAAGCACTGCTCTGATCCAAAGAATATGGTATGATTTGTAAGACTGAGACCAGATCACATCTTGGATTCTTATTTATAGCGAGTGTCTCACTAGTCTCCTTTTTGCGGAATTTGGCTAAACAGAATCAGAAAAACCGCGGTAATCTACTTTTACCTAGCCGTACGGGATCTCGTAACCTTATAGTGCACATTCGGCAAAAAGTAAGGACATGTTGTTTTATACTGCTATTTAGAAATATTTTAGTAAAAGATCATGCAGAGTATATACACCAGTGTGCAGCTTATATTATGATCCTCTGTTTCAACCACGTTATTCGATTTATAAATGGTAGTACTAAAATGCAGATGTTACATAATGCAAGTAAAAGGGAACCAAACAAAGAGATGACTCTGCAGAGATTTTTGAAGCATGCCAGAAGAACAAACTTGAAGTGATTGGAGAAGTCGCACAGAGTGTTCTTGTAAGTCTTCTCTAAGATTGAAATTTTGTGACGACTCACATCCCAACTTGTAGGAGTAGTAAAGTACATGTCAATATGATATTATAGATGTTTATTAAAATTCATGTGATGTGAATCGGACATGCCAAACTGTAGGAATAAAAGTAGGTCACACACATGATAAATCTACTATCGAGCAAGTTTCTCTCGTAGTAACTATCATGTTTACACATGTGTACGAACTGAATTTTTGCGGGAAGATATGAAATTAGAGATGGCAAAACCCGGTAAAAACGGTCCGGAAAAAACCGATGAAGAATGTGTGAAGGCATTTTCCATGGCAATAAAAAAGAAAGGCATTGCCAAAAACACTTTCTTACGGAATGTCTGGATCGGTGAAGTGCAAGTCCATGTCCAAGTCAAAGTATTTGCATGCTCAAGTTCTAGAGGAGCAACTCCAAGTAGAACGAGCTGCATCGAGCTGCGCTAAGACTAGAAGTCGACAATTTAGAACGATAGCAGCACAGAAGGAGGCCCTACTGGAGCAGGTTAGGAATGCTAGTAAGTAGTAAGAAGAGTATCTGGTAGATAATTGGAGATGAACGGGGACAGCGTGGCAGGTTAGTATCTTGGTCTTGTAAAATGGTTCCTTAGTCTGAGCATATTTCGTAGGTGCATTTATCTGCAATTGCTATGATCTTGGTGGTCGTTTCCTTGTTGTGATGTGGATTTTTTTTGAACCGGAACCCTGCTGATTGTTAATATTATAAGTGGATTACCTAGCCCTTTCCATCAGTTCTGACTTGTGGTTCCGTTGGCTTGTGGATGAAGCTTTGACATGATATCAGAGCCCATAGTCTCAAGTTCGAGTCATCGCTTTCGCAAACCTTCTCTTCTCTTCTCCCGGTCTAGCCCTTTCTGCCAGTTTGGACTTTTTGTTGCGTTGGCTATGTTGAGATGTATAAAGTGGATTGCCTAGCCCTTTCCATCAGTTCGTACTTTTGGTCGCGTTGGCTAGTGCATTAAAGCTTGACACTGATGATTTTCTGTGATCCATTGATTTCCAGCTTTCTACATATAGCCCAGATCTAGAAGCTTGTCAACTGGTCTAGTTCATTCATCGCTGTATTGAGTGCAATGAACGGAACAATGGCTTCTCCTTTGTGATGTGCTACAACTCAACGAACTGTTCTCGCTTCGTAGAGGCGAGTTGTGAACGAGAGATACTTATGTATGCTACGAGTACCAAATTTCGACTCCATATAATCAATAGCTTAACAATCGTCTAATTCACAATCTCGAAGCCGTAGCATTTACCTCCTGCCTATCGAATACAATTATTCACACACTGAAATATTTTGTACGCGTTTTGAATTGGAGAACATGGGAATCGACTTTGGTTCTGATTATGACTTGATGTGACCCTAGACTCGTTTTGGCGCGCGCGGTTCCTGAGCGAATCAAATGAATTTTGACCGTTCTCTTAAAAAAGGGAACTTTGACCGTTGGATCAAGCGTTGGACAACTGATGTGCCAACGGCCAATAATTGCTTGTGCATCATGGTGATGGCTTATCTGATTTCAAAAACTGAGATTTTTTCTATATATAGTGGATAGGTGGATAGATTTAGATATAGATGGACAGATACAGATATAGCTTCGACTGTAGCCACACTCAAACTCAAAATCAGTTGAGCTGCAAAACCACTAGCCAATTAAGTCCGAAATATTTCAGAGGCATTTTTTAATTGCAGTTCGGAGGACATGGGAGTAACTGATTTTGTTTGTGATAATGGCTTGATATGACCGCTGGGAATAAATGCCAGAGCAGAGCTACTTCGCATGGTCTACCATTTTTATATTAGACTAGTCATAGAGGTAAGTACTACCTCCGTCCCAAGGAATAAGGCCCACGCGTATTCCAAGACGAACTTTGACAATAAAAAATGAGCAACACAATCTTCATTATATTATATGTAATTAGTATCGTTGGATTCGTATTGAAAAGCACTTTCTAATGATGCTAATTTCATACAAACAATCTTTATATATTTAAAGTAATTCTTTGTCAAACAAAAAACACGTAAAAGACACATATGATACTACTACATGATACAATTCCTATAGTGCGTAGTATCATGGAGTAGTATCATAGTCATGCTATATTTATTATTTTTTAGAATCTCAATGCCAATTTTTGTACAAGATTTGTTTAGCATTAACTTTTCTCGTTGTTTGCGCTATGATACAGTATCTACCTATGTTACTCTAATCTCCTCTCTCCTACTTAATTAGCTGCCACATGAGCATTTTTGTGAGACCAATGCGCATGATACTAGCACTATGGCTAGCCTTAGTATTACTACTCCTGGAGTAGTATATTTCTCTCGTGTACTTGGCTATTTTCGGGAATAAATAACAAACGGTGGGGTTTTCCCCTCCGTCCACCTCCAAAAATAATATTAGTATTATATTACTTGGACCATAGTCATAATCAAAATCAAATTTCAGTCCGTCGGCAAAATGTCCCGCCAATCCTGAAATATTTCAGACGCGTTTTCAATGGGATTTTGAAGATAGATAGTGATCATTGTAACCGATATTCAAGGTGATGATGATTTGATGTGTAACTCGGCCTTGAAGATAGTACTAGTACGGTCTTACAATTTATTGTTATTATATTTGGTCCTTAGCCAAATTCAATATCTCATTCCTGCTGTAAACTTCCCGCCAACTAAATACAAATGTTTCAGACGCTTCCAAATTCCCATTCTACACTCGTAAAATGACATCAATGTCCATGTATAAGTCGGTTGGTGGGGGGTCTGCCCATCATTTTTTCGATCACCGCATCCCTTGCCATGGAAACTCCTCGAAAATTGTTATCACCAGAATTTGACCAGATCAGAGGTGGGCCGCGATTGGAGATAGGCTTGAAGAATATACATAGAAGAAATACATGAATCGGCCTTGTATACCAAGTTTGGGCTAAATTGCCCGTGTATCTGTATCATAGTAGGTTACGTGTCGGTCAGGAGTTAGAGTTTAACCCGTGCACGGTTAGGTGCACGCCTGAATTAGAAAGTCCCCGGACTATAAATATGTATCTAGGGTTTATGAAATAAACAACAACCAACGTTCAACACAAATCAATCTCGGCGCATCGCCAACTCCTTCGTCTCGAGGGTTTCTTCCGGTAAGCACCATGCTGCCTAGATCGCATCTTGCGATCTAGGCAGCATAAGCTTATTATGTTGTTCATGCGTTGCTCGTGCTGAAGCCTTGTTGATGGCGAGCAACGTAGTTATCTTAGATGTGTTAGGGTTAGCATTGTTCTTCGTATCATATGCTGTCGTAGTGCAACCCTTGTACATCTAGCCGCCCTTACACCTATCTTAGGTGTAGGGGCGGCACCCCGCTTGATCATTGTCTAGTAGATCCGATCCGTTACGGTTGCTCCTTGTTCTTCAAAGATTAGTTTAATATCTGCAATAGTTAGGCCTTACAAAGGGTTGGAGGATCCAGCGGCGTGTAGGGTGTAGTCTGCTAGCCCTAGACAGGGAGGTTCCGGGGATCAACCTCGTGTTGGTTTTTAGGCCCTGTCTAGGATCGGCTTACGATCACCGTACGCGAGCGCGAGGCCCAATCGTGAGTAGGATGATCCGATTATGCGGTGAAAACCCTAAATCGTTGTAGATCGCTTCAGCTTTATCTTGATCAAGCAGGACCACCATATATTCGTACACCTTGTACGAATCATGGGTGGATCGGCTCTTTGAGCCGATTCACAGGATAACCTGAGAGCCGATCGAGGCTCGTATTTAACGTTTACGTGTATGCCATGCAGGAAACTAAGCGAGGCATCATCCAACACCTTCCTGACCAGGTATAGGTCGGGTGGCACGCCCTTGCGACAGCATCGGACGTGCGTGCGGAAGGCTTTGCGGGCCGTCGCTCGGAGGGACCAGGGCCAGCCGCAGTCCTGGGAGATTCCCGGCTCTACGGTGTTGCCCGTCGCTGCCCGCCGGTGGGTTTCTGACCGCAACACATTCTGGCACGCCCGGTGGGACCATCTTCGACAACCACCGCATCGCCATCTACATCCGAGATGGCGGAAGGCACTCCGGTCAAGTACGAGGATCTGGCTGAGGAGCTCAAAAAGAAGCATGACGAGATCAAAGCAGTCCTCGAAGCCGACCTCATCGGCTCTTTCCACAGAACCCGCTCCCATGGCATCAGGTGGAAGGGGTTCTCACCTGAAGGCGCGCTCGATGGAGTGGACCTGTCCTCCCCGTCGGAAGAACGCACCAGTGTCGCCGCGTCAGGAGATCAACTTCATGGTGGCTCATTCGCTGCACCGCCACTCTGAGAGCCTGGTGAACACTTTGGAGCGTGTCGCTCTGCGCGTGATCCAGGAAATCATGAGCCATCAGTATTCTCCGTCAGGACCAGCTCTAGGGACTTACCAAGGAGAGATGCCACTCCAGTCCCGTCCGCCGCTGCCGTTCGCGTTGGCAGCACCCGAAGTGCCGAATTCATCGGCATACGTCGTCTACAAGATTGGTGGTGACCCTAGTGACTACCAATTCTTACATGAGGCGCCCAAGGAGATTCCCCACGGATACACGTGCGCATACGTGCCGAGCTGCGATGAATCGGGCACTCTCGTACCGGGCTGCAACGACGGGGACTTCTGGAACAGCAGGAGGGACGTCGGGAACAGATCTTGAGAAGCAGACGTGGCTAGCTAAGTAGGCCACCCCGACGCTTCCCACAAATCTATATATGTGGACACACGCGGCAATGATCCGTGCGATCGGCCCCAAAGATCTATGAGGAGACTTTGTCAAACCTTCATTGATCAACCAACATAGAAGCCGATTCCAGAAATCGGCCAAAATTATCCTTACCATGCGTTCTACCCGGGGTCAACGTTGATCTAATAAGCAATGGGTTTACGTTGGCTGATGAGTTGGAAGAAGTCAGCACTGGTCTTAACAGAGCCGACGTTCACATGTGGTACCTTGGCTAACCGCAGAGCCGATATCAGCAGATACCTGGCAGAATCGGCTCGGGGGGCACCTAGTCAGACAAACATGTGCGACACCGATACATATGCGGAGAAATATTGGGGGCCGATGGAGAAATCGGTCAGTAAAAAAAAAAGGAAACATCGGTACATGCAAACAGAATCGGTACATTGACTTCAGAATGGTAAAAAAGCCGATGCACGGCTATCAACCTTAAACAAGTTCAGCGAAACAAGTTCAGCTGCATCAGTTTACACAAAGAGGCCCTACTTAAGAAAAGCGTTGAGGGCGTGAAGAGCATCGGCACTGATTCGATCCACCTCGGCGATCTCAGCTTCGTCGTCCTCGTCTTTCCCCATCACCAGCTGACTGCTCAGGGCACGAATTTCAGCCAGATCGGTCTTCAGATCGGCTGTGAGGCCTTTTGCTTCCTCTTGAGAGCGAGCAATCAGGGTTTCCTTGTCTTGGATAAGTTGTTTGGTCTCCCCGACCCTCTTTTCAAGGTCCTCCCAGTTCCTTGCGCAAGGTCTCGAGTTCAACACTATGGGCGGAAGTATCGGTTTGGGCGTCTAAAGCCGCCTTCTTCTCGTTGAGCCGTTGACATTTGTCTGCAATATCGGCTCTCAACGGGAGCTGGGCGCGGAGAAGAGTGATTCTTTGACGAGCCGACTGCACCCTGGACCTGAAAACCGACAAAGTCACAGCCCGGCCAAAGCTTAACCTGCAGCGTCACCGGGAGACGGGGCTGGATGTCTTCGAGGATGCCCTTGATTGCCTCGGGGTTGTCGACCAGGGTCTCGACCGAAGAGGAGAGCAAAGCCTTGAGACGCTGGAGCGGGCCATGGATCGCGCTGGGGTTTGGCTCTTCACCTGCTTTGGAAGTAGCTGGCTCGATGGAGTCGGGATCGAACGTCAGCAAGCTTGAAGGATCACAACCCTGACAGACGAACAAAAGCAGCATGAGCATACGACAAAGGAAAGGGGTAGGCCCGAGAGAGTGGAGCGTACCTCTCCCAAGAAAGGAAGGGAAGCCGATGTTGTGACAATCGGCTTTGCGGTAGACTGGGCCAGGTTAGCCACTTGGTCAGCCATGCTCGGCGAGTTGGATAGGCCGAGCGTAGCAGATGGCATCGGTACCTCTTCAACGTCCCCGCTGGAGGTCCCATTGGTCTGCAAAGGAAATGGTGAGGCAATCCAATTAGTAACGGGACGGTGTGGAATATGAGCTGTTGAGGTAATTACATTTGAAACTTCCTGGCTCGGCGAGGAAACTTGTGGGCCTTTGCGAGCCCTTTTGACGCATCGACGCTTCAGGCGTGACCCCGTTTTGATCGGAGCTTGAAGGTCAGCAGGCTCGGGAGTCGACCTTTTCCTGGAAGCCGACGTTGGTGAGTCCGTCTGGCTCTGGGTGGTGGATCTCTCTGTATCGCCCGGGGAAGAGTCCCTTGGACTGGACTGTGCTCCCTCACTGGAGTTCTCTTCAGTAGAATTCTGAAAGAAGAGGTACAACCATGTTACAAAGGTTGGGAAGGCAAATGTGTTCGGTCAAGACACGAATCAACTTACGTGCAAGCTTTCTTGGGCAGGAGCTTTGCGCTTCAGGGTCTTCCTGGCAGCCACCTTCCTCACTGCCGTCCTCGCCTGAGTCGAGGCCCGGGGGGCAACTGGCCCCGAAGATGCTTTACTCTTGGGAGCCGATTTCGGTGAAATCGGCTGACTCTGCATTATGACTTTCTTTAGGGGTGGCGAGCTCTGGCAGAAGAGAACCACTGGGGCCGGAGGAAGGAATACGAAGGGGGAGCCATCGGCTTGCGTGGGAGCTGGGCCATCTTGTTGCTGCCAGGAGATAGGGTCAGTCATAGACAATCACCATAAGCGGTTACAAGAAATGTTTGAGTAATGGTACCTGGTCTGCGGGTACGTCATACTCGGCATCAAGTTGTCTCAGCAGCGGTCCTAAAGCCCTTCTGAAGACATGGGTCTTCCACATGGACCACCAAGTCTCGAAACCATCGGTAGTGAAGGAGAAACGGAGGTCGTGAGGAATTGGAATGGCCAGAGCGTCGAAGAAGGTATAACACCTTTGGCCAGTAATAATGTCGGGCAGCTCAGCCCTGCTTGCTGTCAGGTGGTGGAGAAAGAAGTGTGGGGGCACTTGCCCAAGACCAAGTTGTCGGGCTACCACTACCGGTTGGTAACTGATGACCCACAAGTATAGGGGATCGCAACAGTCTTCGAGGGAAGTAAAACCCAAATTTATTGATTCGACACAAGGGGAGGTAAAGAATACTTATAAGCCTTAACAACTGAGTTGTCAATTCAGCTGCACTCGGAAAAGCACTAGCAACAGGGGTGATGTGAAAGTAGCAGTGGTATGAGAGCAATAGTAACGATAGAAACGATTGACATGTAGAACAAGTATATGATGATGAAAGATGGACCGGGGTTCCCAGCTATCTACACTAGTGGCAACTCTCCAATAACAAGTGTTGGGTGAACAAATTACAGTCGGGCAATTGATAGGATTGAAATAGCATTAAGACAGAATATCAAGATCATTAATCATGTAGGCATGTTTCCCATATATAGTCATACGTGCTCGCAATGAGAAACTTGTACAACATCTTTTGTCCTACCAGCCGGTGGCAGCCGGGCCTCAAGGGAAACTACTCGGATATTAAGGTACTCCTTTTAATAGAGCACCGGAGCAAAGCATTAACACTCCGTGAAAACATGTGTCCCTCACATCACCGCCATCCCCTCCGGTTGTCCCGATTTCGTCACTTCGGGGCCATTGGTTCCGGACAGTGACATGTGCATACAACTTGTAGATACAATCTAAGCAATAAGTATAGAGCTCAAATCTAAGATCATGCCACTCGGGCCCTAGTGACAAGCATTAAACACAACAAGATTGCAGCAACAATAACTTCATAAACTTTGTAGATAGACAATCATAACGTAACAATCCATCGGATCCCGACAAACACAACACCGATTACATCGGATGAATCTCAATCATGTAAGGCAGCTCATGAGATCATTGTATTGAAGTACATGGGGGAGAGAATACCAACTAGCTACAGCTAGAACCCGTAGTCCATGGGGGAACTACTCACGGAGCATGATGGAGGCGATGGCGTTGATGGAGATGGCTTCCGGGGGCACTTCCCCGTCCCGGCAGGGTGCCGGGACAGAGACTTCTGTCCCCCGAATTGGAGTTTCGCGATGGTGGCGGCGCCCCTGGAGTCTTTCTGGAGTTTTATCAAGAGTTACGGTGTTTTTAGGTCGAAAGGGATTTTATAGGCGAAGAGGCGGCGCAGGGGGGACTCGGGGCTCCCCACCACGGCCGGCGCGGGCCCGGGCCAGGCCGCGCCGCCCTATGGTGTGGTGGCCCTCTGGCCCCTCTCCGCCTCTTCTTCGGTGTTCGGATGCTTCCGGGAAAAATAGGAGGTTTGGTCTTCGTTTCGTCGAATTCCGAGAATATTGCCCGAACAGCCTTTCCGGAACCAAAAACAGCGAGAAAACAAGAACCGGCACCGTGGCATCTTGTTAATAGGTTAGTTCCGAAAAACGCATGAAATCATCATAAAGTGCAAGCAAAACATGTAAGTATTGTCATAAAACAAGCATGGAACGACAGAAATTATGGATACGTCGGGGACGTATCAGCATCCCCAAGCTTAGTTCTCGCTCGTCCCGAGCGAGTAAACGATAAAAAGAATAATTTCTATAGTGACATGCTACTTACATAACCTTGATCATACTATTACAAAGCATATGAAATGAATGAAGTGACTCAAGGCAATGATCTATAGTTGCTAACAAATAGATAACATATAGCAAAACTTTTCATGAAGAGTACTTTCAAGACAAGTATCAAAATTCTTGCACAAGAGTTAACTCATAAAGCAATAAGTTCAAAGTAAAGGCATCGAAACAACACAAAGGAAGATATAAGTTTCAGCGGTTGCTTTCAGCTTGTAACATGCATATCTCATGGATAATTGTCAACACAAAGTAATATGATGAATGCAAATATGCAAGTATGTAAGAATCAATGCACAGTTGACACAAGTGTTTGCTTCTAAGGTGGAAGGAAGTAGGTAAACTGACTCAACATAAAAGTAGAAGAATGGCCCTTCAAAGTGGAAAGCATCGATTGCTATATTTGTGCTAGAGCTTTGGTTTAGAAAACATAAAGAGAGCATAAAAGTAAAGTTTTGAGAGGTGTTTGTCGTTGTCAACGAATGGTAGTGGGCACTCTAACCCCCTTGCCAGACAAACCTTCAAGAGCGGCTCCCATGAATTATTTTTATTTTTGGGTGGCACTCCTTTCAACCTTTCTTTCATAAACCATGGCTAACCGAATCCTCGGGTGCCTGCCAACAATCTCATACCATGAAGGAGTGCCTTTTTATTTTAGTTTCATTATGATGATGACACTCCTCTCAACCTTTGCTTACACAAGCCATGGCTAACCGAATCCTTCGGGTGCCGTCCAACAATCACATACCATGGAGGAGTGTCTATTTTGGTTAATTAATTTGGGACTCGGGAATCCCATTGCCAGCTCTTTTTGCAAAATTATTGGATAAGCGGATGAAGCCACTAGTCCATTGGTGAAAGTTGCCCAACAAGATTGAAAGATAAACACCACATACTTCCTCATGAGCTATTAAACATTGACACAAATCAGAGGTGATAAATTTTGAATTTTTTAAAGGTAGCACTCAAGCAATTTACTTTGGAATGGCAGAAAATACCACATAGTAGGTAGATATGGTGGACACAAATGGCATAGGTTTTGGCTCAAGGTTTTGGATGCACGAGAAGCATTTCCTCTCAGTACAAGGCTTAGGCTAGCAAGGCTATTTGAAGCAAACACAAGTATGAACTGGTACAGCAAAACTTACATAAGAACATATTGCAAGCATTATAATACTCTACACTGTCTTCCTTGTTGCTCAAACACTTTTACCAGAAAATATCTAGACCTTAAGAGAGACCAATCATGCAAACCAATTTCAACAAGCTCTACAGTAGTTCTCCACTAATAGGTTTAAACTACATGAAAAAAAACTTAATCATGATCTACTTGAGAGCTCAAAACAATTGCCAAGTGTCAAATTATCCAAGACATATTAGGCATTTTCCTTTTCCAACCAAATAAGTATTGTAGCTTCCAACTTTTATCATTGAACATTAAAAGTAAAACGAAGAACAAGTGTTCATATGAAAAAGCGGAGCGTGTCTCTCTCCCACACAAGGATTGCTAGGATCCGAATTTATTCAAACATAAACAAAACGAAAATAAACACACAGACGCTCCAAGTAAAGCACATAAGATGTGACCGAATAAAAATATAGTTTCAATAGAAGAAACCAGATAAGTTGATGAAGAAGGAGATGCCTTGGGCATCCCCAAGCTTAGACGCTTGAGTCTTCTTGAAATATGCAGGGATGAACCACGGGGGCATCCCCAAGCTTAGACTTTTCACTCTTCTTGATCATATATCATCCTCCTCTCTTGACCCTTGAAAACTTCCTTCACACCAAACTTCTCATAAACTTCATTAGAGGGGTTAGTACTCAAAAAAATTTGAATCCACCTTGGTCCTGTAGTGGCACATTGCAAGAACTCAATAAAACATTAGCTACAGCCCTCTACGTCTAGAAAACCTCGCTTAAAGTCCACAAGAGACAATGCAAAAACAGAGACAGAATCTGCCAAAACAGAACAGCCAGTAAAGACGAATTTTAATAAAATACTTCCGTTGCTCAAATCAGAAAACTCAAAACTAATGAAAGTTGCGTACATATCTGAGGATCACTCACGTAAATTTGCATAATTTTCTGAGTTACCTACAGAGAATTAGACCCAGATTCGTGACAGCAAAGAAATCTGTTTCTGCGCAGTAATCCAAATCTAGTATCAACCTTCGATTAGAGGCTTCACTTGGCACAACAAAACACAAAACTAAGATAAGGAGAGGTTGCTACAGTAGTAAACAACTTCCAAGACACAAATATAAAACAAAGTACTGTAGCAAAATAACACATGGGTTATCTCCCAAAAAGTTGCTTTCTTTATAGCCATTAAGATGGGCTCAGCAGTTTTAACGATGCACTCGCAAGAAATAGTATTGGAAGCAAAAGAGAGCATCAAGAGGCAAATCCATAACACATTTAAGTCTAACATGCTTCCTATGCAAAGGAATCTTGTACACAAATAAATTCATGAAGAACAAAGTGACAAGCATAAGAGGATAAAACAAGGATAACTTCAAAAATTTCAGCATATAGAGAGGTGTATGAAAATTTCCACCACCATATTTTCCTCTCTCATAATAATTTTCAGTAGCTTCATGAATAAACTCAACAATATAACTATCACATGCAGCATACTTTTCATGATTTCCAAACACATAATTTTTATCAAGTTCAAGAATAGTGGAATTAAAACTTTCAAACTTACTTTTATTAATAATATAACAAGGTAGGTGATCAATCTCAATAGATATGGGACTCATAGAATAAGTCAAGAACTCTCCAATCCCATTTTCATTAGTAGTACAATTAATATTATCAAGTAACATAGGACCATCATCTAGAGCTTTATCATAGACATTTGCCAAACAAAATTCTTTAGTACCATGCATTTCGACATCAGGCACAAACAAAGCATTATCATAAGATTTATCAAAGTAGCATGGATTATCATAAATAACAGTAGCATAATCATTCTCACAAATATTACTCATAGGTACTATTTCAAGAGAATCCACAGGAACATAACATTCAACCTCTTCCGGTAAGCATGGAGGACAATCAAATAGTGTAAGAGATAAAGAGTTACTCTCATTAGAAGGTTGGCATGGGTAGCTAATCCATTCTTCCTCCTTTTGTTCGTCGCTCTCTTCTTCTTTTTCATCCAATGAGCTTTCAAGTTCATCAATTTCCTCCTCTTTTTCATCCAATGAGCTTTCAGGTTCATCAATTTCTTCTTCCACCGGTTCCTCGCAAATTGTGAGTGCATTCTTTTGCATTAATGTGTCTCTCTTTATAATCAAGGATATAAGGATTCCTACTCGTAGCATTCTATGCAAGAATTAAGGATAGTAGAGACATAATCTTTAAGGCCCTTACAAACAACACAAGTTTCATAATTCTCAACCATGAAGGATTCTATCTCGGAGGCTCCCATAAATAAGACAAATTGTTCTACCTCTTCGAACCCATAATGAATATAGAAATTCCGATTATAGTTCTTAACTAAAAATTCCTCACTAAAGCCACATTGAAATTTAAGATGTTTAGTATCCTGTTGAGAGCAACAGTTTATATCATGGCATTTAAGCAAGATTTTAGCAATTGTATTCAATTGTTCTATCATAGCACTCATTATTTTACCAGTTCTTGATTCTCTATAATTATTATAACATTCTATAAGCTCCAAGTAGGTTGTTGGTTCTCCCATAACAGCAGTTTTTAATTTTTTGGTTTTTCAAATTTTTATGGATTTTTGGGTATATGAGACAAATAAAACAAGACAAAAATAAACTAAGCAAAAGTAAACTAAGCAAACTAATACTAGACAGAAATAAACTAGGCACAAATAAACTAGACAAAAGTAAACTAAGCAAAACAAAACAAAATAAAACAGAGAGAGATGTAGAGTGTACTCCCCAGGTGAACTTATGAGTAGAGCTATGCCTCCCCGACAACGGCGTCAGAAAATAGTCTTGATGACCCACAAGTATAGGGGATCGCAACAGTCTTCGAGGGAAGTAAAACCCAAATTTATTGATTCGACACAAGGGGAGGTAAAGAATACTTATAAGCCTTAACAACTGAGTTGTCAATTCAGCTGCACTGGAAAAGCACTAGCAACAGGGGTGATGTGAAAGTAGCAAGTGGTATGAGAGCAATAGTAACAATGAAACGAGTTGACATGTAGAACAAGTATATGATGATGAAAGATGGACCGGGGTTCCCAGCTATCTACACTAGTGGCAACTCTCCAATAACAAGTGTTGGGTGAACAAATTACGGTCGGGCAATTGATAGGATTGAAATAGCATTAAGACAGAATATCAAGATCATTAATCATGTAGGCATGTTTCCCATATATAGTCATACGTGCTCGCAATGAGAAACTTGTACAACATCTTTTGTCCTACCAGCCGGTGGCAGCCGGGCCTCAAGGGAAACTACTCGGATATTAAGGTACTCCTTTTAATAGAGCACCGGAGCAAAGCATTAACACTCCGTGAAAACATGTGTCCCTCACATCACCGCCATCCCCTCCGGTTGTCCCGATTTCGTCACTTCGGGGCCATTGGTTCCGGACAGTGACATGTGCATACAACTTGTAGATACAATCTAAGCAATAAGTATAGAGCTCAAATCTAAGATCATGCCACTCGGGCCCTAGTGACAAGCATTAAACACAACAAGATTGCAGCAACAATAACTTCATAAACTTTGTAGATAGACAATCATAACGTAACAATCCATCGGATCCCGACAAACACAACACCGATTACATCGGATGAATCTCAATCATGTAAGGCAGCTCATGAGATCATTGTATTGAAGTACATGGGGGAGAGAATACCAACTAGCTACAGCTAGAACCCGTAGTCCATGGGGGAACTACTCACGGAGCATGATGGAGGCGATGGCGTTGATGGAGATGGCTTCCGGGGCACTTCCCCGTCCCGGCAGGGTGCCGGGACAGAGACTTCGTCCCCCGAATTGGAGTTTCGCGATGGTGGCGGCGCCCCGGAGTCTTTCTCGGAGTTTCGTCAAGAGTTACGGTGTTTTTAGGTCGAAAGGGATTTTATAGGCGAAGAGGCGGCGCAGGGGGCACTCGGGGCTCCCCACCACAGGCCGGCGCGGGCCCGAGCCAGGCCGCGCCGCCCTATGGTGTGGTGGCCCTCCGGCCCCTCTCCGACTCTTCTTCGGTGTTCGGATGCTTCCGGGAAAAATAGGAGGTTTGGTCTTCGTTTCGTCGAATTCCGAGAATATTGCCCGAACAGCCTTTCCGGAACCAAAAACAGCGAGAAAACAAGAACCGGCACTCGTGGCATCTTGTTAATAGGTTAGTTCCAGAAAACGCATGAAATCATCATAAAGTGCAAGCAAAACATGTAAGTATTGTCATAAAACAAGCATGGAACGACAGAAATTATGGATACGTCGGGGACGTATCAGTAACACTCATAACCAGGCTTGATGATCCGGTTCGAGGTACTCATGCCAACGGGGAGGAAGCAAGGACGAATCATGATGGAATACAGATGCTGGGTGCTAGCGTCATCGGAAAAGTTATCCAATCGAAAGGAGACTGGGTTTTCAAAGGTCTCCGGTTCAGTATAAGGAAAGAACAGGGGTTTGTCCAAACCTTGGAAGAAGATCTTGAACCACCCTCGTCGCTTCCTTAGGGATCAGCCTGCTGCCTGGGAGACCATACAAGGCTTGGCCATAGCTGGTGCATCGGATGTCCGTTCCATTAACATCTGGAAAGGTGCAGGTGGTCAAAGGTGGGAAGTCTGGGATCTGGTTCTGAAAGTATAGCTGTGCCCACAACTGAATAAACCACCAGGGGCCGCCAGTTTTAACTGTCTTTTGAGAGAACAGTTTGACAGACATCAGGTGAAGAGATCGATAGACCTCTCCAAGAAACAGTTTGCCTAGGCCAAGTTGGGTACCTTTGGCCAGTTCATAAGCCAGGGGAAGGTAATTCTTGGTAGGAGCAAGTGATGGACCACAGAATATGTAGTGCTCCAACCAGAAGTTCAGGAAGGCTGTGTGTTCTCTCTCTGTCACAGGGCCTTTGGTCTTCATATAACGATTGAGGTAGGCACCCCAGCTGGTACACTCTTTTTTAGAAGAAAGGGTGAAAGGGGCTTTCGGCAGTTTGAATGCAGAAGGGCTTGGGGATGCAATGTCTAGGCCTGTGATCATGGCCACATCCAGCAGAGTTGGTGTCATAGGGCCATGGCCAAACATGAAGCAGTTCAGTGCGTCAGACCAGAAGTAGCCGATGGTTTTCAGAATGTTTTCATTCTTCTCAAGAGGAGACAATGATAATGACAAGGCATCGGCTATCCCTATGGCTTCCCAGGTGGCATAATGGGTTTTGGATACTCTATTGTACCATATGCCACCCAACCCTCAGGTGGATTAGGCCAGGCTCGCAGGCAGTCGGCCCAGGAGGTCAGATCTAAGTTCTGATTCACGAAGGGGATTCTGTTAGCTTCGCATGAAATTAAGAGGGCAGGACTCTCGGAAGAACGAGGACCGAGGCACATAGAATTTGCGAGAGAAGGTTGTGGCAGCAGGATATCTCAAACCTAAAATTGATAATGGGATAGAACATTAATTCAGGTGTTTGCTGTTTACTCCTAACATTGATGCACATGACAAAGAGGCTGTTGAGGATTACCTTCAGACTGGAGACCATGGCGTTGGCGTTGGATGATTCCGCCATTGGATGCGCTGAGGAATCGGGACGACGCGGCTGAGATCTGAGATTCGTGGAGCTGCCGGGGCGGCGATTTTGGGGATCTGAGTTTCCCAGACGGAGGGCGCAGGTTACCGTTTGGAGGGGCAGTTAGGTTGGCCTTACTCCTGTTTTATCATCGAAGCTGATGTAATACCATCGGCTCTTTTGGGGAGTGCTTGACTCTGACTATCGGCAAAGTTAAGTGAAGACATTCCTTCATTTTAAGATGATTTTTTTTTAGATTGGTGATAAAAGTTAAAGAGGCAAGACGCCACGACATGACCCGACGAAGGAAAAGCGTAATGATTTTGGAAATGTCATTTCCAAAACCAGGGGGGCATGTGTTATCACCAGAATTTGACCAGATCAGAAGTGGGCCGCGATTGGAGATGAGCTTGAAGAATATACATAGAAGAAATACATGAATCGGCCTTGTATACCAAGTTTGGGCTAAATTGCCCGTGTATCTGTATCATAGTAGGTTACGTGTCGGTCAGGAGTTAGAGTTTAACCCGTGCACGGTTAGGTGCACGCCTGAATTAGAAAGTCCCCCGGACTATAAATATGTATCTAGGGTTTATGAAATAAACAACTACCAACGTTCAACATAAATCAATCTCGGCGCATCGCCAACTCCTTCGTCTCGTGGGTTTCTTCCGGTAAGCACCATGCTGCCTAGATCGCATCTTGCGATCTAGGCAGCATAAGCTTATTATGTTGTTCATGCGTTGCTCGTGCTGAAGCCTTGTTGATGGCGAGCAACGTAGTTATCTTAGATGTGTTAGGGTTAGCATTGTTCTTCGTATCATATGCTATCGTAGTGCAACCCTTGTACATCTAGCCGCCCTTACACCTATCTTAGGTGTAGGGGCGGCACCCCGCTTGATCATTGTCTAGTAGATCCGATCCGTTACGGTTGCTCCTTGTTCTTCAAGGATTAGTTTAATATCTGCAATAGTTAGGCCTTACAAAGGGTTGGAGGATCCAGCGGCGTGTAGGGTGTAGTCTGCTAGCCCTAGACAGGAGGTTCCGGGGATCAACCTCGTGTTGGTTTTTAGGCCCTGTCTAGGATCGGCTTACGATCACCATACGCGAGCGCGAGGCCCAATCGTGAGTAGGATGATCCGATTATGAGGTGAAAACCCTAAATCGTCGTAGATCGCTTCAGCTTTATCTTGATCAAGCAGGACCACCATATATTCGTACACCTTGTACGAATCATGGGTGGATCGGCTCTTTGAGCCGATTCACGAGATAACCTGAGAGCCGACCGAGGCTCGTATTTAACGTTTACGTGTATGCCATGCAGGAAACTAAGCGAGGCATCATCCAACACCTTCCTGACCAGGTATAGGTGAGGTGGCACGCCCTTGCGACAGCATCGGACGTTCGTGCAGAAGGCTTTGCGGGCCGTCGCTCGGAGGGACCAGGGCCAGCCGCAGTCCTGGGAGATTCCCGGCACTACGGTGTTGCCCGTCGCTGCCCGCCGGTGGGTTTCTGACCGCAACAAAAATCCAAAATTGAAAATCTCTGTCAAGCGCTACAATCTCCCGCCAATAAATTCCAAAATATTCGCAAAGCGTTTTCAAATTTAAGTTTTTTTAGGAGATAGTACATGGGAACTGATTTCGATTGTGATTATGACTTGATGTGACCGTAGGCCTTGGATTCTTGAACAGAGGCACTACGCCTATCTACCATTTTTCTAGTACTAATATTGCTTCTACTGTAGCAAAGTTCAAAGTTCAAAATCTCAGTCGAGAGGCAAAAACCCCCCGCAAAATGAATCCGGAATATTTCAGACGCGTTTTTGGATTGAACTTTGGAGAACTTGGGTGTAAATGATTTTATGATGATGGCTTGATGTGACCCCTGGCCTCTTTTTTTTTCCTGAACAGGGCTACAAAGTAGCATGGTCTACCCCTGGCCTTATATATTACAATCACGAGTATATTACTTGCACCATAGCCGTATTCAAAATCAATTTTCAGTCAAGCTGCAAAATCTCTAACCAATCCTGAAATATTTCGGAAGGGCTTTTCAAAATGGATTTTCAAGATACATCATGATTATGATCGTGGTAACCGATTTTCAACGTGATGATGACTTGATGTGACATTTGGCCGTACTAGTACGGTCTCATATTTTTGTATTACTTGCACTCGTAGCCAAATTCGAAATCTCATTCCAGCGGCAAAACTTCCCGCCCGAAAAATACAAATATTTCACACGCTTCTAACTTCCCATTCTACCCTCGTAAAGATGACAACAATGTCCATGTATAAGTCGGTTGGTGAAGGGTCTACCCGTCATTTTTTTCGATCACCACCTCCCTAGCCCCGAAAACTAACCGAAAAAAAATTCATTTCCCTCGGTCTCTCCTCTGAGACCACACCCACCGGAACTTCCCAAGTCCCTCTCTCTCCCACCTCCACGACCACCGCACCGGAACATCCCCGCCGGACTTCCATGGCCTACCCGAGGCCTCGCGATCCTCGTCATCCGGCTGCCTGCCGGAGCCGCTTCATCGACGCCTTCATCAACCGGACCGGATCATCCCCGCCGAACCTCGAAAACATATGCTCATCCAGCAGTTTACCGCAGTCGCTTCAGCTGCGGTATCGTCCACCCCACCGGAGCCGCTTCGCCGGAACCGTTGTCCACCGCATCGGATCTTGCTCACCGACACCGCTGTGCATGAACCGGATCTGCTTCACCGGCGCCGTGCAAGATCTAAACTCTTCTACTGTCGCTTTTCTATTGCTTGCCTGCAAGTTCTTGTTTAATCTTGGGGGAACCTGTTTGTGCTAACGACGCGCCGTTACGTTTTTGCGGATGAGATGAGTAACCATGAAGTGTAATGGCCGTCTCTCCAACCCCAAGTAGCACATGTAGCGTACTTCATCACCGGATCTATCAACCCCAGGAAGATCTGCTGTGACTCCCACAGAGTGCTTCTCCTCATGTAAGTCCCTTGTTTTAGCGCCATGTTCTGGGTTCAGATGCTTGTTTGTCTGAAGCTATTTTAGTTCATTCCTAGCTATGATCGTAACACCTTGCTATTTTCTAGTTCATTGCCAACTTTAAGCGATTGAACATTTTGGTTTGCATTCCCTGATCTGTAGATGTAGCCATCATAACTTCTATCTTGCTCAGTCGTTGTTACAAAAATTATAGGATGCTACTATTTTGTTCATGCCAATCTTGTTCTCCCTGAACATGTTGGTTTGCATTCCCTGTACTACAGGTGATGCCATTGTTATTTCTATCTACTTCGTCGTAAGCTAACAAAGTAACTGCCTGCTATTAGTTCCTGCTTGCTATCGCTCTGCCATCCTGCAGTACAAATTTATTTGAACTCGTCACAGCAGACTACTTCCATCATAATTTTGTCTGCCATCTGATTCTTCAAAAGCTGCAATATTAACTTGTTTCTCTTAATTGGCATGGCGCTCACATATAGAATGGTGAACATATTGGTGTGCATTCCCTCTTCTACAAGTTCACAGGCGATCCCACTATTTTCCGTTTCTGGTCCATCGTAAGCCGTAGCATTAACTATCCTCTATGTGTTGCTCATTACAACTTTATATCCCGAAACGAATTGATTTGTTTCCCTTATCTACAAGTTTATGAGTGATGCCATTATAACTCCTATCTGTTTTATTCCTAGCTATTATAGTAACATCCTGCTATTATTTAGTTCATGGCCAATTTTAAGTAATTGCACATGTTGGTTCGCATTCCCTGCTCTATAGCTTTTGGCATCGTAACTTCTATATTTGGTTTACATTCCCTACTCTGTAGATCTAGCCATCATAACTTTATCTTGCTCAGTCGTTGTTACAAAAATTATGGCCTGCTACTATGTTGTTTGTGCCAATTTTTTACTCCATGAACATGTTGGCTTGCATTCCCTGTACTACAGGTGATGCCATTGTTTTGTATCTAGTTCATTGTAAGCTAACAAAGTAAGAACTTAGTTTGGCATGCTATCACTCGCTATCTAGCTCTGTGGTACAAATAAACTTGTCATACTACTAGATAATAATTTTGTGTGCCATCTTGTTCTTCAAAAGCTGCATTATTGACTTGTTTCTCTGACTTGGCATGACGCTCACATATGGAATGCTGAACATATTGGTTTGCATTCCCTCTTATACAAGTTCACGATTGATCCCACTATATTCCGTATCCGGTCCATCCTAAGCTCCAGCATTAACTATCCTCTATGTGTTGCTCATTACAAGTTTATATCCCGATACATCTTGATTTGCATCCCCTTCACTATAAGTTCAGGAGTATTATTTAGTTCACGGCCAATTTGAAGTAATTGCACTTGGCACATGTTGGTTCACATTCCCTCCTCTTTAGCTTTTGTCATCGTAACTTCTATTTTTGGTTTACATTCCCTGCTCTGTAGATGTAGCCATCATAACTTCATCTTACTCAGTCGTTGTTACAAAATTTATAGCCTGCTACTATGTTGTTCATGCCAATTTTGTGCTCCCTGAACATGTTGGTTTGCATGGGACTCGACAGTAGTAAGTCTGCTGTTTCATTTTAACGTGCTCTGTTATATTGGCTGTTGGTATGCGGCATGCACTCTTTGTTTGCTTATTGTGCGCATTACAATGATCTTGTTATAACGACGAAATGATGAGTTCCAAATTCTTTGGCAAACAATATTGTAGTGTCTTTGCCTTTACACTGTTGTTGTCTTAACTTGTAATGTCTTTGTTTCAGATATAGGTGGTGCATGGACAACTTAAAAGATTGCCGATGGCTTCATTGAATTGCTAGGTTTAATTACCATTCAATTTCTCTGGGTTCTGTAATATTTTTTCAAAGCCTTGCAGCTGATGTAATATTTCGTTAGTTTTTATAGTTCTTTCGCGCATTTTTTCTATGGTGCTCGTGGTAAGTGAGGCTATACGACAGAAATCATGTGCTGCGTAAATATTCTCAGTATCTAAATCACAAATTCCCATCCCTTAAACGCCCCAATTATGCGAAATCACATATGTGCCGGCACGCAAAATCCTAAAGCGCCTATTATGCCGGCATATAAACAGCAACTAAACGGGCTGGCCCACTACTTATTGGGCCAACCCACTTGATTTATGGTGGACCCTACCCTCTAATGTGCCGGCCCTGTAACAGAAAAGTGGGCCCCACAGGCTTATTGGGTCGGCCCGCTAATTCGTCGGGCCAGCCCACCTGATTTACAGTGGACCCCACATACTAATTGGGCCGGCCCTTTAGCAGGATATTGGCCCCACACGATTATTCGGCCGGCCCACTAACTTGTTGGGCCAGCCCAATAGCTTTTGTGGTGGACCCCACATACTAAATGGGCCGGCCCTTTAACAGGGAAGTGGGACCCACCTATATTTTTGGCCCGATCCACTATTTTTCTGGGCCGGCCCACTTGATATAAGGTGGACCCCACATACTAAATGGACCGGCCCTTCAATAGGAAAGTGGGACCCACCTATGTTTTTGGCCCGGCCCACTACCTTGTTGGGCCGGCCCACTTGCTATATGGTGGACCCCATATACTAAATGGGCCGGCCCTTTAACAGGGTTGTGGGACCCACCTGTGTTTTTGGCCCGGCCCACTTTCTTGTTGGGCCAACCCACTTGCTATGTGGTGGACCCCACATACTAAATGGGCCGGGCCTTTAACAGGAAAGTGGGGCCCACCTGTGTTTTTGGCCCGGCCCACTATCTTGTTGGGCCGGTCCATTTGATCTATTGTGGACCCCACGTACTAAATGGGCTGGCCCGATAGCAGGATAGTGGGACCCACATGCTAATTGGGCTGGCCCAATAACTTCTTGGGCCGGCCCACTTGCTTTAAGGTGGACCCCACTTGGTAAATGGGCCGGCCCGATAACAGGAAGTGGGTCCCGCATGTCTTGTGGGCCGGCCCTTTTCCCTGTTGATCGGTCAAACGAGTGCTTTCGCCCCGGCCCACATGCTTAGTGGGCCGGCCCATTAAAGTTTTGACCAGTCAACCTTAGAGGTTAGGCCCGGCCCACGTAACTAATGGACCAGCCCAGCTATATAGTTGACCGGTCAAACTATGTCAGCTGGCCCGGCCCGCAAACATAATGGGCCGGCCCGCTTAAGACGTGGCAGGCCTCGTGTGGGCCTACCATCTACCATGGGGTTTCAGCCGGTTAACACCGTTAACTGCCAGTTAACGGCGTCTGCCACGTGTCAATTTGCATGACGTCAGCAGTCAACGGGCTCCCGGAAACACTTCTGCAACGGTCCGATTTTCCGTGGCGGAAGGGCGCCCAAGCGCGACGGACCGAAAAAATCGTCGTAGGACTTTCCCTGATGCAGTTTCGACAACAGAACCCATATCGTCGGGTTAGGCCCATAGGCGACGAAAAATACCCCTTAGCGGACGATTTTGGGACGTTGTCTATCAGAACTTTTCTTGTAGTGCCATTTAGTATGTGGGGTCCACCATATAGCAAGTGGGCTGGCCCAACAAGAAAGTGGGCCGGGCCAAAAACACAGGTGGGTCCCACATTCCTGTTAAAAGGCCGGCCCATTTAGTATGTGGGGTCCACCGTATATCAAGTGGGCCGGCCCAACAAGATAGTGGGCCGGGCCAAAAACACAGGTGGGTCCCACTATCGTGCTAACGGGCCGGCCCATTTAGTATGTGGGGTCCACAACAAAAGCAATTGGGCTGGCCCAACAAGTTAGTGGGCCGGCCCAATAAGCTTGTGGGGCCACTATCGTGCTAACGGGCCGGCCCAATTAGTACGTGGGGTCCACTGTAAATCAGGTGGGCTGGCCCGACGAGTTAGCGGGCCGGCCCAATAAGCTTGTGGGGCCCACTTTTCTGTTACAGGGCCGGCCCAGTAGTGGGTGGGGTCCACCTTAAAGCAAGTGGGCTGACCCAATAAGTACTGGGCCAGCCCGTTTAGTTGGTGTTTATATGACGGCATAATAGGCGCTTTAGGATTTTGCGGGCCGGCACATATGTGATTTCGCTTAATTGGGCCGTTTAAGGGATGGGAATTTGTGATTTAGATACTGAGAATATTTACGCAGCACATGATTTATGTCGGATAGCCTCACTTACCACGAGCACCAAAGAAAAAATGCACGAAAGAACTATAAAAACTAACTAAATATTACATCAGCTGCAAGGCTTTGAAAAAATATTACAGAACCCAGAGAAATTGAATGGTAATTAAACCTAGCAATACAATGAAGCCATTCGGCAATCTTTTAAGTTGTCCATGCACCACCTATATCTGAAACAAAGACATTACAAGTTAAGAAAGCAACAATGGAAAGGCAAAGACACTACAATATTGTTTGCCAAAGAATTTGGAACTCATCATTTCGTCGTTATAAGAAGATCATTGTAATGCACACAATAAGCAAACAAAGAGTGCATGTCGCATACCAACAGCCAATATAACAGAGCACGTTAAAATGAAACAGCAGACTTACTACTGTCGAGTCCCATGCAAACCAACATGTTCAGGGAGTACAAAATTGGCATGAACAACATAGTAGCAGGCTATAAATTTTGTAACAACAACTGAGTAAGATGAAGTTATGATGGCTACATCTACAGAGCAGGGAATGTAAACCAAAAATAGAAGTTACGATGGCAAAAGCTAAAGAGGAGGGAATGTGAACCAACATGTGCCAAGTGCAATTACTTCAAATTGGCCGTGAACTAAATAATACTCCTGAGCTTATAGTGAAGGGGATGCAAATCAAGATGTTTCGGGATATAAACTTGTAATGAGCAACACATAGAGGATAGTTAATGCTTGGAGCTTAGGATGGACCAGATACGGAATATAGTGGGATCACCTGTGAACTTGTATAAGAGGGAATGCAAACCAATATGTTCAGCATTCCATATGTGAGCGTCATGCCAAGTCAGAGAAACAAGTCAATAATGCAGCTTTTGAAGAACAAGATGGCACACAAAATTATTATCTAGTAGTATGACAAGTTTATTTGTACTACGAGGCTAGATAGCGAGTGATAGCATGCCAAACTAAGTCCTTACTTTGTTAGCTTACAATGAACTAGATACAAAACAATGGCATCACCCGTAGTACAGGGAATGCAAGCCAACATGTTCATGGAGTAAAAAATTGGCACAAACAACATAGTAGCAGGCCATAATTTTTGTAACAACGACTGAGCAAGATAAAGTTATAATGGCTAGATCTACAGAGCAGGGAATGTAAACCAAATATAGAAGTTATGATGTCAAAAGCTATAGAGCAGGGAATGTGAACCAACATGTGCAATTACTTAAAATTGGCCATGAACTAAATAATAGCAGGATGTTACTATAATAGCTAGGAATAAAACAGATAGGAGTTATAATGGCATCACTCATAAACTTGTAGATAAGGGAAACAAATCAATTCGTTTCGGGATATAAAGTTGTAATGAGCAACACATAGAGGATAGTTAATGCTACGGCTTAGGATGGACCAGAAACGGAATATAGTGGGATCACCAGTGAACTTGTTGAAGAGGGAATGCACAAAAATATGTTCACCATTCTATATGTGAGCGCCATGCCAATTAAGAGAAACAAGTTAATATTGCAGCTTTCGAAGAATCAGATGGCAGACAAAATTATGACGGAAGTAGCTGCTGTGACGAGTTCAAATAAATTTGTACTATAATATGGCAGAGCGATAGCATGCAGGAACTAATAGCAGGCAGTTACTTTGTTAGCTTACGACGAAGTAGATAGAAATAACAATGGCATCACCTGTAGTACAGGGAATGCAAACCAACATGTTCAGGGAGAACAATATTGGCATGAACAAAATAGTAGCAGCCTATAATTTTTTTAACAACGATTGAGCAAGATAGAAGTTATGATGGCTACATCTACAGAGCAGGGAATGCATACCAAAATGTTCAATCGCTTAAAGTTAGCAATGAACTAGAAAATAGAAAGGTGTTACGGTCATAGCTAGGGATGAACTAAAAGAGCTTCAGACAAATAAGCATTTGAACCCAGAACATGGCGCTAAAACAAGGGACTTACATTAGGAGAAGAACACTGTGGGAGTCACAGCAGATCTTCCTGGGGTTGATAGATCCGGTGATGAAGTACGCTACATGTGCTACTTGGGGTTGGAGAGACGGCCATTACACTTCATGGTTACTCATCTCATCTCGCAAAAACGTAACGGCACGTCGTTAGCACAAACAGAGTTCCCCCAAGATTAAACAAGAACTTGCGGGCAAGCAATAGAAAAGCGACAGTAGAAGAGTTTAGATCATGCACGGCGCCGGTGAAGCAGATCCGGTTCATGCACAGCGGTGTCGGTGAGCAAGATCCGATGCGGTGGACGACGGATCCGGCGAAGCGGCTCCGGTGGGGTGGACGATACCGCAGCTGAAGCGACTGCGGTAGACTGCTGGATGAGCATATGGTTTCGAGGTTCGGCGGGGATGATCCGGTCCGGTTGATGACGGCGTCGATGAAGCGGCTCCAGCAGGCAGCCGGATGACGAGGATCGCGAGGCCTCGGGTAGGCCAGTGAAGTCCGGCGGGGATGTTCCGGTGCGGTGGTCGTGGAGGTGGGAGAGAGGGACTTGGGAAGTTCCAGTGGGTGGTCCGAGGGAAATGAATTTTTTTTGGGAGGGTTTCCGGGCTAGGGAGGTGGTGATCAAAAAAATGACGGGCAAACCCCCCCACGAACCGTCTTTGCTGCCATCTCCACAGGGGTAGAATGGGAATTTGGAAGCGTGTGAATTTTTTGTATTTTGTGGGCGGGAAGTTTTGCCGCTATGAGATTTTGAATTTGGCTAAGGTCCAACTATAATGATAAAAAATTGTGAGACCGTACTAGTACCTCTGTTCAAGGCCGAGTGCAAAATCAAATCATCATCACGTTGAATATAGGTCACTACCATGACCATGATCTATCTATCTTCTTAATCCCATTCAAAAATGCGTTTGAAATATTTCAGGATTGGTGGGAGATTTTTCCGCCCGACTGAGATTAAATTAAACCACATGTTCGACAATTCAAACTTGAGACCTTGGCTATGATACCATTTAAGTTCGAACTGATTGAAAAAGGCTATGCAATTAATTTATATAACATCCACAGGAACAACTACCAAGTTGATCCCAACCGCAGATAAATGCATCCACCAACAAAAGTAGGAACGGTGCCATAATCTAAGGAAACATTTCACAAGACCAATGTACTCACTATGTAGTGTTCATCTCCAATTATCTATGGCATTTTCTTAGTCTTTGGGAGATTATAACGAACTTGACTGGCCTTGTGCAGTAGGGAATCACATGCTTCTAATCTCGATCTCAACATGTCAACTTTTGTTCTTAGCATAGCTGTTGCAACTCGTTCTACTTGGAGTTGTTCCTCCAAAACTTGAGCAGAGAAAGACTTGGACTTGGGCTTCAAACCCAGCATTTTGCAGGAAAGAGTTTTTGGTGATATATTTATCTTTCCCAGGTTTTGCCAACTCGAATTTCATATTAGCATGAAAAGTTTTGAGTTGTGTAAAAAGAAAAGTTATTACAGAGAAAAATGCAGATGGTAGATTTAATGTGTACGAACTACTTTTAATCATACAAGTTGGCATGCCTGACTATAATAAGGACCATCTATCTTGCTAGCAGGCATAATTATTAAGGTATTATTAATGGGCTACCATGTTCGTAGTCTTCGAAGAAACAGCCTTTATTGCATTACGAGCAGAAAACAGTATACACGTGCGCTCAGATTCAAATTTTCAGCATGCAGCCGATTTATGGTTTAATTGAAGTATACATCAGGATATTATTTCACACAAAATACAGCAGCCACATGGAACATATGTAATTTTAGTACAACAACAAAATTTTCAATTATAACAGACCACGAAATTTTGAACGAAATTTTGAGCAGTAATTAATTACAGCATTGGCATCAGCAGTCCACCTGACTGGACAACAGAATCAAAGTTTATTTAGACACCTTCAATTCCCAGACACATCACAACTGGCTTACCATGAAAAGTGCATAGGAGATTCTTTAGAACATTTTCTGTCAAAGTTTGCCCGGTAAAAACGGTCTGGAAAAAACCGATGAAGAATGTGTGAAGGCATTTTCCATGGCAATAAAAAAGAAAGGCATTGCCAAAAACACTTTCTTACGGAATGCTGGACTGGTGAAGTGCAAGTCCATGTCCAAGTCAAAGTATTTGCATGCTCAAGTTCTAGAGGAGCAACTCCAAGTAGAACGAGCTGCATCCACTGCGCTAAGACTAGAAGTCGACAATTTTAGAACGATAGCAGCACAGAAGGAGGCCCTACTGGAGCAGGTTAGGAATGCTAGTAAGTAGTAAGAAGAGTATCTGGTAGATAATTGGAGATGAACGGGGACAGCGTGGCAGGTTAGTATCTTGGTCTTGTAAAATGGTTCCTTAGTCTGAGCATATTTCGTAGGTGCATTTATCTGCAATTGCTATGATCTTGGTGGTCGTTTCCTTGTTGTGATGTGGATTTTTTTGAACCGGAACCCTGCTGATTGTTAATATTATAAGTGGATTACCTAGCCCTTTCCATCAGTTCTGACTTGTGGTTTCGTTGGCTTGTGGATGAAGCTTTGACATGATATCAGAGCCCATAGTCTCAAGTTCGAGTCATCGCTTTCGCAAACCTTCTCTTCTCTTCTCCCGGTCTAGCCCTTTCCGCCGCTTTGGACTTTTTGTTGCGTTGGCTATGTTGAGATGTATAAAGTGGATTGCCTAGCCCTTTCCATCAGTTCGTACTTTTGGTCGCGTTGGCTAGTGCATTAAAGCTTGACACTGATGATTTTCTGTGATCCATTGATTTCCAGCTTTCTACATATAGCCCAGATCTAGAAGCTTGTCAACTGGTCTAGTTCATTCATCGCTGTATTGAGTGCAATGAACGGAACAATGGCTTCTCCTTTGTGCTGTGCTGCAACTCAACAGCTGTTCCTGCTTCTGTAGAGGCGAGTTGTGAACAGAGATACTTACGTATGCTACAGTACCAAATTTCGACTCCATATAATCAATAGCTTAACAATCGTCTAATTCACAATCTCGAAACTGTAGCATTTACCTCCTGCCTATCGAATACAATTATTTCACACACTGAAATATTTTGTACGCGTTTTGAATTGGAGAACATGGGAACCGACTTTGGTTCTGATTATGACTTGATGTGACCCTAGACTCGTTTTGGCGCGCGCAGTTCCCGAGCGAATCAAATGAATTTTGACCGTTCTCTTAAAAAAGGGAACTTTGACCGTTGGATCAAGCGTTGGACAACTGATGTGCCAACGGCCAATAATTGCTTGTGCATCATGGTGATGGCTTATCTGATTTCAAAAACTGAGATTTTTTCTATATATAGTGGATAGGTGGATAGATATAGATATAGATGGACAGATACAGATATAGCTTCGACTGTAGCCACACTCAAACTCAAAATCATTTGAGCTGCAAAACCACTAGCCAATTAAGTCCGAAATATTTCAGAGGCATTTTTTAATTGCAGTTCGGAGGACATGGGAGTAACTGATTTTGTTTGTGATAATGGCTTGATATGACCGCTGGGAATAAATGCAAGAGCAGAGCTACTTCGCATGGTCTACCATTTTTATATTAGACTAGTCATAGAGGTAAGTACTACCTCCGTCCCAAGGAATAAGGCCCACGCGTATTCCAAGACGAACTTTGACAATAAAAAATGAGCAACACAATCTTGATTATATTATATGTAATTAGTATCGTTGGATTCGTATTGAAAAGCACTTTCTAATGATGCTAATTTCATACAAACAATCTTTATATATTTAAAGTAATTCTTTGTCAAACAAAAAACACGTAAAAGACACATATGATACTACTACATGATAAAATTCCTATAGTGGGTAGTATCATGGAGTAGTATCATAGTCATGCTATATTTATTATTTTTTAGAATCTCAATGCCAATTTTTGTACAAGATTTGTTTAGCATTAACTTTTCTCGTTGTTTGCGCTATGATACAGTATCTACCTATGTTACTCTAATCTCCTCTCTCCTACTTAATTAGCTGCCACATGAGCATTTTTGTGAGACCAATGCGCATGATACTAGCACTATGGCTAACCTTAGTATTACTACTCCTGGAGTAGTATATTTCTCTCGTGTACTTGGCTATTTTCGGGAATAAATAACAAACGGTGGGGTTTTCCCCTCCGTCCACCTCCAAAAATAATATTAGTATTATATTACATGGACCATAGTCATAATCAAAATCAAATTTCAGTCCGTCGGCAAAATGTCCCGCCAATCCTGAAATATTTCAGACGCGTTTTCAATGGGATTTTGAAGATAGATAGTGATCATTGTAACCGATATTCAAGGTGATGATGATTTGATGTGTAACTCGGCCTTGAAGATAGTACTAGTACGGTCTTACAATTTATTGTTATTATATTTGGTCCTTAGCCAAATTCAATATCTCATTCCTGCTCGTAAACTTCCCGCCAACTAAATACAAATGTTTCAGACGCTTCCAAATTCCCATTCTACCCTCGTAAAATGACATCAATGTCCATGTATAAGTCGGTTGGTGGGGGGTCTGCCCATCATTTTTTCGATCACCGCATCCCTTGCCATGGAAACTCCTCGAAAATTGTTATCACCAGAATTTGACCAGATCAGAGGTGGGCCGCGATTGGAGATGGGCTTGAAGAATATACATAGAAGAAATACATGAATCGGCCTTGTATACCAAGTTTGGGCTAAATTGCCCGTGTATCTGTATCATAGTAGGTTATGTGTCGGTCAGGAGTTAGAGTTTAACCCGTGCACGGTTAGGTGCACGCTCGAATTAGAAAGTCCCCCGGACTATAAATATGTATCTAGGGTTTATGAAATAAACAACAACCAACGTTCAACACAAATCAATCTCGGCGCATCGCCAACTCCTTCGTCTCGAGGTTTTCTTCCGGTAAGCACCATGCTGCCTAGATCGCATCTTGCGATCTAGGCAGCATAAGCTTATTATGTTGTTCATGCGTTGCTCGTGCTGAAGCCTTGTTGATGGCGAGCAACGTAGTTATCTTAGATGTGTTAGGGTTAGCATTGTTCTTCGTATCATATGCTCGTCGTAGTGCAACCCTTGTACATCTAGCCGCCCTTACACCTATCTTAGGTGTAGGGGCGGCACCCGCTTGATCATTGTCTAGTAGATCCGATCCGTTACGGTTGCTCCTTGTTCGTCAAGGATTAGTTTAATATCTCGCAATAGTTAGGCCTTACAAAGGGTTGGAGGATCCAGCGGCGTGTAGGGTGTAGTCTGCTAGCCCTAGACAGGAGGTTCCGGGGATCAACCTCGTGTTGGTTTTTAGGCCCTGTCTAGGATCGGCTTACGATCACCGTACGCGAGCGCGAGGCCCAATCGTGAGTAGGATGATCCGATTATGCGGTGAAAACCCTAAATCGTTGTAGATCGCTTCAGCTTTATCTTGATCAAGCAGGACCACCATATATTCGTACACCTTGTACGAATCATGGGTGGATCGGCTCTTTGAGCCGATTCACAGAGCTAACCCGAGAGCCGATCGAGGCTCGTATTTAACGTTTACGTGTATGCCATGCGGGAAACTAAGCGAGGCATCATCCAACACCTTCCCGACCGGGTATAGGTGAGGTGGCACGCCCTTGCGACGGCATCGGACGTGCGTGCGGAAGGCTTTGCGGGCCGTCGCTCCGAGGGACCGGGGCCAGCCGCAGTCCCGGGAGATTCCCGGCTCTACGGTGTTGCCCGTCGCTGCCCGCCGGTGGGTTTCGACCGCAACACATTTCGGCACGCCCGGTGGGACCATCTTCGACATCCACCGCATCGCCATCTACATCCGAGATGGCGGAAGGCACTCCGGTCAAGTACGAGGATCCGGCCGAGGAGCTCAAAAGAAGCATGACGAGATCAAAGCGGTCCTCGAAGCCGACCTCATCGGCTCTTTCCACGTAACCCGCTCCCATGGCATCGGGTGGAAGGGGTTCTCACCTGAAGGCGCGCTCGATGGAGTGGACCTGTCCTCCCCGTCGAAGAACGCACCGGGTCGCTGCGTCAGGAGATCAACTTCATGGTGGCTCATTCGCTGCACCGCCACTCGAGAGCCCGGTGAACACTTTGGAGCGTGTCGCTCGCGCGTGATCCAGAAATCATGAGCCATCAGTATTCTCCGTCAGGACCAGCTCTAGGGACTTACCAAGGAGAGATGCCACTCCAGTCCCGTCCGCCGCTGCCGTTCGCGTTGGCAGCACCCGAAGTGCCGAATTCATCGGCATACGTCGTCTACAAGATTGGTGGTGACCCTAGTGACTACCAATTCTTACATGAGGCGCCCAAGGAGATTCCCCACGGATACACGTGCGCATACGTGCCGAGGCTGCGATGACTCGGGCACTCTCGAACCAGGCTGCAACAGCAGGGACTTCTGGAACAGCAGGAGGGACGTCGGGAACAGATCTTGAGAAGCAGACGTGGCTAGCTAAGTAGGCCACCCCGACGCTTCCCACAAATCTATATATGTGGACACACGCGGCAATGATCCGTGCGATCGGCCCCAAAGATCTATGAGGAGACTTTGTCAAACCTTCATTGATCAACCAACATAGAAGCCGATTCCAGAAATCGGCCAAAATTATCCTTACCATGCGTTCTACCCGGGGTCAACGTTGATCTAATAAGCAATGGGTTTACGTTGGCTGATGAGTTGGAAGAAGTCAGCACTAGTCTTAACAGAGCCGACGTTCACATGTGGTACCTTGGCTAACCGCAGAGCCGATATCAGCAGATACCTGGCAGAATCGGCTCGGGGGGCACCTAGTCAGACAAACATGTGCGACACCGATACATATGCGGAGAAATATTGGGGGCCGATGGAGAAATCGGTCAGTAAAAAAAAAAGGAAACATCGGTACATGCAAACAGAATCGGTACATTGACTTCAGAATGGTAAAAAAGCCGATGCACGGCTATCAACCTTAAACAAGTTCGGCGAAACAAGATCAGCTGCATCAGTTTACACAAAGAGGCCCTACTTAAGAAAACGTTGAGGGCGTGAAGAGCATCGGCACGGATTCGATCCACCTCGGCGATCTCAGCTTCGTCGTCCTCGTCTTTCCCCATCACCAGCTGACTGCTCAGGGCATGAATTTCAGCCAGATCGGTCTTCAGATCGGCTGTGAGGCCTTTTGCTTCCTCTTGAGAGCGAGCAATCAGGGTTTCCTTGTCTTGGATAAGTTTTTTGGTCTCCCTGACCCTCTTTTCAAGGTCCTCCAGTTCCTTGCGCAAGGTCTCGAGTTCAACACTATGGGCGGAAGTATCGGTTTGGGCGTCTAAAGCCGCCTTCTTCTCGTTGAGCCGTTGACATTTGTCTGCAATATCGGCTCTCAACGGGAGCTGGGCGCGGCGAAGAGTGATTCTTTGACGAGCCGACTGCACCCTGGACCTGAAAACCGACAAAGTCACAGCCGGCCAAAGCTTAACCTGCAGCGTCACCGGGAGACGGGGCTGGATGTCTTCGAGGATGCCCTTGATTGCCTCGGGGTTGTCGACCAGGGTTTCGACCGAAGAGGAGAGCAAAGCCTTGAGACGCTGGAGCGGGCCATGGATCGCGCTGGGGTTTGGCTCTTCACCTGCTTTGGAAGTAGCTGGCTCGATGGAGTCGGGATCGAACGTCAGCAAGCTTGAAGGATCACAACCCTGACAGACGAACAAAAGCAGCATGAGCATACGACAAAGGAAAGGGGTAGGCCCGAGAGAGTGGAGCGTACCTCTCCCAAGAAAGGAAGGGCAGCCGATGTTGTGACAATCGGCTTTGCGGTAGACTGGGCCAGGTTAGCGACTTGGTCAGCCATGCTCGGCGAGTTGGATAGGCCGAGCGTAGCAGATGGCATCGGTACCTCTTCAACGTCCCCGCTGGAGGTCCCATTGGTCTGCAAAGGAAATGGTGAGGCAATCCAATTAGTAACGAGACGGTGTGGAATATGAGCTGTTGAGGTAATTACATTTGAAACTTCCTGGCTCGGCGAGGAAACTTGTGGGCCTTTGCGAGCCCTTTTGACGCATCGACGCTTCAGGCGTGACCCCGTTTTGATCGGAGCTTGAAGGTCAGCAGGCTCGGGAGTCGACCTTTTCCTGGAAGCCGACGTTGGTGAGTCCGTCTGGCTCTGGGTGGTGGATCTCTCTGTATCGCCCGGGGAAGAGTCCCTTGGACTGGACTGTGCTCCCTCACTGGAGTTCTCTTCAGTAGAATTCCAAAAGAAGAGGTACAATCATGTTACAAAGGTTGGGAAGGCAAATGTGTTTGGTCAAGACACGAATCAACTTACGTGCAAGCTTTCTTGGGCAGGAGCTTTGCGCTTCAGGGTCTTCCTGGCAGCCACCTTCCTCACTGCCCTCCTCGCCTGAGTCGAGGCCCGGGGGGCAACTGGCCCCGAAGATGCTTTACTCTTGGGAGCCGATTTCGGTGAAATCGGCTGACTCTGCATTATGACTTTCTTCAGGGGTGGCGAGCTCTGGCAGAAGAGAACCACTGGGGCCGGAGGAAGGAATACGAAGGGGGAGCCATCGGCTTGCGTGGGAGCTGGGCCATCTTGTTGCTGCTAGGAGATAGGGTCAGTCATAGACAATCACCATAAGCGGTTACAAGAAATGTTTGAGTAATGGTACCTGGTCTGCGGGGACGTCATACTCGGCATCAAGTTGTCTCAGCAGCGGTCCTAAAGCCCTTCTGAAGACATGGGTCTTCCACATGGACCACCAAGTCTCGAAACCATCGGTAGTGAAGGAGAAACGGAGGTCGTGAGGAATTGGAATGGCCAGAGCGTCGAAGAAGGTATAACACCTTTGGCCAGTAATAATGTCGGGCAGCTCAGCCCTGCTTGCTGTCAGGTGGTGGAGAAAGAAGTGTGGGGGCACTTGCCCAAGACCAAGTTGTCGGGCTACCACTACTTTCGATGAAGTAAGAATGCTCGATCCCAACGAGGAGCGAGGAGGTGTTGACGTAGTATTTTCGATAAGTAAGAATGTCGATCCCAGATCTAGGAGCGTGAAGGTGCTGACAAGCGCTGATGAAGGATTCACCGTAAATGCTCACGGACAAGTATTCGAGGGGGTTTTGATGTAACGAGCTGAATAAAGCACGAGTAAGTAAAGGTCGAGTAACAATTGCAGCGAGTGGCCCAATCACACCCCAGCACAAAGGACAAGCCGGTTTGCTTACTTATAATGACCAAACGTTCTCGAGACACACTGGATTTTTAGTCTAGTGCTTTCGCTACATACTGCAAATAATCTTCATTGTTATGATAAGTGTTGTGTGGGTGAACCTATGCTAATGCACCGCCCTTCCTGGACTAATACATACTTGTGATTATACCCCTTGCAAGCATCAGCAACTACAAGAAAGTAATTAAGAATAAATCTAACCACAGCCCTTAAACTCGAGATCTGCCGATCCCTCCCCGCCCGATATACCAATGGGGGTTTAGGTTTCTGCATAAAAATGAAAAGCTCTAGTGCATGTTAACTCCATCGTTTCACCGTGCGAAGAGTCAATCTGTTTACTTTTATGTTGTGTCTCCATTATTTCCTTTGAGCAACTATCTTGACACCACAACTGTCATTCTTAGTATAATATGCTCATCTCTAAAATATGATTGATTGTGGTATAACTTTGATGCATTTATCTTTGACAATCACTACTTCTAGTCTTTCTATGAACTCCGCGAGGTGCCCGAGCATTTATGTTTTGCTGATCAAATACATGGGCAAGCGAGATACCACTTTATCATACTCTCTTATGAACATTGCAATCCTGCTTATATACATGATTCATGATGCTTATTATTAATTGTTGGTACCTCTCAATGATTGACATAGCTGTTAGATGATCTTATTTGCATGTATCTCATTATGAACTGCTTAAGTATTAGCCATAGCATGAGAATATATACATCATATGAGCAAATGTGTTCGTGGAAAGTTCTTTTATCGCTCAGCTTGTTAACCGAATTGCTTGAGGACAAGCAATAAGCTAAGCTTGGGGGAGTTGATACGTCCAAAACGTATCTACTTTCCCGAACACTTTTGCTATTGTTTTGCCTCTAATTTGTGTATTTTGGATGCAACTAACACGGACTAACGCTGTTTTCAGCAGAACCGTTCCGGTGTCTCGTTTTTGTGCAGAAATCCAACTTTCGGGAAAATCCTCGGAATTTATGCAGTAAGGCCCTATTTTCCCGGAATACTGACGGAGCCGTAAGGACAAGTCAAGTGGAGGCCCGAGGGCCCCACACCATAGGGCGGCGCGGCCTCAGGGGGCCCGCGCGGCCTCGTGGTGTGGCCCCTCGGCCGGCCTCCGACGCCCTCCTTCGGACTACTTATTGGCCTCGACCTAAAAACGCACGGGGAGAAGTCGAAGTCGCGTAAACCCTCCGTAACGCCGCCACATCGCGAAACTCCGTCGCGGGAGCCGAAGTCTCCGTTCGGCACTCCGCCGGACGGGAATTGGAGGAGATCATCGCCGCCATCACCGCCAACGCCTCTACATCAACCAGCCATGTTTCCCCATCCATGTGTGAGTAATTCCCCGCCGTAGGCCGAAGGGGATGGTAGGGATTGGATGAGATTGGTCATGTAATAGCATAAGATTGTTAGGGCATAGTGCCTAGTGTCCGTAATTGGTACTTTGATGATATTGTTGCAACTTGTTATGCTTAATGCTTGTCACTAGGGCCCGAGTGCCATGATCTCAGATCTGAACATGTTATTGTTTCATCATGATATTCATTGTTTATGGTCTTACCTGTAAGTTGTATACACATGTCGCTGTCCGGAACCAATGGCCCCGAAGTGACAGAAATCGGGACAACCGGAGGGGATGGTAGCGATGTGAGGATCACATGTGTTCACGGAGTGTTAATGCTTTGCTCCGTACTCTATTAAAAGGAGTACCTTAATATCCAAGAGTTTCCCTTGAGGCCCGGCCGCCACCGGCTGGTAGGACAAAAGATGTTGTGCAAGTTTCTCATTGCGAGCACGCACGACTATAATATGGAACACATGCCTATTGATTGCTTTGTACTTGGACACCGTTTTATTATTATCTGCAAATGCCCTCGCTATGATTGTTACATGAGTTTCTCTCATCCATGCAACGCCCGTCATCCGTCCCCGTGCCTACAGTATTTTAATCCTCGCTGTTTACTAAAATCACTACCGCTGTCTTTGTTACTCGCCGCCGTTATTTCACTCATCGCTACTGCTATAAAACTCGCTATTACCGATAAACTCTTGCGAGCAAGTCTGTTTCCAGTGTGCAACTGAATTGACAACTCCGTTGTTAAGGCTTCCAAGTGTTCTTTGTCTCCCTTGTGTCGAATCAATAAATTGGGTTTTACTTCCTCGAAGACTCGTTGCGATCCCCTATACTTGTGGGTCATCACCGTGGAAGCTCATGAATGGGGCATTTGAGCATTAAAGACTTCAATCTCCCCAAGCTTGGGCAATACTCTCTCCATCATGAGGCCAAAAATTATATATGCGATTCCGATCCTTGTGAATTTCACTTGGAGGATAGAACTTAGAATAAAACCGGGGCACAATATCATTCCATTCAAGAGAATCCCCATTATCCACGAATTTATACCAATGCGCCGCCTTACCGCACAGCGATAAAGAGAATAGTTTCTTCCTCACTTCATCCATAGCAATACCTCGCACATTTGAATAACCCGCATAATTCATGCAAAAACAAGAAATGATCACCAGGATGGACAGTTCCATCCCCTTCATAGCTGTTATCCATAACACGTTCAATAATTTTCATAGGTATTTTATATGGTATCACTTCCTCACTGGTGCCTCATCCACTACCGTTGCAGTAGTAGTAGATTTCCCAAATAAAAATTGAAGAGAAGATCTCTCCATAATGACTTATAGCTAGCAGCAGTAAATAAAATCAGCACAACAAGAAAGGTTTTCCTTACCAATTCCACTTACCAATAGCGCTTCACTCCCCGGCAACGGCGCCGTAAAATAGTCTTGATGACCCACAAGTATAGGGGGTGTATCGTAGTATTTTCGATAAGTAAGAATGTCGATCCCAACGAGGAGCGTATAGGTGTTGACAAGCAGCTTCGATGAAGGATTCACCTGTAAATGCTCACTGACAAGTATTCGTGGGGTTTTGATGTAACAGATTGAATAAAGTACGAGTAAGTAAAGTGCGAGAGTAACAATTGCAGCGAGTGGCCCAATCCTTTTTAGCACAAAGGACAAGCCGGTTTGTTTACTTATAATGACCAAACGTTCTCGAGGACACACGGGATTTTAGTCTAGTGCTTTCGCTACATACGGCTAAATAATCTTCATTGTTATGATAAGTGTTGTGTGGGTGAACCTATGCTAATGTACCGCCCTTCCTAGGACTAATACATACTTGTGATTATACTCCTTGCAAGCATCCGCAACTACAAGAAAGTAATTAAGAATAAATCTAACCACAGACCTTTAAACTCCGAGATCCCGCGATCCCTCCCGCATCGATATACCAACTGGGGTTTAGGTTTCGTCACTCCGGCAACCCCGCAATTGGCAAACGAATACAAGATGCATTCCCTAGGCCCATAAATGGTGAAGTGTCATGTAGTCGACGCTCACATGACACCACTAGAAGAATAACACCACAACTTAAATATCACACCATTGAATATTACTCAACCATAGTTCACTACTAACATTTAGACTTCACCCATGTCCTCAAGAACTAAACGAACTACTCACGAGACATCATATGGAACATGATCGTAGGTGATATGATGATGAATAACAATCTGAACATAAACTTGGTTCAATGGTTTCACTCAATAGCATCAACAACAAGTAGAGATCGATACCGGAGAGTTTCCCTATCAAACAATCAAGATCAAACCCAAATTGCTACGGCGGTGACGATGTCCAGCGATGGAGACGGCGGTGATGATGGTGGAGATGATGATGATGGTGATGGAGATGATGTCCAGCTCGATGACGGTGACGATGGCGTCGATTTCCCTCCCGGAGGGAATTTCCCAGCGGATTCCTGCCCGCCGGAGAGCTCTTTTCTCTCTGGTGTTCTCCGCCCGCAGAGGCGGTCATGAACTCTTCGCGAGGTACCCTCAGTGGCTTAGGTTTTCGGACGAAGGATTTCGCGAAGAAAAGGAGGCGAAAGGGCCGTGGGCCCCCACACCACATGGCGGCGCGGCCAGGCCATGGGCCGCGCCGCCCTAGGGTGTGGGCCCACCCTGGGTCCTCCTGGCTCCTCCTTCTGGCTTCCTTCGTCATCTTGAAAAATAGGATTTTTGGTATAATTTCCTTCCACAGCTTGATCTTCCGAAATATTGCGTTCGACGGTGCTTTTTCCAGCGTAATCCCGGCTCCGATGCTTGATCCTCCAATAATGATGAAACATGCAAAATAGATGAAATAACATAAGTATTGTGTCCCAATATGAAATATATCAATGAATAACAAAGAAATTATGATATAAAATAGTGATGCAAATTGGACGTATCAACTCCCCCAAGCTTAGACTTCGCTTGTCCCCAAGCGAAACCGAACTCATAGAACAGGACCACATGTTTATGGAGTGAAGAGTCGATAAATAAAATACGGACAAGAAGCATCATATTCATTCACACAAGACATTATAGTAAACAACTTCCTCATATAACTCAACTTGAAACAAGTATAAGGTAATCACAAATAAAGGTGCATAAGAAATCATAATTGGTGATGGCAAACTTCGTTCTTGGTCAGAGAACAATTAACAGATTATATTTATCTCATTGAGCAACGCTCTCATGTTAAAGTTTATAAGGCACAACTTGCATACTCAATCATAATGGTCTCTTCATAATCATTGATAACTTGCAAAGCTATATTCATTCAGATAAAACTTGTACTAAACAAGGAAGAATAAAAGACATGATGAAGCAAATCACAATATAATGGTTTGATCACAACTACTCAAATGCTTGCTTGAGATGGAGGGAAATAGGTTTACCGACTCAACATAAAGTAAAAGATAGGCCCTTCGCAGAGGGAAGCAGGATTAAATCATGTGCTAGAGCTTTTTCAGCTTTGCAATCATATAAAGAGAATAAAAGTAACATTTTGAGAGGTGTTTGTTGTTGTCAACGACCGGTAGCAGGTACTCTAACCCCTTGCCGCACAACCTCCAAAGAGCGGCTCTCATATTATTTTCATTTTACGTGGCACTCCTTCCAACCTTTCTTTCACAAACCATGGCTAACCGAATCCTCGAGTGCCTGCCAACAATCTCATACCATGAAGGAGTGCCTTTTTATTTTAGTTTTATTATGATGATGACACTCCCCCAACCTTTGCTTACATAAGCCATGGCTAACCGAATCCTTCGGGTGCCGTCCATCAATCACATACCATGGAGGAGTGTCTATTTAGTTTAATTAATTTGGGACTGGAATCCCATTGCCACTCTTTTTGCAAAATTATTGGATAAGCGGATGAAGCCACTAGTCCATTGGTGAAAGTTGCCCAACAAGATTGAAAGATAAAACACCACATACTTCCTCATGAGCTATGAAACATTGACACAAATAAGAGATACTAAGTTTTGAATTGTTTAAAGGTAGCACATGAAGTATTTACTTGGAATGGCAGAAAATACCATGTAGTAGGTAGGTATGGTGGACACAAATGACATAGGTTTGGGTTAAGGTTTGGATGCACGAGAAGTATTCCTCTCAAGACATGTCTTTGGCTAGCAAGGTTAATTAGCAAGCATAAGAGTCGAGGGAAACAAACAAATATACATGTGATAGAAACAATCATGCATCTTCCTTGTGAGCACAAACAATTTTAACTTCGGAATAATAAGCTATGAGCTAACAAGAAAGAAAGACAATGAAACATCTACATGTATTTCTCTTTTCTACTTAAACCTCAAAGTGTTGTTGCTATTGACCAATGCTAAGTTTGCCAAAACCAAATAGATTTATTCAATGCTCCCAAAGTGATACCAATACTAACAACAAGGTAAATCATATAATAGAGATTGCAAACTAGAATAAGATGTGCAATATGTAAATGATAAGACTTCTCATTAATATTCCATAACGATAACTCACACCAAGGGATACATAGATAACCAACTAAAGGAGAGATACTTCCAAACTGCAACCCATCTTATATGATAACTTCCCTACTCATGATATGACACTACTTGACAATAAAAGTAAAAGGTAGTGATAATGTGATACCGCGGCACTCCCCAAGCTTGGAACAAACCAAGGGGATGCCAATACCGATGATGAATTACTCCTTTGGCGATGGTGGTGATGAACTCCTCCCGCGCTTCTTAATAAGCTCCTTCAACTTCAGCTCAGCTTGACAATTCTGCACTAAGACTCAAGAGATTCATTGTTATCCGAGTTGGCGATGATGACCTTGTGATGCGAATCGAGTGGTATTCCAAGCATTCTTCGGAGACGGCAATTCTCCTCCCGGAGTATCTCCACTTCTCTTCTTAGAGCCCGATATTGATCACAAAACTCATCGGTAGTCCGTAGAACTTCTTCCAACATGGGGAAGGAGTCGAGGCTAAGAGCGGGTGGTAAAGGTCCCCGCAAGTTATGAGAAAAAGAACGTCGAAGTGTCAGCCGTATCCCACCAAGATTTGCTTGCTCCCTCCGGCTTGCTGCTCTTGTCTTGATGGCACCTCCTTCACTTCTTCCTCCGAAAGCCCCTTGCCCTTGTTGTTGGAGGCCATGGTGCTTCTAGACCGAAAACAGATCCTGGCAGAAATAGCTCGAAACAAAACACGTCGAGAAAACGATATACGGACCTCCAGGGTCCGGGGATTATATAGCAAAAATTTTCACGACAAACGGAAAGTACCAGATCGAACCGTAGTCTGAAAGGGGCGACGAGGTGGCCAAACCATAGGGCGGCGCGGCCCGTGCCAGGCCGCGCCGGCCTATGGTGGCGCCCTCGTGCGTCTCTTTCCACTCCGTTTCGAACTCGTAATTTTTCATATTTTCCAAAAACAGCAAAAATATTGTTCGGAAAGTAAATTGCGTACTTTTCATTACCAAGCATCGTTACCTATTCAAAGTCGAGTTCGCGGACTCGTCAATTTGCCCTTTGATGAAAGCCTCCGGTGTTTCCACTTGAATAATATCAACATCAACATTATAGGAATCACCCGAGATATAATGCTTGAGTCTTTGTCCATTCACCACTTGCGTGGCATTGCCTTGGAGAGAGCTAATTTTGATTGCTCCTGAACGATACACCTCCTCGACAACATATGGTCCTTCCCATTTCGAGAGTAATTTCCCCGCAAAGAATCTGAGACGAGACCGATACAATAGGACTTTATCCCCAATATTAAATTCTCTTTTGATAATCCTTCTATCATGCCATTTTTTAACTTTCTTTAAAGAGTTTAGCATTTTCATAAGCTTCACTTCTCCATTCATCTAGAGAACTTAATTGCAACAACCTCTTATCACCCGGTAAGTTTAGGATCTTTATTTAATTCTCTAACAGCCCAATAAGCTTTGTGCTCTAGTTCTAAAGGTAAATGACAAGCTTTCCCATAAACCATTTTATAAGGTGACATTCCCATGGGATTTTTATAAGCAGTTCTATAAGCCCATAGTGCATCCTTCAATTTACTAGCCCAATTCTTTCTAGTTTTATTAACAGTCTTTCCCAAAATAGATTTAATCTCTCTATTTGATAATTCTACTTGACCACTAGTTTGAGGATGATAAGCGGAAGCAATTCTATGATTAATACCATACCTAGCAAGAGTTTTTCTAAAACCTCCATGAATAAAATGAGAACCTCCATCACTCATAATATATCTAGGCACTCCAAATCTAGGAAAAATAATGTCTAAAAGCATTCTTAAAGAGGTCTCACCATCAGCACTTTTTGTAGGTATGGCTTCCACCCATTTAGTAACATAATCAACAGCAACAAGTATGTGAGTGTTACCTTCTGAAGACGGAAAAGGTCCCATGAAGTCAAATCCCCAACAATCAAATGGTTCAATAACAAGAGTATAATTCATAGGCATTTCATTACGTCTGGAGATATTACCAACCCTTTGGCATTCATCACAAGATAAAATAAACTTTCTTGCATCTTTGAAGAGAGTTGGCCAATAAAAACCTGATTGTAGAACCTTTTGCGTGTTCTTTCTCCGGCGTGATGTCCTCCATAAGCACTACCATGACATTTACTCAATATCTCTTGTTGTTCATATTCGGGAACACATCTTCGCATAATACCATCCACTCCTTCTTTATATAAGTGTGGGTCATCCCAGAAATAATGCCTCAAGTCATAAAAGAATTTCCTCCTTTGTCGAAATGAAAAGGTTGGAGGCAAGTACTTGGAAACAATAAAGTTAGCATAATCAGCATACCAAGGACCTGTCTCGCGAGCTCACCTTTATTACAGCCAATTGTTCATTTGGAAAACTATCATTAACATGAACAGGATCATAAGCAATATTTTCCAATCTAGACAAATTATAAGCAACAGGATTATCAGCACCTTTCCTATCTACAATATGTAAATCAAATTCTTGCAAAAGAAGTACCCATCTAATAAGCCTCGGCTTAGCATCTTTCTTTGTCATAAGGTATCTAATTGCAGCATGATAAGTATGAATAGTAACTTTTGAATCAACAATATAAGATCTAAATTTATCGCAAGCAAAGACTACAGCTAATAATTCCTTTTCAGTTGTAGCATAATTTCTTTGAGCAGCATCAAGAGTTTTACTAGCATAATGAATAACATTCAGCTTTTTATCTACTCGCTGTCCAAGAACAAATGCCTACAAAGAAAATCACTAGCATCACACATAATTTCAAATGGTAAGTTCCAATCGGAGGTTCAACTATAGGAGCAGCTTGTTAAGGCTTTCTTAGAGTTTCAAAGCTTCCTTACAATCATCATCAAAAACAAACGGTACATCTTTTTGAAGAAGATTAGTAAGAGGCTTTGAAATCTTGGAAAAATCTTTAATAAATCTCCTATAAAACCCAGCATGACCAAGAACACTACGAATACCTTTAACATCCCTCGGATAGGGCATCTTCTCAATTGCTTCAACTTTAGCTCTATCAACTTCAATACCTCTCTCGTAAATTTTATGTCCCAATACAATTCCTTCATTAACCATAAAGTGGCATTTCTCCCAATTAAGAACAAGGTTAGTTTCTTCACATCTTCGCAAAACTTTATCAAGGTTTCGCAAGCAACTATCAAAAGAATTCCCATAGACGTAAAAATCATCCATGAATACCTCTACAATACTCTCACAAAAACCATGAAAAACAGCAGACATGCATCTTTGAAAAGTAGCAGGAGCATTACATAAACCAAAAGGCATACGTCTATAAGCTCATCTCTTTCTATCCTAAAAACTTCACTCTCGCTATCCTCCAAATGTTGCTGCAAAGGATTATTAGGAACAAGAACAATAGATGCACATTGCTCCATTTTAAAATCATCACTAGGCAAATCAGCTTTATAAGGAGTTTTGGTAAATTTGGAGAAGTTAAACTCATAAGATTCACCAGCAAATTTAGTCAAAATTTTCTCTTTCTTGCAATCTATAATAGCTCCACAAGTATTTAGAAAAGGTCTACCAAAAATAATAGGACAATAATCACTAGCAGCAGAACCAAGTACCAAAAAGTCACAGGATATTTAATCTTACCGCATAAAACTTCCACATCTCGAACAATACCAATTGGAGAAATAGTTTCTCTATTAGCCAGCTGAATAACCACATCAATATCTTCAAGTTCACAAGAATCAATTTCATGCATAATCTCCGTGTAAAGCTCATAAGGGATACCACTAACGCTTGCACCAATATCACATAATCCATAATAGCAATGATCACCAATTCTAACAGATATCATAGGAACACTAGCTTGTTTGGGTTTATTAGGATGTGAAACAATATTAGAAGCATCTTCACGTAAAAATAATATGACCATCCTCCACATTTTTAGTCACAATATCTTTAACTATTGCAACAGTAGGTTCAACTTTTATTTGTTCTTCAGGTTCTACAGGTTTCTTTTCACTTTTATGAACCGCACTATTTATAACAGAGTACTCCTTCATTTTAGCAGGGAAAGGAGTTTTTTCAATATAAGCTTCTGTGAATAACATGATCAGCAGCTTCAACTACACTGCATTCATTAATAGATGAACCAATTTTATCTTTATACGGTTCATGATACTTATCAAAATTCTTCTTTGGCAATTCATAATGAGATGCAAAAGCTTTCTAAAGATTTACAAGAACTTGAGAATCAAGACGATATGTAGCACTCATATTACGAAATTTATCAAGCATCCATAAAAGCTTTAATGCATTTATAATCATAAATTATACCCGATTCTCTATCCTTGTCGTTCTCCCAACCTTCGCATTTTCTTGGATCCGATCAAGAAGGTCCCTTTAAACTCTTCTTTGTTGCGTGTAAATGATCCGAACAAGAAGTATCCAGCAAGGTATTGTCTTGAAAAGAAAGTCTTGCATAGAAATTATCAATAATAACATTACCAGGTGATACGTCCAAAACGTATCTACTTTCCCGAACACTTTTGCTATTGTTTTGCCTCTAATTTGTGTATTTTGGATGCAACTAACACGGACTAACGCTGTTTTCAGCAGAACTGCTCTGGTGTCTCGTTTTTGTGCAGAAATCCAACTTTCGGGAAAATCCTCGGAATTTATGCGAAGGCCCTATTTTCCCGAGAAACTGACGGAGCCGTAAGGACAAGTCAGGTGGAGGCCCGAGGGCCCCACACCATAGGGCGGCGCGGCCCGTGGGGCCCGCGCGGCCCCGTGGTGTGGCCCCTCGGCCGGCCTCCGACGCCCTCCTTCGGACTATTTATCGGCCTCGACCTAAAAACGCACGGGGAGAAGTCGAAGTCGCCGTAAACCCTCCGTAACGCCGCCACATCGCGAAACTCCGTCGCGGGAGCCGGAGTCTCCGTTCCGGCACTCCGCCGGGACGGGGAATTGGAGGAGATCATCGCCGCCATCACCGCCAACGCCTCTACATCAACCAGCCATGTTTCCCCCATCCATGTGTGAGTAATTCCCCCGCTGTAGGCCGAAGGGGATGGTAGGGATTGGATGAGATTGGTCATGTAATAGCATAAGATTGTTAGGGCATAGTGCCTAGTGTCCGTAATTGGTACTTTGATGATATTGTTGCAACTTGTTATGCTTAATGCTTGTCACTAGGGCCCGAGTGCCATGATCTCAGATCTGAACATGTTATTGTTTCATCAAGATAATCATTGTTTATGGTCTTACCTATAAGTTGTATACACATGTCGCTGTCCGGAACCGATGGCCCCGAAGTGACAGAAATCGGGACAACCGGAGGGAATGGTAGCGATGTGAGGATCACATGTGTTCACGGAGTGTTAATGCTTTGCTCCGGTACTCTATTAAAAGGAGTACCTTAATATCCAAGTAGTTTCCTTGAGGCCCGGCTGCCACCGGCTGGTAGGACAAAAGATGTTGTGCAAGTTTCTCATTGCGAGCACGCACGACTATATATGGAACACATGCCTATTGATTGCTTTGTACTTGGACACCGTTTTATTATTATCCGCAAATGCCCTCGCTATGATTGTTACATGAGTTTCTCTCATCCATGCAACGCCCGTCATCCGTCCCCGTGCCTACGTATTTTAATCCTGCCGTTTACTAAAATCACTACTGCTGTCTTTGTTACTCCGTTGCCGTTATTTCACTATCGCTATCGCTATAAAACTGTTACTATCGATAAACTCTTGCGAGCAAGTCTGTTTCCAGTGTGCAGCTGAATTGACAACTCCGCTGTTAAGGCTTCCAAGTGTTCTTTGTCTCCCCTTGTGTCGAATCAATAAATTGGGTTTTACTTCCTCGAAGACTATTGCGATCCCCTATACTTGTGGGTCATCAAGACTATTTTCCGGCGCCGTTGCCGGGGAGCATAGCTTTATTTGGAAGTTCACTTGGATTAATATTGTTCGCTGCAAATTCTCCATCATGGGTAAACCTCGCGATACTAAGATCGCCATATTACCATCCACTACAAGAAAAGGTACAATTCTGAATACCTCTCGCTACTCTTGATTCACCATCTCGTGATTGATAAACTTGTTTCACCGCCGCATGCTTCACATGCGGTACTTCGCTGAATCTGAAAACTCTCATAATATTGATAATGTTTCGCTGTGCTTGATGATAGTGGTTCGTTGGGATCTTTTCTAGATGCTACAATTGCTAGGTCTAGACAAATTGAAAATACTCGAAACTCCTAATGCTACTACACCTCGTTAATTCACCCGAACTTGATTATTTTAGTGATGATCCCGATGAAGATTATGTGGAGCTTAATGATGATTTTATTGAAAAATGCAATGCTACTACCGATGCAAGAAAAATTAAAAAGTTGCTTGCAGTAACATGCCGTTAGATATAAACTGTCTCCCGATCCTAAATTTGCCACATCTCCTATAAACATTAGGGATAAAGATTATGATTTTTCTCTTGATCTATCTCATATAGCTATTGTTGAGAAAACACCCTTTTGTGGTACCGAAAAAGAAAGTGCCGTTGAACACATGACCGAGTTATCTACTCTAAGTAGCTTGTTTTCTGATGATGTCAAGATGCGTACTTACTTTGTTGCTAAAATCTTTCCATTCTCATTAAAGGATGACGCTAAAACTTGGTATAATAATTTGCCACCTAATTCTATTAAAAGTCCAAAAGAATTGCTTGATGTTTTCTTCCGCAAATACTTTCCTGCTAGTGCTCAACATATTGCTTTGCAGAGAATTTATAATTTTGACCAGGGAGATGAAGAGAAATTGCCTGAGGCTTGGGCGAGATTTTGCTCTCTTATTAGAGCTCGGCCTGATCATGATCTGGAAAAGCATGATTTACTTGATATATTTTATAGTGGACTAACCATTGAGTCTAGGGCATACCTGGATAGTTGTGCTGGTTGTGTTTTCGTGAAAAGAACTCCGCACGACGCTGAAGAATTATTGGCTAAAATAAGCCGGAATCATGATGATTGGACTACGCCCGAACCAACTCCAACGCCAATATTGAAGAAGAGGGGTTTAATTAAATTGAATGATGAAGATATGAGGGAAGCCAAGAAGTCTCTCAAGGAGAAAGGTATTAAATCCGAAGATGTGAAGAATCTACCTCCTATAGAAGATATATGTGAGATAATTCCCCCTTCATCCATGATTGAGGTAAACTCCCTTCAACGCTTTACTAGGGAAGATATTCCGTATTCGAAACCTCCCGCACAATGCTTAGATGAGTTTGATAATTATATTGTTAAGCAAGAAAATTTTAATATGAGAGTAGAGAATCATTTAATGGAAAATTCTCGAGCTATTAGTGAATTGCATGATATTGTGGAGAGAACCTCCAATGATGTTAAGATGCTTGTTAAACATTTTCATATGATTCAAACTCAAATTGATCAACTCACTAAAGTGCAAAATGACTTGTTAGGGAATAATTCTAAAGAGAAACATGCTTATGAAGTAACAACTAGAGGTGGTGTCTCTACCCAGGATCCTCTATATCCCGAAGGGCATCCCAAAAGAATTGAACAAGATTCTCAACGCATTGAACCTAGTGCTCATTCTAGGAAGAAAAAGAAGAAGAAACATAAAAATGTTGTAGAATCCTCTCGAACCTCGTTAATGATCCTAATAGTATTTCTATTTCGATGCTGAAACTGAAAGTGGTAATGAACATGATAATGATAAAGATAATGATAAGAATGATACTCCTGATAAAGAAGAGGTTGAAGAAGAACCTGAAAAGCATGCTAAAAATAAAAAGTATACTAAAGAAGACTTTATTGCTGAGAAACATGGTAATGAAAGAGAACCTTGGGTGCAAAAGCAAATGCCTTTTCCCGCTAAGAAACTAAAATCAAAGGAAGAAGAACACTATAATAAATTTTGTGATTGGATGAAACCTTTATTCTTGCAAATCCCTTTGACTCGATGCTATTAAATTGCCTCCTTATTCAAAGTATATGAAAGATATTGTTACTAACAAAAGGAAAATCCCCAATGAGGAAATTTCCACTATGCTTGCTAATTACTCTTTCAATGGCAAAATTCCAAAGAAGTTGGGCGACCCAGGTATACCTACTATTCCTTGTTCTATTAAGAATAATTATGTTAAAACTGCTCTATGTGACTTGGGAGCCGGTGTTAGTGTTATGCCTTTTTCTCTTTATAAGAGACTTTACTTAGATAAGTTGATACCTACTGATATATCTTTGCAAATGGCTGATAAATCTACCGCTATTCCTGTTGGTATATGTGAGAATGTTCCTGTTCAAGTTACTACTAACCGCTTGATATTAACCGATTTTGTTGTGTTGGAAATGCCTGAAGATGATAATATGTCTATTATTCTTGGGAGACCTTTTCTTAACACCGCAGGGGCTGTTATTGATTGCAACAAAGGAAAGGTTACTTTCAATGTTGATGATAGGGAGCATACCGTTTATTTTCCTAAGAAGATTGAGAAAGCGTGTGGAGTTAATACTATTTCTAATGTGAGAACTATCAAAGTGGGAACTATTGATTGTCCTATATATGAGCCTAAGGAAGAATATCAAACTCTTGTGATTGGATCCATATCAATACAATTCAAGGTAACATGATTGATTTGAGGTTTATTTCTTCTTATGCTATGTAAAATTTATTTGGTGACAAGACTTGATCAACCTTGTTAACGAATACCTTTTATATGCATAGAGGAGGTAAACAACATCTCTTTCTTCCTCCATTTGCTCTAGTTGCTGTAGCATTTTTAATTTGCAAAGTTCCTTAGTTATTTGGAGATTTCAAAAATTTTCCTGGCCAGTAATAATAAACTAAATACCCAGAAATGTGCATTTTTCAAAGTTTTCAAAAATTCACAAAAATTATACCGTTGGTCCTATTTTTCGACGAGGCACCTGGGAGCACCAGAGGATGACCTGTGGGGCACCAGAGGGCGCCAAACCACAGGCCGGCGCGGCCAAGGAGGTGGTCGCGCCACCATGTGGTGTGGGCCCCTCTTTGCCCCACTTTGTCATCTCTTTCTCCCAGCACCTTCTCTCTCCCGAAAAACTCGTACCAAGTTCCTCTCTCTCGCGTTTTTGCTCCGGAGCTCCAGCATTTCTCGATCTCTTTGCTCAGCCCAGATTTCCTGCTGAAATTTGGCACATTTGCTCCTTGGTATGTGACTCCTCCACCCATCCAAGTAGAATTTTGTTTGGTTGAGTATATCTTGAATATTTTGCTGCTGTAGGTAACATGTTTAGTGAGCTTGCATGCTTGTTCTAAGTGGTAGAAACTAGTTTTGATGCATGATTAGTACTCTAGCAAGTTCCTATGGTAGTTTCCCTCAATTATATGTCACCAAATCAAATTTCTATATTGTTTGTTGAAATTTCAGAAAATGGAGTGGAATAGATATCACTTGAACCAGCAAGAATTGGAAGTCCAACAAGTTATGAGAGTCAATCGTGAAGAGGGAGTATACCCCTCTTACTACCCGTGCGCGGATTTTATGAGAAGCGCGGGAATACTTGAAGATGTTCAAAGTCTAATCTCTCGTGCAGGGCTGAGTGACTTTGTTGAAGGAGAGCCAAGACAATATGTAAAATTAACTATGTCTTTTGTGCAGGACTTCAAGTTCAATTGGTCACGATCTAACCCCACGGTCCAGTATAAAATTTACAATAAAGTCGTCAACTTGCCATTTAGTGCTTTTTGTGCAAAGCAATTAGAGTACCGCAATGGGGGTCATGCGAGAAGATAAGGGGATCGCCGCAAGAACTCTTGGACCTCTTCAAGATGATTTGCGATGGAAGGAGTTTCTTAGGGGATAATGGTAAAATCACTAGTATTCAGCTCCCGGCTATCCGTTACTTTGCCTATTTTATTACCAAATGCGTTCTTGCTAAAAAGATTGGTGGTAAACTTTCTATCCCGGATTTGGCTTTTCTAGCTGCGGCACTGCAAAATAGTAAGACTTATAATTTGGGGGCATTGATAGCCTATAGACTTGCTACTAACCGTGAGAAAGGTGGAATTTGTGGAGGTCTCATCGCCTCTCGTTTACTAGCTTTTCATAATGTAGAACCTCATCATTTTGATATTCCATTCCCCATAGAAAAACTTGATATAGCCTCTATGATTAAACATGAATTTGTTTCAGATTCCTCCAACTTGGGTAACCTGTTTTACAAGATGACATTTTATAAGAAAGTCTGGAGAATAACTAAGAAAACTGAGAAACTAGTAAGATTGCCTGCGCCTGTTTTGTCTAACCTTGATTCCAGGGGAGATTGGTCGGTCACAGAAGGTGCACTGGATGCACACATAGAGAGAGGAGGTCAACATGCAAGAGACGACACGGAGGTCGAGGAGCACCTCGACACATCATCCGATGCAGCAAGTTCCTCGCATCAATATGGTGGATATGCGGAGCCTCCACGCTTTTCTTCTGCACAGGAACTTTACTATGACTACTCCATGAATTACCCACCGGCGAGTAACAACGATCCTCGTTGGGGTTGAACTCCACTTAGGCCAAAAGCCTAAGCTTGGGGGAAGGTATACCGGCATCACTCATTCTTTGCATATTATGGTTGCTGGATACTTGCACATACTTGTTTAGTCTCTTTGAGTGGTTTTCTAATGAGAGGAAGATGATATTTGGGGAAGTGCTGCCTGAAAACAGATTCTGGAATGTTACCGTAAAAATTCTCAAAAATAGGCAGAGCGTCATTTTGAGCTGCCAATTTTTGTGCAGGTTCCCCAGGTTGTTATCTAACTTTCATTAGTTGAACACTTTTCGAGCTGAGCAACGTAAGATTTTTGTAAAAATCGATTTCTGTATCTGCTGTCAGGTTTTGGCAGATTTCTGCCATCTCGCTTTTCTGTGTTTCTTTTAGTTTGCTATTTCTTGTTTTTGCTTTGTTTCCTTACCAAAACATAAAAAGACCAAAAATATTTCTGTTGTTTCTCTTCACCATTTGTTTGCTTTGGTTTCTTGCATTTGTCTCGCTTTATTTGCTATTGCTAGTTTGCTATAAGAAAACCCAAAAAGATTTTGCTTTGTTTATTTGTTTCCTCTTGTTCTTATTCTCAACTTCAAAAACACCAAAAACATTTGCTGTTCTTCTCTGGTTTGTAAAGTTCTTTATGAGTTCAATGATCTTTGGTGGCTGGAGCGTGGTTTTCATTTCATATTATCCAAGCTACACAAGTGAAAAGGCAATAATGACGATCTACGACAATCTGATTGTGGTGAGAGGCTGGTATGAACTCTATTTGTTTTCATTTTTGTACATATACTCATCCATGTGAGCATGCTTAGTTGGTTCATGTGAGGTATATGTTATTTGAGAAAGTCTAGTAGTTTATGATCTCTCATGTTTAGCTCCAATCTATTAATATGAGTAGTATGTCATGGATGTTTGCTTGCATTGTTTTATTCATAAGTATGGCATTGTGGTATCCTCCTCTAAATAATTCATTTATATCGACTTGGCACATGCTCACGCATGCATATGACTGAACAAAAAGTCAATTAAGCCTCGATGATTTATATTGCTTCAGAGTTCTTGCATCACTTTTATGCCTCCGTTAATTTATTTTGCCGCAAGCATGATTATGACAGTTACTGCTCTCTTGATTTGTCGCTCCCTAGTCTATTGCTAGCCTTCACTTGTACTGAGCGGGAACGCTGCTCGTGCTTCCAAACACCTGAAAACCAAGTTATTCCAAAAGTGTCCACTATAAATACCTATGCATGGCATTTCAAACCATTCCAAGTAAATTCTCATGCGCTACCTTTAAAACCTTCAAAATGCTTCTCAATTTGTGTTTATGTTTCATAGCTCATGAGGAAGTATGTGGTGTTTAGCTTTCAACCTTGTCATTTACTTTTGATGGACTCTCATATGGACTAGTGGCACATCCGCTTATCCAATAATTTTGCAAAAAGAGCCGGCAATGGGATTCCCGAGTCCCGAATTAATTAACTTAAATAGACACTCCTCCATGGTTTGTGATTGTTGGACTGGCACCCGAAGGATTCGGTTAGCCATGGCTTGTGTAAGCAAAGGTTGGGGGGAGTGTCATCATCATAATAAAACTAAAATAAAAAAGGCACTCCTTCATGGTATGAGATTGTTGGCAGTGCACCCGAGGATTCGGTTAGCCATGGTTTGTGCAAGAAAGGTTGGAAGGAGTGCCAAATAAATATGCAATAATTCATGGGAGCCGCTCTTGAAAGTCCGGTTGGCGAGGTAGTTAGTGTACCCATTACCATTCGTTGACAACAACAAACACCTCTCAAAATAATTTTACTCCTGTCTTTATAAAAATGAAAAGCTCTAGCGCATGTTAATCCCTGCTTCCTCTCGCGAAGGGTCAATCTTTTACTTTTATGTTGTGTCTCCATTATTTCTTTGAGCACTATCTTGAGAGCACAACTCGTCATTCTTAGTATAATATGCTTGTCTCAAAATATGATTGATTGTGGTATAACTTTGATGCATTTATCTTTTGACAATCACTACTTCTAGTCTTTCTATGAACTCCGGAGGTGCCCGGGCATTTATGTTTTGCCAATCAAATACAGGCAAGCGAGATACCACTTTATCATACTCTCTTATGAACATTGCAATCCTGCTTATATACATGATTCATGATGCTTATTATTAATTGTTGGTACCTCTCAATGTTTGACATAGCTGTTAGATGATCTTATTTGCATGTATCTCATTATGAACTGCTTAAGTATTAGCCATAGCATGAGAATATATACATCATATGAGCAAATGTGTTCGTGAAAGTTCTTTTATCGCTCGCTTGTTAATCGAATTGCTTGAGGACAAGCAATAAGCTAAGCTTGGGGGAGTTGATACGTCCAAAACGTATCTACTTTCCCGAACACTTTTGCTATTGTTTTGCCTCTAATTTGTGTATTTTGGATGCAACTAACACGGACTAACGCTGTTTTCAGCAGAACCGCTTCGGTGTCTCGTTTTTGTGCGAAATCCAACTTTCGGGAAAATCCTCGGAATTTATGCAGAAGGCCCTATTTTCCCAGGAAACTAACGGAGCCAGAAGGACAAGTCAGGTGGAGGCCCGAGGGCCCCACACCATAGGGCGGCGCGGCCCGGGGGGGCCGCGCGGCCCTGTGGTGTGGCCCCCTCGGCCGGCCTCCGACGCCCTCCTTCGGACTATTTATCGGCCTCGACCTAAAAACGCAGGGGGAGAAGTCGAAGTCGCCAGAAACCCTCCGTAACGCCGCCACATCGCGAAACTCCGTCGCGGGAGCCGAAGTCTCCGTTCGGCACTCCGCCGGACGGGGAATTGGAGGAGATCATCGCCGCCATCACCGCCAACGCCTCTACATCAACCAGCACATGTTTCCCCCATCCATGTGTGAGTAATTCCCCGCTGTAGGCCGAAGGGGATGGTAGGGATTGGATGAGATTGGTCATGTAATAGCATAAGATTGTTAGGGCATAGTGCCTAGTGTCCGTAATTGGTACTTTGATGATATTGTTGCAACTTGTTATGCTTAATGCTTGTCACTAGGGCCCGAGTGCCATGATCTCAGATCTGAACATGTTATTGTTTCATCAAGATAATCATTGTTTATGGTCTTACCTATAAGTTGTATACACATGTCGTCGTCCGGAACCGATGGCCCCGAAGTGACGAAATCGGGACAACCGGAGGGAATGGTAGCGATGTGAGGATCACATGTGTTCACGGAGTGTTAATGCTTTGCTCCGGTACTCTATTAAAAGGAGTACCTTAATATCCAGATAGTTTCCCTTGAGGCCCGGCTGCCACCGGCCGGTAGGACAAAAGATGTTGTGCAAGTTTCTCATTCCGAGCACGCACGACTATATATGGAACACATGCCTATTGATTGCTTTGTACTTGGACACCGTTTTATTATTATCTGCAAATGCCCTGCTATGATTGTTACATGAGTTTATCTCATCCATGCAACGCCCGTTCATCCGTCCCCGTGCCTACAGTATTTTAATCCCGCCGTTTACTAAAATCACTACTCGCTGTCTTTGTTACTCGTCGTCGTTATTTCACTATCATGCTATCGCTATAAAACTCGTTACTACCGATAAACTCTTGCGAGCAAGTCTGTTTCCAGGTGCAGCTGAATTGACAACTCCGCTGTTAAGGCTTCCAAGTGTTCTTTGTCTCCCCTTGTGTCGAATCAATAAATTGGGTTTTACTTCCCTCGAAGACTGTTGCGATCCCCTATACTTGTGGGTCATCACCAGGAAGCTCATGAATGGGGCATTTGAGCATTAAAGACTTCAATCTCCCCCAAGCTTGGGCAATACTCTCTCCATCATGAGGCCAAAAATTATATATGCGATTCCGATCCTTGTGAATTTCACTTGGAGGATAGAACTTAGAATAAAACCGGGGCACAATATCATTCCATTCAAGAGAATCCCCATTATCCAAGTAATTTATACCAATGCGCCGCCTTACCGTGACAGCGATAAAGAGAATAATTTCTTCCTCGCTTCATCCATAGCAATACCTGCACATTTGAATAACCCGCATAATTCATGCAAAAACAGGAAATGATCACCAGGATGGACAGTTCCATCCCCTTCATAGCGGTTATCCATAACACGTTCAATAATTTTCATAGGTATTTTATATGGTATCACTTCCTCACCTGGCGCCTCATCCACTACCGTTGCAGTAGTGGTAGATTTCCCAAATAAAAATTGAAGAGAAGATCTCTCCATAATGACTTATAGCAAGAAAGTGAAATAAAATCAGCACAACAAGAAAGGTTTTCCTTACCAATTCCACTTACCAATAGCGCTTCACTCCCAGCAACGGCGCCGTAAAATAGTCTTGATGACCCACAAGTATAGGGGGTGTATCGTAGTATTTTCGATAAGTAAGAATGTCGATCCCAACGAGGAGCAGAAGGTGTTGACAAGCAGCTTCGATGAAGGATTCACCGTAAATGCTCACGTACAAGTATTCGATGGGGTTTTGATGTAACAGATTGAATAAAGTACGAGTAAGTAAAGTGCGAGAGTAACAATTGCAGCGAGTGGCCCAATCCTTTTTAGCACAAAGGACAAGCCGGTTTGTTTACTTATAATGACCAAACGTTCTCGAGGACACACGGGATTTTAGTCTAGTGCTTTCGCTACATACGGCTAAATAATCTTCATTGTTATGATAAGTGTTGTGTGGGTGAACCTATGCTAATGCACCGCCCTTCCTAGGACTAATACATACTTGTGATTATACCCCTTGCAAGCATCCGCAACTACAAGAAAGTAATTAAGAATAAATCTAACCACAGCCTTAAACTCTGAGATCCTCGCGATCCCTCCCCGCATCGATATACCAACGGGGGTTTAGGTTTCTGTCACTCCGGCAACCCCGCAATTGGCAAACGAATACAAGATGCATTCCCCTAGGCCCATAAATGGTGAAGTGTCATGTAGTCGACGCTCACATGACACCACTAGAAGAATAACACCACAACTTAAATATCACACCATTGAATATTACTCAACCATAGTTCACTACTAACATTTAGACTTCACCCATGTCCTCAAGAACTAAACGAACTACTCACGAGACATCATATGGAACATGATCAGAGGTGATATGATGATGAATAACAATCTGAACATAAACTTGGTTCAATGGTTTCACTCAATAGCATCAACAACAAGTAGAGATCGATACCGGGAGAGTTTCCCCTATCAAACAATCAAGATCAAACCCAAATTGCTACGGCGGTGACGATGTCCAGCGGTGGAGACGGCGGTGATGATGGTGGAGATGATGATGATGGTGATGGAGATGATGTCCAGCTCGATGACGGTGACGATGGCGTCGATTTCCCCTCCCGGAGGGAATTTCCCCGGCGGATTCCTGCCCGCCGGAGAGCTCTTTTCTCTCTGGTGTTCTCCGCCCCGCAGAGGCGGCTGTAACTCTACGCGAGGTACCCTCTGTGGCTTAGGTTTTCGGGACGAAGGATTTCACGAAGAAAAGGAGGCGAAAGGGGCTGTGGGCCCCCCACACCACATGGCGGCGCGGCCAGGCCTTGGGCCGCGCCGCCCTAGGGTGTGGGCCCACCCTGGGTCCTCCTGGCTCCTCCTTCTGGCTTCCTTCGTCATCTTGAAAAATAGGATTTTTGGTATAATTTCCTTCCACAGTTGATCTTCCGAAATATTGCGTTCTGACGGTGCTTTTTCCCGCAGAATCCTGGCTCCGGTGCTTGATCCTCCAATAATGATGAAACATACAAAATAGATGAAATAACATAAGTATTGTATCCCAATATGAAATATATCAATGAATAACAGCAAATTATGATATAAAATAGTGATGCAAATTGGACGTATCAGCACTCGCCCGAGACCAAGCTGTCGGGCTACCACTACCGGTTGGTAAGACTCATAACCAGGCTTGATGATCCGGTTCGAGGTACTCATGCCAACGGGGAGGAAGCAAGGACGAATCATGATAGAATACAGATGCTGGGTGCTAGCGTCATCGGCAAAGTTATCCAATCGAAAGGAGACTGGGTTTTCAAAGTTCTCCGATTCAGTATAAGGAAAGAACAGGGGGTTGTCCAAACCTTGGAAGAAAATCTTGAACCACCCTGCTGCTTCCTTAGGGATCAGCCTGCTGCCTGGGAGACCATACAAAGCTTGGCCATAGCTGGTGCATCGAATCTCCTTTCCATTAGCATCTGGAAAGGTGCAGGTGGTCAAAGGTGGGAAGTCTGGGATCTGGTTCTGAAAGTATAGCTGAGCCCATAACTGAATAAACCACCAGGGGCCGCCAGTTTTAACTGTCTTTTGAGAGAACAGTTTAACAGACATCGCTTGAAGAGATCGATAGACCTCTCCAAGAAACAGTTTGCCTAGGCCAAGTTGGGTGCCTTTGGCAAGTTCATAGGCCGGGGAAAGGTAATTCTTGGTAGGGGCGAGTGATGGGCCACGTAATATGAAGTGCTCCAACCGAAGTTCGAGAAAGCCGTGTGTTCTCTCTCGTCACGGGGCCTTTGGTTTTCATATAACGATTGAGGTAGGCACCCCAGCTCGGTACACTCTTTTTTAGAGGAAAGGGTGAAAGGGACTTTCGGCGGTTTGAATGCGTAAGGGCTTGGGGATGCAATGTCTAGGCCTCGTGATCATGGCCACATCCAGCAGAGTTGGTGTCATGGGGCCATGGCCAAACATGAAGCAGTTCGAGGCGTCGGACCGTAAGTAGCCGATGGTTTTCAGAATATTTTCATTCTTCTCAAGGGGAGACAATGATAATGACAAGGCATCGGCTATCCCTATGGCTTCCCAGGTGGCATAATGGGTTTTGGATACTCTATTGTACCATGCCACCCAACCCTCAGGAGGATTAGGCCAGGCTCGCAGGCAGTCGGCCCAGGAAGTCAGATCTAAGTTCTGATTCACGAAGGGGATTCTGTTAGCTTCGCATGAAATTAAGAGGGCGGGACTCTCGGAAGAACGAGGACCGAGGCACATAGAATTTGCGAGAGAAGGATGTGGCAGTAGGATGTCTGAAACCTAAATTAATAACGGAACAAAACATTAATTTAGGTGTTTGCTATTAATCCTAACGTCGATTCGAATGGCGAGAGGAGGTTAAGGATTACCTTCAGATCGGAGACCATGGCGTTGGTATTGGATGATTCCGCCATTGGATGCGCTGTAGAGTTGGGGGCGGCGCGGTCGAGATCTGGGATGCAGGTGGCCGTGAGTTGGAACTGCTCAGGCGGCGATTTGGGGATCTGAGTTTGCTTTCTCAGACGGAGGTCGCAGGTTACCGTTTGGAGGGGCGGCTAGGTCGACCTTACTCGTGTTTTTATGGTAGAGACCGATGCGATGCCATCGGCTCTTTTGGGAGATCGTTTGACTTTGACTATCGGCAAAAAGTTGACTGGAAATACTTCTTCATTAATAAAAGGAGGGTTTTTTACAATGAAGAGCCGATTGCTCAAGAAAAGGGGAACAAAAGAAGAGCCGATTGCTCGCGTACTACTGATCCTATTTTACTAATCCTCGCTGCCCTCGTCGTCGGCGTCGTAGCTGCCGCCGGCGCTGCTTCCGGAGAACTCCTCGTCGCTGCTGCCCCAGCCTTCGGCCGGAGCTTCTTCCTCTTCGTCATCATCACCATCTTCACTGTCCGCCCAAGCGCGGAAGCGCTTCGCCGGCGGGCACCCAGCGGAGGAGGAGGAGTCGTCTTCCTCCTCTTCTTCCTGTTCCTCCTCTTCCTCCTCTTCCTCCTCCTTATCGGAGGAAGTGGGGTTCCTCCAGGAGTGGAGGTCATCTTCGCTCTCGCTCTCCAGTTCCCCTTCAATGAGGAACTGGAGGTCGCCCTCCCCATCAGTCAGGGGAATGTCGCCATCTGATCCGACAAGGGCTTCTGGTGGGCTATCTGACATGAAGCCGAAGTCCCACTCTGGCTCCGACATCAGCTCACTCGAGGAAGAAGATTGGAAAGAGAGGCCGGAGGAGACGGAGGAAGAGGAAGACATTGCTACAGGGAAAGAGGGCTTTTCGGTGCCGATAGCTAGAACAGAGGAAGGGGATGAAAAGGCTAATCAATCAGCACAGTTAAATAAAGGGGAAGCCCAGTGGAGAGTTAATGCCATTGCAGTTTCCGAGGAAGTGATGCTAAAGCTATCAAATTTTGCAGAGAAGTTGAGAGGGCAAGGCATCATGATGAAGAATACTGCGATGGTTCTGTTCTGCCACGACATGACCCGACGAAGAAAAAGCAGAGTGATTTTGGAATTATCAATTCCAAAACCAGGGGGGCATGTGTTATCACCAGAATTTGACCGAGTCAGAGGTGGGCCGCGATCAAGATGGACTTGAAGAATATACATCGAAGAAATACGTGAATCGGCCTGTTACGCAAAGTTTGGGCTAGTTTGCCCGTGTATCTGTAATATAGTAGGATACGTGTCGGATTAGTTAGAGTTTGGCTCGTGCACGGTTGGGATTGTTCCCACGTTAGAAAGTCTACGGACTATAAATATGTATCTAGGGTTTATGAAATAAACAACAATCACGTTCACCACAAACCAATCTAGGCGCATCGCCAACTCCCTTGTCTCGAGGGTTTCTTCCGGGTAAGCATCATGCTGCCTAGATCGCATCTTGCGATCTAGGCAGTACAAGTTTATTCGTTGTTCATGCGTTGCTTGTACTGAAGCCTTTTTGATGGCGAGCAACGTAGTTATCTTAGGTGTGTTAGGGTTAGCATTGTTCTTCGTATCATATGCTGTCGTAGTGCAACCCTTAGACATCTAGCCGCCCTTACACCTATCTTAGGTGTAGGGCGGCACCCCGCTTGATCATTATTTAGTAGATCCGATCCGTTATGGTTACTCCTTGTTCTTCAAGGATTAGTTTAATATCTGCATAGTTAGGCCTTACAAAGGGTTGAAGGATCCAGCGGCGCGTAGGGTGTAATTTGCTAGCCCTAGACAGGATGTTCCGAGGATCAACCTCGTGTTGGTTTTTAGGCCTTGTCTAGGATCGGCTTACGATCACCGTGCGCGGCCGCGAGGCTCAATCACGAGTAGGATGTTCCGATTATGCGGTGAAAACCCCAAATCGTCGTAGGTCGTTTTAGCTTTATCTTGATCAAGCAGGACCACCATATATTCGTACACCTCGTGCGAATCATGGGTGGATCGGCTCTTTGAGCCGATTCACAGGATAACCTGAGAGCCGATCGAGGCTCGTATTTAATGTTTACGTGTATGCCATGCAGGAAACTAAGCGAGGCATCTCCATCACCTTCCTGACCAGGTATAGGTCAGGTGGCACGCCCTTGCACCAGCATCGGACGTGCGTGCCGGAGTCTTTGCGGGCCGTCGCTCGGAGGGACCAGGGCCAGCCGAAGAACTAAGTTGCTCCCGGCTCTCCTGTGTTGCCCGTCGCTGCTCGCCGGTGGGTTTCTGACCGCAACAGAAGCATAATGCAACAAGCATAGAAAGATAAAACAAGTGTAACTTCAAAAATTTCAGCATATAAAGAGGTGTTTTAGTAACATGAAAACTTCTACAACCATATTTTCCTCTCTCATAATAATATCCAGTAGCATCATGAGCAAACTCAACAATATAACTATCAAATGAAACATTCTTATCATGAGTCTCATGCATAAAATTATTACTACTCCCAACATAAGCATAGTCATTCTTATTAATTGTAGTGGGAGAAAATTCAACAAAGTAGCTATCATCAAATATAGGAGGCATATTGTAATCATAATTAGATTTATCCTCCATAGTAGGCGACACCAAAAGACCACTATCATTATAATCATCATAAATAGGAGGCAAAGTATCATCAAAGAAGATTTCCTCCTCAATGCTTGGGGGACTAAAAACATCATGCTCATCAAAGCCAGCTTCCCCAAGGTTAGAATTTTCCATATCATTAGCAACAATGGTGTTCAAAGTATTCATACTAATAACATTGCCATTAGCATGCAAATAAGGTTCCATAGGTTTTTAAATTTTTGCAACACACCATTTATGTCTTAACTCAGGAAATAGATTAAAAAGCTCACAGTTGTTTTCCATTATGCCTTACTAGTGTTTAACAAGAAACAAAAAGATGCAATTGCAGGATCTAAAGGAAATAGCTTCGAGCACTCACCCAGTAAATAGCTTAGTTGCCGAGATCCGGAGTGTGAGTACCTTTTACCTTTCCTCCCCGGCAACGGCGCCGTGAAAATAGCTTGATGTCTACGCACACTCCTTTTCCCGTAGACAGTGTTGGGCCTCCAAGAGCAGAGGTTTGTAGAACAGCAGCAAGTTTTCCCTTAAGTGGATCACCCAAGGTTTATCAAACTCAGGGAGGAAGAGGTCAAAGATATCCCTCTCAAGCAACCCTGCAACCACAATACAAGAAGTCTCTTATGTCCCCAACACACCTAATACACTTGTCAGATGTATATGTGCACTAGTTCGGCGAAGAGATAGTGAAATACAGGTGGTGTGAATGAATATGAGCAGTAGTAACGGCGCCGTAAAAATAGTTGATGTCTACAACTGGCGTGCAGTCAATGGTGGAAATATTGCAGGAAGTACAGATGCAGTAGAACAGTAAACAAGCGATGATTGCAGTATTTGGAAACAAGGCCTATGGATCATACTTTCACTAGTGGACACTCTCAACATTGATCACATAATAAAACCACTCTACACTCTCTTGTTGGATGATGAACACCATTAATTGTGTAGGGCTACAAGAGCACCTCAATGCCGGAGTTAACAAGCTCCACAACATTTGATATTCATATTTAAGTAACCTTAGAGTGCATGATAGACCAACGCAATTATACCGAGTACTAACATAGCATGCACACTGTCACTATCAAGCTACGAAAGGAGGAATAGATCACATCAATACCATCATAGTAATAGTTAACTTCATAATCTACAAGAGATCACAATCATAAACTACGCCAAGTACTACATGATGCACACACTGTCACCATTACATCATGGAGGAGGAATAGAGTATTTTAATAACATCACTAGAGTAGCACATAGATGAATAGTGATACAAAGCTCATATGAATCTCAATCATGTAAGGCAGCTCATGAGATCATTGTATTGAAGTACATGGAAGAGAGATGAACCACATAGCTACCGGTACAGCCCTTAGCCTCGATGGAGAACTACTCCCTCCTCATGGGAGACAGCAGCGGTGATGAAGATGGCGGTGGTGTCAATGGAGATGCCTTCCGGGGGCACTTCCCCGTCCCGGCAGCGTGCCGGAACAGAGACTCCTGTCCCCCAGATCATGGCTTCGCGATGGCGGCGGCTCTGGAAGGTTTCTCGTACCGTGGCTTATTCGTATCGAAGATTTAGGTCAGGGGGCTTCTTATAGGCGAAGAGTCGGAGTCGGAAGGGCTGCGGTGGCTCCACACAATAGGGGGGCGCCCCCCCCCCCCCCTTGGGCCGCGCCGGCCACCTGTGTGGTGGCCCTGTGGCTCTCCTCTGGTCTCTCCCGGGTGTTCTGGAAGCGTCGTGGAATTATAAGATGCTGGGCGTTGATTTCGTCCAATTCCGAGAACATTTCCTTACTAGGATTTCTGAAACCAAAAACAACAGAAAACAGGAACTGGCACTTCGGCATCTCGTCAATAGGTTAGTTCCGGAAAACGCATAAAAACGATATAAAGTGTGAACAAAACATGTAGGTATTGTCATAAAACAAGCATGGAACATCAGAAATTATAGATACGTTGGAGACGTATCAGGCGGCTCTGGAACTTTTCTCGTATCGTGGCTTATTGGTTTAGGGTTTTCGCGACGGAGGCTTTAAGTAGGCGGAAGGGCAGCCTCGGAGGAGTCCTGGTGGGCCCACACAGTTGGGGCGCGCGCCCCCCCTTGGCCGCGCCGCCTTGTGGGGTGGGGCCCCCTGGCTCCCCTCTGGCCACTCTTCGGTGCTCTAGAAGCTTCCGTGAAATATAAGATCGTGGGCCTTGATTTCGTCTAATTCCGAGAATATTTCCTTTGTAGGATTTCTGAAACCAAAAACAGCAGAAAACAAGAACTGGCACTTCGGCATCTCGTTAATAGGTTAGTTCCAGAAAATGCATATAAATGATGTAAAGTGTGTATAAAACATGTGAGTATCATCATAAAAGTAGCATGGAACATAAGAAATTATAGATACGTTTGAGACGTATCAAGCATCCCCAAGCTTAGTTACTACTCGCCCTCGAGTAGGTAAACGATAACAAAGATAATTTCTGAAGTGACATGCTACTTACATAATCTTGATCATACTATTATAAAGCATATGAGATGAATGGAGTGATTCAAAGCAATGGTAAAGATAATGACTAAACAACCTGAATCATATATCAAAGACTTTTCATGAATAGTACTTTCAAGACAAGCATCAATAAGACTTGCATAGGAGTTAACTCATAGAGCAATAAATTCAAAGTAAAGGCATTGAAGCAACACAAAGGAAGATATAAGTTTCAGAAGTTGCTTTCAACTTTCAATATGCATATCTCATGGATAATTGTCAACACAAAGTAGAATAATAAGTGCAATAGGTAAACATGTAAGAATCAATGCACAGTTGACACAAGTGTTTGCTTCTAAGATGGAAGTAAGTAGGTAAACTGACTCAACATAAAAGTAAAAGAAAGGCCCTTCGCAGAGGGAAGCATGGATTACTATTTTTGTGCTAGAGCTTTTATTTTGAAAACATAGAAACAATTTTGTCAACGGTAGTAATAAAGCATATGTGTTATGTATAAGACATCCTATAAGTTGCAAGCCTCATGCATAGATTACCAATAATGCCCGCACCTTGTCCTAATTAGTTTGGATTTACATGGATTATCTTTGCATAACATATGTTTCAACCAAGTGTCACAAAGGGTACAACAATTTGTGGTGGTCCTCTAACATCTTGTCGAAATGCAACCTCTCCTTATCCGTGCCACAGTCTCTTCTTGCATCAGAAATGGCCCGACGAAGATCATCATCAACATGATCATCTGATGCATGTTCTTCACCTCCTTCTTCTTCATTGTCGTCCATTGCGGTATCATCGCATTCAGAGAACATAGATCGGTACTGGTCATCATTATCTTCTTCTTCATCGCCGTCTTCCATCATAACCCCTTCTTCTCCGTGCTTGGTCAAAGATTATAGCTGGACATGAATCCAAACCGAAGCAGGTGGCTCTTAATGTCTCTTGAGCAAGAGTAATCCTTCTCGTTCTTACATTTTAGACATGGACATCACATAAAACCTTGCTTCGATTTGTTGGCCTCGGCCACAAGCGAGAAAGAATTCACGCCCTCTCTGAAAGCGGGAGCACATCGGTTACCGTACATCCATGGATGACTCATCTGCATCATAAGTACAATTATGTATCAGATGCAATCACCTTGCTAAAATTAGTATTGTACGGACTATGTATATATATATACGAGAAAATAGTTGCTAACCTTTTAGGATCAAAAAGAGGAGAAATCTTATGAAATAAAATCAAGTGGCATCCCTCACAAGCATTCCATCAAACACCTCTTGTGGACATGTAGAAAAAATAAGCTAGCATACACCTCCACCTTCACCACCAAGGAAAAAATGAGGTGGGGGGCTGGCTGCGTGTCTATATATAGGTATGGCCCTTTTGTCGCGGGCCGTATTACGACCCGCGACAAAAGGGGTGCCGACAGGAGGCGCCAGACCTTAGACCCTTTTTGTCACGGGTTGTGATAGGGGCGCGACAAAAGGCCCTGTCCGCTCTAAATAGTTTCGGGGCGACGTGGTCACCCCATTTGTCGCGGGTGCAGGCGCGCCCGCGACAAAAGGCTCCCACGAAAGCCCTATTTTCCACTAGTGGACCAACCCATAGGGGCGCACACGCACAAAGAAGAAGTTTTCGTTGTTTCTTTCTTTTGATTGAACGCGAGCAAGCAAGCAAGCAAGCGTGGGCATGATCCATCGATGGATCTAGTAGAGAGAAAAAAAGGAAGAAGGAGAAGCAAATTACGCACGTAATTGACTATGCAAGCTGATCGATGGGTCGGTTCATGCATGTGCACGCTGGCCAACTGGCTCCAGCCAAGTTGACCGCAGTCCGGAGGCCCACCGTTGAGCTAGTTCGTTTTGCATGAATCCCTCCGTTGAGCAGGCAGGTCTACCTTACCCCTCGCTTCAACCCTAGATTCGCCGCCGTCGACTGCCGAGCTCCAATGGCGTGAGACGGCCGGCGGCTGCGTACAGCTGAGCAGTGTGAGATCGACCATGGTGAAATCCGCAAGGTTAAGGCGGACGCAGCACGACCGTGCCGCCGGCCCCGTCCTCCCTGACGATCTCGTCCTGTGGGAGATCTTGTACCGCCTGCCGGCCAAGGAGCTCCTCCGCTGCCGCGCGGTCTGCCGCTCCTGGCGCCGCCTCAGCTGCGACGCCGAGTTTCTCCTCGCCCACCACAAACATCAGCCGTCGCTCCCGCTGGTCCTCTTCAACGATGCCACTCTCCCCAAGGCCCCATCCTAGGGTTCAGCAGCCACACGGAGTGCTCGAACTACTACATTCACGCCTCCTGCGACGGCCTCCTCCTCCTGTCCCGCACCTACCGCCTCTACTACATCTGCAACCCGTCCACACGCCAGTGGTGTCCGCTCCCGAATGTGAAAAATGTCGCTACTCTGTACCATCACCGCCCGTCCGGCGAGTACCGCGTCCTCTACTGGAACTTTGATCGAGACAACCCTGGTAGTCCTCCCTACTACGTTCTCGTCGTCGGTTCCTCCTCCCCGGAGGAACGGAGGTGCATCGGACCTGCAATGCCCTCACCCTCACCCTCACCGTCTTTGAAGAAATTCATGACCGGCGCCCGGCTTGATCATGATAATCCGCCTGTCATGTTACATGACTGCCTCCACTGGTACTACGACGGCAGCTACTGGGACGCTGGATTTAAGGAACATTCCGGAGTTGTAGTTTTTGACACGGTGCATGAAACATTCAGGCGTATGCGACCTCCCGTATCAGGCTATGTAGTACATTTGGGTCAGATGGATGGTATGCTTTGCATCCGCCAGCTTGATCGTGATACCATGACAGTCCAAGTCTGGGTGCTGCAGCTACCAGATGGAGGTATGGTCACTCAAGCACAGAATTCAATTGCTGGAGGCGGAGATGACGAAATACATTTCAGAAAAAAAACTTTTTAACTGGTATGTTATGCCTGATAGTGGAGATATGCTGCTAAGAAGCAACGTTGCTCGCGTCCTGCTTCACTCGGCTGCATTCCAAAAAGCGATGATGCTGTTTCGAGCCCAATAAAATACTCGGCAATCCCGTGTTGACCCCTTCGCACGGGGCACCGAACGGGCGGCGTGCCAGCACCTTGCGCCACGTTGGATTCAACGTGTGGGCTCCACCTGTCATCCACATGACCCCAATCCCTACAAGTTTCTCCCAAATTTCCCCCCTTCTGCCCGCCGCTCCATCTCCCGCGCCCATCCAGCTCCCATGATGCAAAACCCTCACCACCATGCCACCGAAGAAGAAGGCTCCGGCGAAATCGCGCGCGGTGGCATTGAAGGAGAAGCTAGCGCACATGCAACAGTAGTGGGATGACAAGAAGAGGCGCTGCTCCATCTTGACGGCGGACCGTAGACGGCGTTTGCTCGCGAGCGATGCGAAAAAGTTGAGGAAGCGGCAACGACAACCGCGACGGAGATGTGCCTGAGCTTGGGTGGCAGGCCATCCGAAGCCGGAAACGGTTGCTACCCCCTCACCAGCCGCAGCATGTAGGGCAGCGACACGTTCTCGAGAAGCGCCTCTCCCTCCTCGCCAGCCTACTTCGCTGAGCCTCCATCGCTCTCGTAGATATGTTTCTCGCAGATGGAGGGGTGCACCCGCTACTCCCCTGAGTACATCGACATCTACATGGCCATCGACCCGAAAGCGACGTACTCCTGAGCGTCAGCGTCGAGGGGTAGCAACACCTTCCACTTCACCATCGACCTCAAAAGCAACATCAACAACGGCTCGCCAGATCTTCGCCGCGCACCGGGAGGTAGCGCCGGCCACGTGACCGACCGCACTGGCCTCCCCCGCAGCCTGTTCAGCGGCGACAGCAGTAGCGCCCACCATGTGTTCGGCAGCGTGTCCGTGGCCGCCATGGAGGACGAAGATGTAAGTTTTCCCTTGAATCGTGGCTTGTGCACATATACTAGAGCTCAGGGGATCAAAAGATGAGCCTTTTGATTGGTTTTCTAGGTGAACAACATCGACATCCTGAGTGGTATGATCCGCCACGGCCACACCTACGAGCCCATCTTCGAGGAGGATGACTACGGTGAAGAGGGTGACGACTACAAGGAAGGAGATGAGGTGGACGACGAGGAGAATTGGTTTCAGTCAGACTAATTAAGAATTGGTTTGGACAATAAGGTATGATTTATAATTGATCTAATTAACCTAATCCCCGTGCTACTTGAACTCCGATGAAATCGGCCTCGTGTTGCTCCAATGCTCCTCCAGGCCTTATTCTTCATCAACAGTGACAAACTTTCTTATTCAACTTATTCATGTTTACCATCACCTATATTAACCCTGAAATTTGTCATGCCTATGAGGTATGTTACTGTCTCCTCCTTTTTTTCAAGAAAGTGGCATTGCCCCAGCCTCGATATCGATTGATGCATGCGGCCTGTATTTCCTTGTTTCAACAGTTCATAAGGTTAGAGTAGATTACATCGTGGGTACCATAGGGTCGATACATGTATCAACAATCTAAAAAGAAGTGAAAACATGAAATAGCATTGCATTAGGATCGAGGTGAGCTCTATGGAATTCGCAATGGTCGACTTGGTCCCCCTATATCACACTTACTGTTTGCCGATGACAGCATTTTCTTTGCAAGAAGTGATAAAAGGAGTGTGGAAGCTCTCAAGAATACTCTCAAGGTTTACTGTGATGGCTCGGGCCAGAAAATTAACCTAGAAAAGTCCTCTGTTTTCTTTGGTCCACTGTGTGATGATCAAGTGAAAAATGATGTGAAGAGGAGGTTGGAGGTGCAAGGTGATGGGCTTAATGATTTCTATCTGGGCTTCCCGACCCATGTTGGTCGCTCCCCAACAGCCACTTTCAATTTCCTTCTAGACAGGATCTGGAAGTGTATCAATGGATTGACTGATAGGCCGCTATCTCGGGCAGGAAATGAGGCCTTGCTCAAGTCCATAATCCAAGCAATTCCAGCCTTTGTCATGAGTTGTTTTCAGCTTCCTCTTACCACGTGTGATCGGATGAAATCGATAATTGCAAATAGATGGTGGGGTGTGGAAGATGGGAAGAAGAAGATACATTGGCGATCATGGGCATGGTTATCTACACCGAAAGCTTTGGGAGGTATGGGGTTTCGCGACCTCGCTCTCTTTAACCAAGCAATGCTCGCAAAGCAGGGTTGGCGTCTCCTTACGGATCCTACGTCCCTCTGTGCACGAGTTCTCAAGGGAAGATACTACCCTGACTCAGATTTTTGGCATGCTACAAGGCCCAGAACATCGTCGTACACTTGGCGAAGCATTTTACATGGGAGGGATCTCCTAGTCCAGGGTGTGCGCTGGGGTATCGGAGATGGGAAGATGGTGAAGATTCTCGGTGATAATTGGGTGCCCGGTGTGGCCCCTGGATTGCTTAAACCGATGTCACCGATACCATCCTCGGCAACAGTTCATTGTCTGCTGAATGACGATGGAACTGATTGGTGTTCAGAAACGATTTCTGCCTTCTTCGATGAAGCAATAGCAGCGCGAATCTACCAGATCCCCATCTCGCGGCGGGGAGGGGATGATTTTGTATGCTGGCCCTTCACCAAGCACGGCAACTACACGGTTCGCTCAGCTTACCGTTTCGCTCGATCGAACAAATTTTACAGTGCTCAGACTAGGGCGGGAAAAGGAAATGCGTTAAATGCAAAGGCAACAGACAAGCATTGGAAATCTGTGTGGAGCATCAAGGCACCAGGGAAAATGATCATCCATCTCTGGCGCTTTGCGCATGACTGCCTGCCGAGTGGCTCTCAGCTGATGAAACGACGAGTCCTAGATACGGGGTCGTGCGTGTTCTGTGATAGGACTGAAGACATTGTGCACGCTATGCTAACCTGCCAGTTTGCACGTGTAGTTTGGAGGGAAGTAAAACAGTCTGTTCATCTTCGTTTGAACAGGAAAAACTTTAGTTCCCATAGACAATGGCTCTTTGATTTCCTGGAGGGTGCAACTGAGTTGCAAGCAACTACCCTGGCTGTGGCGTTTTGGCATATATGGGAAGCTCGGAATACAACTCGCAATACTGCTGACAAGCCAAATCTAACTCGGACTGTGGAGAAGATCTTGGCCTATGTTGACCTGATTCGTTTGCACCTATACAAACAGAAAACGGATAAAAGGTGTGTGTCTGTACCTGTCCGCCTGAAGTGGACACCACCGCCGCCGGGCTCAGTTTTGGTAAACTCTGACGCAGCGATCTTCAAGGAGTCAGCAGGTATGGCCGCTGGTGTCATTATTCGTGATAATCTGGGGACGTGCATTGCTGCTTGCCGCCAGTATATCAACAACCTCCCCTCCCCGGAATATGGTGAAGCCATTGCTCTTCGCCGTGCTGTTTTGCTGGCTCGGGATAGAGGTCTGGACAAAGCCATTTTCGCGTCGGACTGCCTTTCTCTAGTGCAACGGATGGACTCTTCGACTCGGGATCGTTCTTCTGTAGGGATCCTTGTGGATGACATCAAGCACCTGGTGAAGGATTTCAACTCAGTTTCTTTCATCCATGTGAGAAGGGAACTGAATGAAGCAGCGCATGTGTTAGCCAAATCTTGTTTCAATTCATCTCTTAGTGAAGTTTTCCTTTCTGTTCCGGATTGCATCCGGCAAACAATTTTGTATTGATGTTATTTGATCAATAAAGCGTTGTTTCTATCAAAAAAAAAGTAACGTCTTATACATGCCTTGCTCTGTGCATCAGCCTTGTTTATTTATTACTCTGGTTGTAATGCAATGCAAGCGAGGTTTCAGATTCTGAAGAATCTTGTATTGTATCATGTCGGTGTTGTATGTAACCCTCCTAGGAGATGTGATTGCGGAAATGTGTGATTAGAGTTGTGATCGATTTTGTATGTCGCATGGGCTACTTATTGCCTTGAATCGAAGTATGATATTTGCTTTGCAGGTTAGGATGTCCAAATACAAGGCAAGGTCATGCCAAAATTTAAGCGCTCCCTGGCAATTTCTTCACGTAGCTGGTTATTTTTTATTTTTTCCCCTTTAGTTGATCATAATTCTGACACGCTGAAGAAAATTATAGCGTAATAAGAAGTCAGAACTTACACTGATAGGTACTTCATAAGGTGATCAAGTAGCGATGACTGATGAATCAGTCAAGTAGATGTTTTTGTAGGGAGTCAGAACTCTAATCAGCTGCTGTCTTTTTTTTCGATAAAGGATGCTTTATTACTTCAAGAAGCAATTACATCCGGCCTCTGCATAACCAGGATGCACACAGCCGTTTGTTGTCTCAAGTGACCAAAGTTACATAAAACAAAAATAGGCGAAATACATATCGGAACGATGAATCATATGACGCCTAAGAGCTAGGTGGAGCTACTATCCGTAGACTATGCTGACACCCATGTAGGGAAAAAGTATCCCTCGCCGTATCCTCCAACCGTGTACAGACCTCCGTAAATAGGTCTCGGTTCTCCACACGCTGAAGAGGTAACCACGAACGGTGTGCATCTGTAGATAACCTGCAACAAAGAGCAATTTTTGTCATAAAAGATCTTGTCATTTTTACATAGCCAGAGCGCCCAGATAACTTAAAAAATGGGGAGAATTTCACTTCCCGGCCTCTGCATCAACCAGGGATGCACACAACCATTTGGCATGAGTACTAAGATTTTTAATCTTGGTTAAGATTAAAGCATAGTCCTCAAGATAAATTGCATGAGTACCAGGACCAGCCTGGGCCTTAAGTATAAATAGGAACCTTAATTCGCATCCGTGAGGATTTGAACTCAGGTGCTGGGTTTGTACATCCACTCCCCGAGCCAGTTGAGCTAGGCTCAGTTCCCTTAATCAAGTAGCTGTCTGTCTGGACCGATCGATCAAGTAGCTGTTTCTGTTGCTTGTTCCGAACTTACACTTGCGGCTTTTGGTCGAGACCGATCGATCCGTCTCAGGCTCGGAATAGATTTTTATCAAACCCATTGATGCTTTTGGTCGATTTGATGCATGGCAGTTGTTCCGAGCCATCACTCTGTCTGTGTTTTGCATAGGGTGTTTTGATTTAGAGAACACGAAAACCAAAATAATTAATGAATGACTTTCGCCTGACCCTTCGGCGCCTGGTATCCCAATCCATCAAGCTAGCTCGTACGGTAGTTGTATGCTAGATTACTGATACTAAATGTTAAGAAAAAAGGCACATGTCATGGCAAAATTTTTATCATTTCGTGGATCAACAAGTATAATAGACTATTTTCGTGAAGAAGAAATTTCGTGCAAGTTTATTGAATTGTATTTTTAGAAACAAGAAGAGGAAACCGAGGCAAAGCTGAGGAAAACATGTACAACATCTGCATGTGCTAGCTCTGTTTCGGCTCTAGTAAAACAGTGACGGGGAGAGAAAAACATTGCGATGCAAAAAAGGTGAGGTACTAGTAACTAATTTCGCACTCGAGTAGGATCGCGTGAGCTAGCTACCGTCCATCCGCTTGCTCGGCAGCTAGGGTATGTGTAGCAACATACCTTCAAAATCCACAGTGCCTGACTCGGCAGTAGCTAGCGAAAAGACTGAAAAGCCTGAGATTTTCCCTATGAGATTAAATAAATCGATGATTTCAAAGATGAACTAACTGCCTCGCCCTCGATTCAGCTAGCTGCTCTCTGGTTCCTTGATCATCGATCGGTCGATGAAGACATCACTAGATAGGGAGGGAGAATGTGATTGAATCCACATGTCCGTTTTTGTTACTGCACCGACTCCCCGGAAGTTGGAGTACGTCAGAGTTCATCCTGATCCGTGCTCCCAGGTTTGGCAGGACCTTAATTAGTCTTGTAGAGTCACCGGCCATGGAGGTAGGCAAGGCAGGTGCATGCGTGTAGGCCCCGAGCAGTTAGCAGTTGGCCAAATTGAACGGTGCGTCCTACAGAGTCGTTGTCGTTGCGTTGGAAGAGTTGAATGGATATCTTAGGTCGCGTTCAGGCCCTCGCCGACGTTGCATGCATCGCCACGGCCGCCGAAGCGATCCGGAGTGGCATGCCCTTTCGTCGCCTCGCCGACGCAAAAATTCATGTCGCACAAGTCATGCGCTCACGTCCAGTCGCCGACGGTGCTTGCGTCTACTCGGTGCGCCAGCGCCGCCCAAGCGACCCAGAATGTCCAGGTGAGTTCCCGTCCTTGTGTTGGAAGACGTACTGAAGGGGTGTCTCACGTCATGCTCAGGCCCTTGCTGACGGTGCCCGCCTCACCTCCGCCGCCCATGCATCCCAATCGATAGAAAGTGGCCTCTCCTCTCGTCTGGAAGGAGCTCGCAGTCATGTCAATGGGATGGATGGATCGGGGAAGGAGGTCACGTCGCCGACGGTGCTTGCGCTGCCTCGGTGCGCCGCCCAAGCGACTTGGAATGTCCAGGCGAGTTGTCGTCGTTGTGTTGGAAGACGTGCTGAAGGCCAGGCGTCTCACGTCGCGCTCAGGCCCTCGCCGATGGTGCTCGCCTCACATCCGCCGCCCGTGCATCCAAGACGATAGAGAGTGGCCTCTCCTCTGGTCTGGTGTGGTCGCCGGCGCCAAAGTCCAAAGTCACAAGTCACGCGATAGCCGACGCGCGGCATGATGGCCATGGCCTTGTACTTATAGGTAGCGGAGGGGCAGGTTTGAGCTAGGTTTGAAATTTCGAGGCGGGAGGCAGGGCACGCGGGAAGGAGACGATGACTCGATGAGGTTCGGAGAAGTAGTAGTTAGTACTATTTTCAGTTCTCTGTTCGATGATGTGATGTGTTGATGATGAGGTGAGGTTGGAGATAATCGAGGCGTCGCGGTTTCCTTCCTATTCCTGCTTGGATTGTGTCCAGACGCTCCGATTTCATGCGACCGACCGACCGACCCTAGGAGCGCACACGGTCAAAGAAGAAGGTTTCCTTGTTTTTTGATTGAACGCAAGCAAGCAAGCAAGCGTGGGCATGATCCAGCCAGCGCGCTAGGGAGAAGGAGAAACAAAGAAGAAGGAGAAGCAAATTAATTGAGTATGCATGCATGTGAAGCTAGGTCATCGATGGATGGATCGGTTCATGCATGTGCACGCCGGCCAGCCAAGTTGATGGTGGACAAAATTTGCAACTCAAATAAATGTTTACCAACTGGCCGGCCCCTTTCATGTTGGTCGTCATCGGACGGGAGGCTGCGGATTCTCGTCTCGTCCTTCATAGGTTCATCTGGCTGCACCTCTCGTACTAGCTAGTTGGGCGCGGGAAGCAATTGTTCACGTCCTTCACTAAAAAGAAGGGAAAAAAAATCACGTTAAAACCATCACGATTTCCAAGTTCCTTTCCAATCGCACCACGCCACAACTACCCTACCCCTCGCTTCAACCCTAGATTCGCCGCCTGTGAGACAATAGAATTGGGGAACCGGCTCAACCCTCTAGGGGTGGCCTATCACATTATATATATAATGGGTGTGTTACAATGGTACAATACGTACACGTATACAGAAGCTATACATAGTCTAACACCCTCCCTCAATCTTAGCCACTTCCTAAAGAATCGAGAAGGGTAAGATTGCGCCTGCAGGCCTCGAACTGTGGTAGAGGCAACGGCTTGGTGAAGATGTCTGCAAGTTGATCTTTAGAAGAGATGAACCTGATCCGTAATCGCTTCTGTGACACACGTTCCCGTACAAAGTGATAGTCAACTTCAATGTGTTTCGTTCGGGCATGAAATACCGGATTCGCAGAGAGGTATGTAGCACCGATGTTATCACACCAAAGGATAGGAGGCTGCGGTTGGGATATACCCAATTCCTGAAGCAAGGACTGTACCCAAATGATCTCAGCAGTAGCATTGGCCACAGCCTTATACTCAGCTTCAGTACTGCTACGTGACACAGTAGCTTGTTTCCGAGCACTCCAGGCGATCAAAGTAGAGCCAAAGAACACAGCATAGCCCCCCGTAGATCGCCTGTCATCCGGACTGCCAGCCCAGTCCGCATCAGAATACGCCGAGAGCACCCCATAGGGATTCGGTCGTATAGAAAGGCCATAAGACACAGTAAGTCGAACATAGCGCAATATGCGCTTGACAGTAGACCAATGAGTGTCGCGAGGCGCCTGTAAATACTGACAAACTCTGTTGACAGCATAAGATATATCTGGGCGTGTGATCGTCAAGTACTGTAGACCACCAACAATACTCCTGTAGACTGTCGCATCCTCAGAAGACAGAAGCTCACCATCAACAGCAGTAATCTTGTCAGTGGTTGACATGGGTGTAGTAGTCGGCTTACATGTAAGCATCCCAGCCCGCTGCAGCAAGTCCAAAGAGTACTTCTTTTGTGTCATAACAAGTCCAGCACCACGAGAAGCAACCTCCACTCCAAGAAAATAGTGAAGTTGCCCAAGGTCCTTGACAGCAAAATCAGCACCAAGAGAACGAATAAGGGCATTAGCAGCAAACTGAGAGGAGCTGACCAAGATAATATCATCCACATAGACCAACAAGTACATAGTGACTGCAGTCTTCTGTAGAAGAAATAATGAGGAGTCAGCGGCAGACGGTGTAAAACCATGAGCACGAAGAGCAGTCGCAAGGCGGGCATGCCAGGCCCGAGGAGCTTGTTTCAACCCATAGAGTGCTTTAGTAAGACGACAGAGATGATCAGGACGATCAGGATCAGAAAACCCAGGTGGTTGTCGCATATATACCTCCTCCTCCAACAAGCCATGAAGAAAGGCATTCTGCACATCAAGCTGCCGAAGAGACCAACCTCGAGTGACCGCAAGAGAGAGAAGAAGCCTGATGGTGGTAGGCTTGACCACTGGACTGAAGGTGTCTTCATAGTCAAGGCCATAACGCTGTCGAAAACCGCGAGCAACAAGACGCGCTTTATAGCGCTCAATAGTCCCATCAGAGTGCTTCTTCACCTTGAAGACCCATTTAGAGTCAATGATATTAACTCGTGGTGGTGGAGGAACAAGAGTCCACGTCTCGTTACGAAGAAGAGCATGATACTCCTGTTCCATAGCCTCTCGCCAATGAGGAATACTCATAGCAGCCTGGTATGTGCGGGGCTCGGAGGACGGATCTGCAATTGCGGCAGCCATACACGCAGCATGCCAAGCGACAGTACCGTCAGTGCGCTCCTTGGGGCGAAAAATGCCACTTCGGCTGCGCGTATGCGGGCGCAGCACAGGAGCTGTCGATGTCGAAGGAGCAGCCGAGGAGGGGCTGGAGGACGTCGACGAAGAGGGCCCAGCCGACGAGGGGCTGGGCGATGGCGACGACAGTGGTGTAACACCCCAAATTTTAAAATAGAGAGAAAATGAATTTCCTTTTTCCAAAAATGAGAGCCAACAAAAAACTTTTCTTATATAAGGCATTATGCCTAGTGCTCCTACCTACTACTTGTGTTTTTGCCTTAATGAGTGTAGTATACTTGTGTGATACACCCTCAAACCCTAGAGTGATCAAGTGAAGATCACAAACCAAATAAAGTTAAAAGAGAAAGAAATCAAATAAGAAAAACCCTAAACCCTAACCCTCTCCAAAATCCTTTGGATAGTTTTTGAGAAACCTAAAATAAAGGAAAAGCCATATGTGGGCCTATGGCCTTATCTTGTAAATCTTGAACCCTACCTTTTCTTTTTTTCTAAATGGTGGTACACCATTGCAAAACTTGTTAAACCCTAGACCCCATCCCTCTTGTCATCAATCTTTGAAAAATAAAATTAAAAAGGAAAAATCTTATTTGAGAAAGAGGCATATATGCCCATGGCTATTTTTATAAAACTTTACCCTAGGCCTTTCTACTTTATGTAGAAAATTGGAAAGTCTTCTTAAACCTTATCTAGTGCTTTTCCAACCCAATCCAAAGTGAAACACAAGGTTTTCAAAAAAAAAAGAGTAATATGCCATAGAGGCATATGAGAGCCAAATATCAATTTGCGAAATTGAGGATCTTAACCCTAGACTTGAAGATGAATGTTTGGATCACTCCTTTCTACCTCTTCAACACTCAACAAACTCTTTTAGGTCAAGCCTAGTCAAAATTAAAAATCAAGTGCCACCTATGCCTAGAGGTGTATGTGACACATAGCCATTTTCACCAATTCTTGTCCTATGCACCTCTACCCTGACCAAATGGTGTGAAACCATCTCTGAACCTAATCTAACCCTAAATTGACCCTCAACCTTGCTCAAGCAAAGCAAGGGGAGCACCTTACAAAAATAAGAAATCTTGACATGTCACCTCCCATGTGTTTTGGCCAATTTTACAAATCTTTGAGCTAGACCTTTTGGAATGGTTTCAATGGTTTGAAAATGTTTCTAAACTAATAGGAATGACATTAGAATCAAGACAAGTCCAATCAAATGGAGAGAAATCCAAAAGTGGGATAATTCCATTTTTCCCTCACATACCCATAGGGCCACTTTATCAAATCTTGACCTAGGCACCAACCTTGTCTCAAAATGGTTGGATCCTTTCATCCAACTTCTTCTAGCACCAAATAAACCTCACTCTTGTCTTTTTGCAACCAAGAGGAATAAAAGAATAAAAGTTAGAATTTTACAAAACCCTCACATTTGGCTTATGCCATTTTTCTAAACTTTGACCCTAGACCACTTTGGCCTTCACCATTAGTTGAATAATGTTACTAAACATTTATTACAACTTTTGGAATCAAAGGGACCCAACTCAAATCAAATTCAAACTCAAATTTGGCTCACATGCAATAATGGTCAAATCTGCCATTTATATTCTGGTCACTACTTTGAGCCTCTCTATTTCAAGTTTTTCAAACTAAACTTTCCCAACTCTTTGCATGTCATCCAAGAGCACATCAAGGTGAACACTTTTTGTAAAGACCACCTTGCCAAAATCCTTCTTGATCAATTGCTATGCTCATCCAAAGTTGGCACTTTTAATTAAGTGGAACAATCTCCCACTTAGTGAAAATTGCCATTCTTTAAATTTCTAAATTCCACCACCACCTCTCTTTGCCTCTGGTCATTTAGAACCAAACCAAACACACTCTTTTCAATTTGGTCAACCTTTTGAACTCAAGCAAATTTGAGCAAATTTTTGCAAAGTACAAATATGACATAAATACAACACTATTTGAAATAGTGTTCTACTACCCATAATCTACCCCAACCTACACCATTCTGTCCCCTTGCCCCCTCTCTGCCTCACACCACCACAGAAACCCTAGGAGGGGGAGGCTAGCTAGCCAAGACCTAACCATGCCGGCCATGGACATGCCCTCTTGCTCTCCCTCTCTTCTCTCCACTCTAGCACCGACCACCGTGTCCCATTGGATCCCCTTGGTCCCCTGAGCCAGCTCATACGCGCCATGGGTCGAAAGGTGGACCACAGAGCCCAGGCCAGCACGCGCCCGCGAAGTTCTGGCGCGACAGGAGCGGCATGGCCACGCTCTCGCGTGTCTGCCGGTGCGCGCCACGGCCACCCGTCGTCCCGACGCTCTTCGCCACCCCTGGCCCCCTCTCTTCTCCCTGAGCATCAGCGCCGCACCGCGAACCCGCCAGACACACTCGCGACCACGGCCCTGGACCACCGCCGCCGGAGACGGCGACACGATCCCGTGAACGCCGCCGCAGACACGGACGCAAGGCGTCGTCACCAGACCGTCCCCCACCTCGCCCGCTAGCTCCCTAGCACCGCCTCGACCTCACCTAGCGACTGCCTACCTCGCCGACCCGATTCCCTCGCCGGAGACGCCGCGATGATGTCGCCCAGCCGCACACCCCACGGCCACCTCGTGCCCTATAAATACACCGTCTCCCGCGCCTCCATCTCCACACCAAACTTGCTCCTCTCCATCCTCTCGATCTCCTCGCACCCTCTCCACTTCGAAATAGCAAGCACCGTCGCCCAATTGCACGCCGGAGACCCGCAAGCTGACGCAGACGCCGCCGCCGATTGGAGCCCTCCCCGGAGACGCCACTGCTACCAGGAGGACCGCCGTCTTCGACAACGTCGCTGCGCACCTCGCCGTCGACCGCCGGAGCTCCGACGACCGCTCCGACCCCCTACCGCCGCCGTGCCAGCAAGCCCTCGCGTCGACGACGACGACGATCCACGGCCGCACGATCTTCATCTAATCCTACGTCCCACGATCACCCGTACCGATTCGGTGAGTTTCACCCGCTGACATGTGGACCTCCCCCTGTCAGCTGGCCCGCTGCGCTGGACGCACTGCTGGGCCGGCCCAACTCTGCCCCGGGCATTTTCAAATCTTTGGGCCGTTTATTTTCCCGCCGGCCCTGTTATTTCAAACTCCTTTTAAACTTTTCCAAAAAATTGTAATCCTGCCTCCACTTTGAAATTCACCCATTTCAAATTGGCTAAACCAAATCTAGTGAATTTTATACCGTTGGAAAGCCTAGGAAAATATCTATCCAATGCCACTGGTCCCACCTCAAGATCTTGTGTAGAATGAATCTGACAAAAATACCAAGACAGGTACTTTTCTGTCTTAGAATAATTCTTAAAAATCAACCAAAATAGATATTGAGTCAATTCCAACTCCTTTAGCTCACATTTGACTTGCACTAATTGTTTATGCAATAAAATGGTGTGGTCACCTTGCATGATCATGCCCTAGTTTAAGTAGTGGATAATATGGCTAGTTTAACTAGTTGATATTATCCAAAACTATTAAGTAATTCATATGAAGTCTTATGCTTCATTTAAATCTTGTCTCAAATGAACTCATGTGATGTTGGGACCCCTGGCAAAACTCACTTATATGAATTACTTAGAGATTTAAATCTTATATAGTGTTATTAAGTGGTATGAGGTATTTTACCTCATTTAAATCTATTTTTCAAATGATGATGATGAATGGTTGACTTGGGTCAACATGATTTCATGCATGATTGTTTGGGAAATTAAATCTTAAGAAGTTTTCAATAAGAGAAAGGTATTTCTCAAACACTAGATGGAAACTATCTTTTACACATGTAAGGAGAGGAGATTATTTTCCTCAAGCAACACAACCAATGCACTCTAAGTGTAGTATTGGTGTGAGTACAAGTATTGTTAGAATAGCCAATGAATTGTTGAGGATGTGCAATCCCCTCCATGATAGTGGTTAACCTGGTTACCACTAGGTGTTAAATCATATGAGAGGTTTCCTTCTCATTTAAATCTTGTTCTCAAGTATTTCAACATGAGGTATGGACCATGGTCTATATAATCTCATATTGAGTATTTGGTGACCTTAAATCATTACCCTTTTAGTATTAAATTGTATGAGGTATGAAACCTCATTTAAATCATTTTCTCAAATGAGGAGTATGAAGAGGTTGACTTTGGTCAACCTAGGTCATATTTTGTTCATAAGAGAAATTAAATCTTAATAAGATAATGGGAGGAAATATCTTTTGCTTGAATAAGAGGAACACATCCACCCACTTAATAGTAGTGTGGGATGCTAGTTTAAATTGTGTGAAGCTTGTGTGTGCTTAGTTAGTATGTAAGTTTGGTGGAATGATTGTGTATCCCGTATTCGTATTTTAGACGCTAGTACCGGAGACCATCAAGAAGGGGAGGACTTCTACAACAAGGAGAAAGGAGAAGAGAACTTAGACCCTCACTTCATACCAAGGCAAGCCAATACCGATGCAAGTTAATCTGTAGCAAGCTGAAATACCAATGCAAGTTTATCAATGATATTGTTTGCAAGCTAAAATACTTAGTTTGCAAGCTAATATTCTTGCAAGGTGCAAAGCCCTCTTAGGGCAAGGCACCATGTTTCTTAGCTTTTCTTATATGAACCCATCCCAAGTTTTTACTGTACAAGTTTACCGATTTGTTTTTAAATGAGTTACTTTTATAGTTAACTTTGGTCGAAGTAAAGAAGTTTACTAGAATAGTCAAGATAGCAAGCTATCACCATTGCCAGCTAGACCTTTGCAAGTTAACCCCAATGCAAGATAATAATCTTGCAAACTTGCAAAGCTCACTATGAGCAAGGCATTACCTTATCTACTTTATACTTATGATCCTATTTTCCAGTTTTTACTTTACAAGCCTTATGTACTTTGGTTTTGTCAAAGTACTTTTTGATTCATGATTCACTTGGTTAGTATGGGATTAGTACAAGAGTATCAAACTTAGCCTAGAAGCAAAGCAAAATACTTAGCACCCTCATACATAGATGCTAGTGCTGATTTGAAAGTGACTACTCCATTTGGGAAACTGGGAACTGAAAAGAATTCGAAAACCTTGGAATGACGAGTCATTCTATTGAGAGTTTTTGAAGGAGTTTTGAAACCTTGGAATAAAGATGCATTCCATTGAATGATTTTTGAAGGTGAATATGACTCGGTGAATGACTTGGTGAATTTTACAAAAACACCGATGGTTGGGTTCGGATGCGATACCATTCCAATTTTACCGTACCCCCACAATACCTGAATCTGGGTAGGGCTTAACTGGAAGTTTGTGTGTCTTAGTATGGGTTCCCTCTAAACAAGCATCATCGGGGTTATGCCGAAAGCTGCCTCTACCACAAAAGAAACGATACGATATGATGTGAAATGAGGTGAATGTCCGGCCCAAGCCCTGTGCAGTTCCCAGGCTGACTGACTGTCCTCACTGGGAGGCCAAGCTCATGGGGAGAGGTGCCTATACTAGGGTATGTAAATGAAAGGTTATGATTGGTAGTTCGCGTACTGCGTACGATAAATCAGGGCCAGTTACCCCTGACGAGCTATTGCAATTGTTGTGGCACAAGTGTACAACCTCTGCAGAGTTAAACCTATTCGAATAGCCGCGTCCTCGGTTATGGACAGTTGGAAAGGCCATACTGTTCCGTCATCAGAACTTTTTGAAAACTATGAATGGTGAAGGGTGACTTATGATATTTTTGAACTTGAAAGGAGACCTTGATTTGGAATCACCACAGAGTTGTGGGAATGACACTAATGTTCCCATTTGAGTTAGTTAGCACATGAAGAGTGGTTTACCAAAAATGTTTGTGAAATAAAATTGGCTTTATGCAAAATAAACTAGAGCTTAGCACCCCTTACTAGAATTGTTAGCCCTGACTTTAGTATTAGTTTGCGAGTACTTTAAAGTACTCACGGCTGTGTCCCTGGCTATTCAAATGGCCAGATTCTGAAGCAGAACAGCAGTATGAAGAAGACGACCAGTAGGACGCCCACGACAACTAGGGAGCCTTCTGACGTCAGACGTTGGCCTGTGGACTAGAGAGTCCCTTCTACGTTACGCTTCCGCTATGAAACTGTGAACTGTGTGTGCGGTGATCCATGGATCAACTATTGGTGTAATATGGATCATGTGATCTCTATTTGTAAGACGACTATGGTATGTAATGAATGATGACTTATGATATTCAACTGTTATGTCTCGCAACAACAATATTCCTGGGATTGCGATGTATGGCATAACGGGCATCTGGACTTAAAAATCCGGGTGTTGACAAGTTGGTATCGAGCCATTGTTTGACCTTAGGAGACCCTAGTTAGAATGGACGTCTGAAAAACTTAGTTTCAAAAACCAATGAAGTGAATATTTGTGAAAACTTGTTCTTACCCTTATCCTTGAAATTCTTTTTCAAAAAGATGAGAAATCTATACTCTACTTTCTTGGCAAACTTACATAAAATTTTGCGCACTTGACTACTTCTTTAAATTACTCCTCTTTGCTCACAGATGACGTACCAATGGGAGTCCTATCAGCTTGGCCCTGAAGGCGACCTCAAGTTCGAAAAAGAGTTGAAGCAACTAGTAGATTATCTAGGACACCCGTACCCCAAGTTCTTCGGAATACCACTCAAAGCTAAGTCAGGAGAACCACCTCAGTGGGACGTTTCTACGGATCTACGAAGGAAGCTTGATGCCCCGGTATGGGAAACCATTTGGATTTCTGTAACGGGAAACACTTGGAAGGAAGGGCTAGCCAAAGCTATGCAAGAAGCAATTTTTCGTCTGTGTGGACAAAATGAGGACAAGATCAAGAACACTCGCTTCATCTACTACCCAAGACATGACTCCATGGGAAGACCGATGACCATGCCCCCACCCCAACCAAAGATGAACCCCTATGAAGCACCTCAGGACTTCAAGCAGTACAAAACCCGCAGGGATTTGGACAACGCCCTCGCCCCTCGCCAAGCACCTCAACCGTGAAGAAGAAGATTCCACCCGGAAGAGTAGTATCACCCCAGCACTTAAGTAGGTGTGAGTTGTATCAGGATCCCCCTGTATCGTAGAACGAATGAATGGTTCTTCAAACCAATGGTGTGTTAGATTTGTAATGTGTGATGTTTGGTATGAATGAAAAAGTGTTGCTGGTTTTACCCCCTCAACACTACTCAAGCTTTCAAGTTTTAAATTTTTGAACTTTAACTCAAACAAACCATAGAATTTTCCCTCTTACCTTATCATCTACTGTTCAGATGGCCCCTCCTACCCGCAACAACTCCCGTGCCTAGGCCAATCAGATACACACTGAGCACGCCAAGATGACTGACGCCATCAACATCCTTGCAATGGAGCGCAGGGCACTTCGCCATCAGCACGCCAAGAAGGACTACCTCATTGCCCGCCTCCGCGTGAAGATAGCATCACTGGAGCAGCTCATCCCAATATCCCACCATGCTCCCAGAGGCAAGTCCAATGTGACTTGCTATGAATGTGGTATCACTGGTCATTACTCTAACAAGTGCCCAAGGAAAGCCGCCAACAATGCCCCAAGGACTGGAAGCAATGCTGTACCCATTACACAAAAAGACAAGTCAACGGTAACCTGCTATGCATGTGGAACTGTGGGTCATTACTCCAATGAATGCCCCAAAAAGCTTGCCAAGACTGCCGCCAACCCCGCTGCACCTGCACAGCAGCAGCGCCATATCGCAACTAGAAGAAAGTTTGCTCCAAACTACCCGAACAACCGCAACGGTCGCTACTACAACATAACGGCCACCGAAGCACAAGCAACACCTCGGAATATGCCAAGTATGTTTCCTGCTAAACCATATCGCTCAATCTCTCTTAGGAACCTAACTCTTCTTAAAATCTCGGGACGAGATTTGTTTAAGGGGGAAGGGTTTGTAACACCCCAAATTTTAAAATAGAGAGAAAATGAATTTCCTTTTTCCAAAAATGAGAGCCAACAAAAAACTTTTCTTATATAAGGCATTATGCCTAGTGCTCCTACCTACTACTTGTGTTTTTGCCTTAATGAGTGTAGTATACTTGTGTGATACACCCTCAAACCCTAGAGTGATCAAGTGAAGATCACAAACCAAATAAAGTTAAAAGAGAAAGAAATCAAATAAGAAAAACCCTAAACCCTAACCCTCTCCAAAATCCTTTGGATAGTTTTTGAGAAACCTAAAATAAAGGAAAAGCCATATGTGGGCCTATGGCCTTATCTTGTAAATCTTGAACCCTACCTTTTCTTTTTTTCTAAATGGTGGTACACCATTGCAAAACTTGTTAAACCCTAGACCCCATCCCTCTTGTCATCAATCTTTGAAAAATAAAATTAAAAAGGAAAAATCTTATTTGAGAAAGAGGCATATATGCCCATGGCTATTTTTATAAAACTTTACCCTAGGCCTTTCTACTTTATGTAGAAAATTGGAAAGTCTTCTTAAACCTTATCTAGTGCTTTTCCAACCCAATCCAAAGTGAAACACAAGGTTTTCAAAAAAAAAGAGTAATATGCCATAGAGGCATATGAGAGCCAAATATCAATTTGCGAAATTGAGGATCTTAACCCTAGACTTGAAGATGAATGGTTGGATCACTCCTTTCTACCTCTTCAACACTCAACAAAATCTTTTAGGTCAAGCCTAGTCAAAATTAAAAATCAAGTGCCACCTATGCCTAGAGGTGTATGTGACACATAGCCATTTTCACCAATTCTTGTCCTATGCACCTCTACCCTGACCAAATGGTGTGAAACCATCTCTGAACCTAATCTAACCCTAAAGTGACCCTCAACCTTGCTCAAGTAAAGCAAGGGGAGCACCTTACAAAAATAAGAAATCTGGACATGTCACCTCCCATGTGTTTTGGCCAATTTTACAAATCTTTGAGCTAGACCTTTTGGAATGGTTTCAATGGTTTGAAAATGTTTCTAAACTAATAGGAATGACATTAGAATCAAGACAAGTCCAATCAAATGGAGAGAAATCCAAAAGTGGGATAATTCCATTTTTCCCTCACATACCCATAGGGCCACTTTATCAAATCTTGACCTAGGCACCAACCTTGTCTCAAAATGGTTGGATCCTTTCATCCAACTTCTTCTAGCACCAAATAAACCTCACTCTTGTCTTTTTGCAACCAAGAGGAATAAAAGAATAAAAGTTAGAATTTCACAAATCCCTCACATATGGCTTATGCCATTTTTTCTAAACTTTGACCCTAGACCATTTTGGCCTTCACCATTAGTTGAATAATGTTACTAAACATTTATTACAACTTTTGGAATCAAAGAAACCCAACTCAAATCAAATTCAAACTCAAATTTGGCTCACATGCAATAATGGTCAAATCTGCCATTTATATTCTGGTCACTACTTTGAGCCTCTCTATTTCAAGTTTTTCAAACTAAACTTTCCCAACTCTTTGCATGTCATCCAAGAGCACATCAAGGTGAACACTTTTTGTAAAGACCACCTTGCCAAAATCCTTCTTGATCAATTGCTATGCTCATCCAAAGTTGGCACTTTTAATTAAGTGGAACAATCTCCCACTTAGTGAAAATTGCCATTCTTTAAATTTCTAAATTCCACCACCACCTCTCTTTGCCTCTGGTCATTTAGAACCAAACCAAACACACTCTTTTCAATTTGGTCAACCTTTTGAACTCAAGCAAATTTGAGCAAATTTTTGCAAAGTACAAATATGACATAAATACAACACTATTTGAAATAGTGTTCTACTACCCATAATCTACCCCAACCTACACCATTCTGTCCCCTTGCCCCCTCTCTGCCTCACACCACCACAGAAACCCTAGGAGGGGGAGGCTAGCTAGCCAAGACCTAACCATGCCGGCCATGGACATGCCCTCTTGCTCTCCCTCTCTTCTCTCCACTCTAGCACCGACCACCGTGTCCCATTGGATCCCCTTGGTCCCCTGAGCCAGCTCATACGCGCCATGGGTCGAAAGGTGGACCACGCAGCCCAGGCCGGCACGCGCTCGCGGAGTTCGGCGCGACAGGAGTGGCATGGCCACGCTCTCGCGTGTCCGCCAGTGCGCGCCACGGCCACCCGTCGTCCCGACGCTCTTCGCCACCCCTGGCCCCCTCTCTTCTCCCTGAGCATCAGCGCCGCACCGCGAACCCGCCAGACACACTCGCGACCACGGCCCTGGACCGCCGCCGCCGGAGACGGCGACACGATCCCGTGAACGCCGCCGCAGACACGGACGCAAGGCGTCGTCACCAGACCGTCCCCCACCTCGCCCGCTAGCTCCCTAGCACCGCCTCGACCTCACCTAGCGACTGCCTACCTCGCTGACCCGATTCGCTCGCCGGAGACGCCGCGATGATGTCGCCCAGCCGCACACCCCACGGCCACCTCGTGCCCTATAAATACACCGTCTCCCGCGCCTCCATCTCCACACCAAACTTGCTCCTCTCCATCCTCTCGATCTCCTCGCACCCTCTCCACTTCGAATTAGCAACCACCGTCGCCCAATTGCACGCCGGAGACCCGCAAGCTGACGCAGACGCCGCCGCCGATTGGAGCCCTCCCCGGAGACGCCACTGCTACCAGGAGGACCGCCGTCTTCGACAACGTCGCTGCGCACCTCGCCGTCGACCGCCGGAGCTCCGACGACCGCTCCGACCCCCTACCGCCGCCGTGCCAGCAAGCCCTCGCGTCGATGACGACGACGATCCACAGCCGCCCGATCGCCATCTAATCCTACGTCCCACGATCACCCGTACCGATTCGGTGAGTTTCACCCGCTGACATGTGGACCTCCCCCTGTCAGTTGGCCCGCTGCGCGCTGGACGCACTGCTGGGCCGGCCCAACTCTGCCCCGGGCATTTTCAAATCTTTGGGCCGTTTATTTTCCCGCCGGCCCTGTTATTTCAAACTCCTTTTAAACTTTTCCAAAATATTGTAATCCTGCCTCCACTTTGAAATTCACCCATTTCAAATTGGCTAAACCAAATCTAGTGAATTTTATACCGTTGGAAAGCCTAGGAAAATATCTATCCAATGCCACTGGTCCCACCTCAAGATCTTGTGTAGAATGAATCTGACAAAAATACCAAGACAGGGACTTTTCTGTCTTAGAATAATTCTTAAAAATCAACCAAAATAGATATTGAGTCAATTCCAACTCCTTTAGCTCACATTTGACTTGCACTAATTGTTTATGCAATAAAATGGTGTGGTCACCTTGCATGATCATGCCCTAGTTTAAGTAGTGGATAATATGGCTAGTTTAACTAGTTGATATTATCCAAAACTATTAAGTAATTCATATGAAGTCTTATGCTTCATTTAAATCTTGTCTCAAATGAACTCATGTGATGTTGGGACCCCTGGCAAAACTCACTTATATGAATTACTTAGAGATTTAAATCTTATATAGTGTTATTAAGTGGTATGAGGTATTTTACCTCATTTAAATCTATTTTTCAAATGATGATGATGAATGGTTGACTTGGGTCAACATGATTTCATGCATGATTGTTTGGGAAATTAAATCTTAAGAAGTTTTCAATAAGAGAAAGGTATTTCTCAAACACTAGATGGAAACTATCTTTTACACATGTAAGGAGAGGAGATTATTTTCCTCAAGCAACACAACCAATGCACTCTAAGTGTAGTATTGGTGTGAGTACAAGTATTGTTAGAATAGCCAATGAATTGTTGAGGATGTGCAATCCCCTCCATGATAGTGGTTAACCTGGTTACCACTAGGTGTTAAATCATATGAGAGGTTTCCTTCTCATTTAAATCTTGTTCTCAAGTATTTCAACATGAGGTATGGACCATGGTCTATATAATCTCATATTGAGTATTTGGTGACCTTAAATCATTACCCTTTTAGTATTAAATTGTATGAGGTATGAAACCTCATTTAAATCATTTTCTCAAATGAGGAGTATGAAGAGGTTGACTTTGGTCAACCTAGGTCATATTTTGTTCATAAGAGAAATTAAATCTTAATAAGATAATGGGAGGAAATATCTTTTGCTTGAATAAGAGGAACACATCCACCCACTTAATAGTAGTGTGGGATGCTAGTTTAAATTGTGTGAAGCCTGTGTGTGCTTAGTTAGTATGTAAGTTTGGTGGAATGATTGTGTATCCCGTATTCGTATTTTAGACGCTAGTACCGGAGACCATCAAGAAGGGGAGGACTTCTACAACAAGGAGAAAGGAGAAGAGAACTTAGACCCTCACTTCATACCAAGGCAAGCCAATACCGATGCAAGTTAATCTGTAGCAAGCTGAAATACCAATGCAAGTTTATCAATGATATTGTTTGCAAGCTAAAATACTTAGTTTGCAAGCTAATATTCTTGCAAGGTGCAAAGCCCTCTTAGGGCAAGGCACCATGTTTCTTAGCTTTTCTTATATGAACCCATCCCAAGTTTTTACTGTACAAGTTTACCGATTTGTTTTTAAATGAGTTACTTTTATAGTTAACTTTGGTCGAAGTAAAGAAGTTTACTAGAATAGTCAAGATAGCAAGCTATCACCATTGCCAGCTAGACCTTTGCAAGTTAACCCCAATGCAAGATAATAATCTTGCAAACTTGCAAAGCTCACTATGAGCAAGGCATTACCTTATCTACTTTATACTTATGATCCTATTTTCCAGTTTTTACTTTACAAGCCTTATGTACTTTGGTTTTGTCAAAGTACTTTTTGATTCATGATTCACTTGGTTAGTATGGGATTAGTACAAGAGTATCAAACTTAGCCTAGAAGCAAAGCAAAATACTTAGCACCCTCATACATAGATGCTAGTGCTGATTTGAAAGTGACTACTCCATTTGGGAAACTGGGAACTGAAAAGAATTTGAAAACCTTGGAATGACGAGTCATTCTATTGAGAGTTTTTGAAGGAGTTTTGAAACCTTGGAATAAAGATGCATTCCATTGAATGATTTTTGAAGGTGAATATGACTGGTGAATGACTTGGTGAATTTTACAAAAACACTGATGGTTGGGTTCGGATGCGATACCATTCCAATTTTACCGTACCCCCACAATACCTGAATCTGGGTAGGGCTTAGCTGGAAGTTTGTGTGTCTTAGTATGGGTTCCCTCTAAACAAGCATCATCGGGGTTATGCCGAAAGCTGCCTCTACCACAAAAGAAACGATACGATATGATGTGAAATGAGGTGAATGTCCGGCCCAAGCCTCGTGCGGTTCCCGGGCTGATCGATCGTCCTCACCGGGAGGCCAAGCTCATGGGGAGAGGTGCCTATACTAGGGTATGTAAATGAAAGGTTATGATTGGTAGTTCGCGTCATCGCGTACGATAAATCAGGGCCGATTACCCACGACGAGCTATTGCAATTGTTGTGGCACAAGTGTACAACCTCTGCAGAGTTAAACCTATTCGAATAGCCGCGTCCTCGGTTATGGACAGTTGGAAAGGCCATACTGTTCCATCATCAGAACTTTTTGAAAACTATGAATGGTGAAGGGTGACTTATGATATTTTTGAACTTGAAAGGAGACCTTGATTTGGAATCACCACGAGTTGTGGGAATGACACTAATGTTCCCATTTGAGTTAGTTAGCACATGAAGAGTGGTTTACCAAAAATGTTTGTGAAATAAAATTGGCTTTATGCAAAATAAACTAGAGCTTAGCACCCCTTACTAGAATTGTTAGCCCTGACTTTAGTATTAGTTTGCGAGTACTTTAAAGTACTCACTGCTGTGTCCCTGGCTATTCAAATGGCCGGATTCCGGAACGAACGACAGTATGAAGAAGACGACCAGCAGGACGCCCACGACAACTAGGGAGCCTTCTGACGTCAGACGTTGGCCTGTGGACTAGAGAGTCCCTTCTACGTTACGCTTCCGCTATGAAACTGTGAACTGTGTGTGCGGTGATCCATGGATCAACTATTGGTGTAATATGGATCATGTGATCTCTATTTGTAAGACGACTATGGTATGTAATGAATGATGACTTATGATATTCAACTGTTATGTCTCGCAACAACAATATTCCTGGGATTGCGATGTATGGCATAACGGGCATCTGGACTTAAAAATCCGGGTGTTGACAAGTGGCCCAGTCGTCGAGGGACTGGGGGATGCACTGCGCGTCGGAGAAGCCGAGCCAGAATCTGCCAAGGGCGTCACGAGCGGTGAACTGCCCGGCGACGGAGGCAGTTCAGGAGAGGCGGGCGACGAGGAGGAGGTAGGCGTGGGGCTCGGCGGGGCAGACCAGGTCCGGGGCGAGGCCGGCCCAGTGCCAGAAGGCGAGGCAGCCCGCGGCGTGGCGGGCGGGTCGGGCGAGCGTGCATGGGCACGCGGACCGAGGCCATGCAGGGGCGCAGCACGATCGACGTGCGCGTCAGATGGCAGCGGCAACGAAGGTTCTGGGACCTCCAGAATTTCCAAACGAGCTCCACGTCCGGTCGCTCGCACCATGGTTAGGTAATAGTACAGGAGAGTATGCAACATCATCAAATTGGTCGGAGGCAATGGAAGATGAATGCAAGGAGGAGACTCATCGGTGGAGACAGGGAGTTTGGCAAAAGGAAACACACGCTCATCAAACACGACATCCCGAGATATGTAGACACGATTAGTAGGAACATGAAGACATTTGTAACCTTTATGAAGGGAACTATAGCCAAGAAAGACACACTTTTTGGACCTAAATTCCAGCTTGCGTTTATTATATGGGCGCAGATGCGGCCAGCAAGCACAACCAAACACTTTAAAGAAAGTATAGTCAGGCTGTTCATTCAAGAGAAGTTCAATAGGAGTTTTCATGTTAAGAACACGTGTGGGAGTACGGTTGATGAGAAAGCATGCAGTGGTGAAAGCATCACTCCAAAACCGAAAGGGAACAGATGCATGGGCCAAAAGAGTAAGACCAGTTTCAACAATATGACGATGCTTACGTTCTACAGAGCCATTCTGCTGATGTGTATGTGGACATGCTAAACGATGAGCAATCCCAAGCGACTGGAAGAAGGAGTTGAGGTTGCGATACTCACCACCCCAATCCGACTGAACATGAACAATTTTATGCTTGAGAAGGCGTTCAACATGTTTTTGAAACTGAACAAAAATATCAAACACATCAGATTTGCGCTTGATAAGATAAAGCCAAGTAAAACGACTGTAAGCATCAAAGAAACTGATATAATAATTATGACCACTAACAGAGGTTTGGGCAGGGCCCCATACATCTGAAAACACAAGCTCTAGAGGATGTTTGACCTCCCTAATAGACTCCGAAAAAGGAAGTTGATGACTCTTCCCCTGCTGACAAGCATCACACACTGCTACATCTTTATTACTAGGTGCTGTAGGAAGCTCGTGACGACGCAAAACATGGCGAACAATAGGAGTGGCAGGATGACCAAGACGAGCATGCCACTGTGACGGCGAGACGCGAACTCCACTGAAAACGCGAGAGACGCCAGGATGCTCCAGACGATAGAGGCCCTGGCATAGACGCCCACTAAGAAGCACGTCCCTCGTGTCCCGATCCTTAATAAAAAGATCAAACGGGTGAAATTCACAAAACACATTATTGTCAACAGTGAGTCTAGGAACTGAAAGAAGATTGCGCGTCACAGATGGTACTCTAAGAACATTGCGAAGCTGAAGACTCCTATTTGCATGGCTAGTGAGAAGGGATGCTTGACCAATATGGGAGATGTGCATACCTGCTCCGTTGGCGGTGTGGACTTTGTCAGACCCGTGGTAGGGCTCGGTGGTGTGGAGCTTCCCCATCTCGCTCGTCAAGTGCTCCGTTGCCCCAGAATCCATGTACCAATGCGGATCAACGGAATAGGACTGAGTGTGCCCCTGAGACTTCGAAGGCGGGGCGGGGCGATCAGCCATGGCAGCTTGACGCGCATTGTTGCACGTATCCCGGCCATCATTGCCAAGTCCAAGAAAGCTCTTCTGGAATCGACGATGACACTTGGACGCCCAATGACCATCAATACCGCAGAGCTGGCAGACCCGCCGCCCCCCACTGCCAGGCAGCGTCGAAGGAGGAGCAGTCGCGGGCGAGGACGGCGCGGGCCCCTTGCCGGAAGTCGGGGCGCCCGAGGCGGAAGAGCCGCCCTTGTAGGCAGCATGCGCGGAGACCGAGCCACGGCCACGGCTAGCACGGCGCGCCTCAACACGCTGCTCAGTAAGAAGAAGGCGGGAGTATATCTCATGGGCCATCATAGGATTGGAGTGCCCCCGCTCATTGATGATTTCAACCAGACCATCATATTCTTCATCAAGACCATTGACGATGAAGGAGTTGAACTCGGAGTCCGTGAGCGGCTGGCCAATGGAAGCCAGCGTGTCGGCAAGGGCCTTAACCTTGTTGTAGTACTCCGTGGCCGTGGTGTCGAGTTTGTCACACTCGCCAAGCTGACGACGGACGGCACTAGCACGAGCCTGCGACTGCGACGCGAAGGAACGCTCAAGGATGGTCCATGCCTCGTGAGAAGTCTTGGCAAAGACAATGAGCCCGGCAACAGCCGGGGTAAGCGACCCCTGGATGGAGGAGAGGTTCGCCTGATCCTGCCCCATCCAAACACGGTGCGTCGGATTGTAGACCGGACCGTTCACGCTGTCCACCAGCGCGGGAGGGCAGGGGAGAGAGCCGTCGACGTAGCCGAGCAGGTAATGGCTCCCAAGGAGCGGCAGGACCTGCGCACGCCAGAAGATGTAATTGTCTGGCGACAGCTTGACGGTGATGAGGTTGCCAAAGTGAAACGGCGGAGGCAACGAGCCCGTTGTGAAGACTGCCGGAGGCGCGTACGCCATGGGGGCAGAGACGGGCGGCACGGGCAGGGGCGCAGAGGTGACACCCGCAGGCGGCGAGAGCGCCGTCGAGGATGCAGACCCCGCCGGAGGCGCAGACGCCGTGAGGACAGGGTGCACCGAGGCATGCCCGGTGGCGGAGGATCCAACCGTCCCCGCCGGCGACCCATCCGTCGACGTGAAGGCCAGGGACCCAAGGGCGGCGGCCGAGGAAGCGGGCGAAGAGGCGCCGGAGGTAGCAACCATGAGCGCATGCGGGTTGGAGAAGAAGGAGCCGACGCTCCTTGTCCCGATCGGAGGCTGCTGCAGGGCAGCGGGGTCGACGGGGCGGGAGAGAAGCGCCGCGAGCGAGGCCGGAAGGTAGCCCGCTGTGGAGGAGCCGGAGGTAGCCGCGCTGTCCATGGCGGCGGCGAAGATCGGGCGGCGATGGAGGTGGGCGGCGGCTAGGGTTTAGGGTGGCGGAAGCGTAGGACCAAAACTAGTCTGATACCATGTGAGACAATAGAATTGGGGAACCGGCTCAACCCTCTAGGGGTGGCCTATCACATTATATATATAATGGGTGTGTTACAATGGTACAATACGTACACGTATACAGAAGCTATACATAGTCTAACACCGCCGTCGCCAATGGCGTGAGACGCGCGGCCGGCAGCAGCGTACAGCTGAGCATTGTGAGATCGACCATGGTGAAATGTGCGAGGGTAAGGCGGACGCAGCGCGACCGTGCCGCCAGCCCCGTCCTCCCTGACGATCTCGTCCTGTGGGAGATCTTGTACCGCCTGCCGGCCAAGGAGCTCCTCCGCTGCCGCGCGGTCTGCCGCTCCTGGCGCCGCCTCAGCTGCGACGCCGAGTTTCTCCTCGCCCACCACAAACATCAGCCGTCGCTCCCGCTGGTCCTCTTCAACGATGCCACTCTCCCCAAGGCCCCTGCCACGGTCGACGCCTTGGATCTCTGGCAGTCCCCCGCCGTGCGCCGCCCTATCCTAGGGTTCAGCAGCCACACGGAGTGCTCGAACTACTACATTCACGCCTCCTGCGATGGCCTCCTCCTCCTGTCCCGCACCTACCGCCTCTACTACATCTGCAACCCGGCCACGCGCCAGTGGTGTCCGCTCCCGAATGTGAAAAATGTCGCTACTCTGTACCATCACCGCCCGTCAGGCGAGTACCGCGTCCTCCACTGGAACTTTGATCGAGACAACCCTGGTAGTCCTCCCTACTACGTTCTCGTCGTCGGTTCCTCCTCCCTGGAGGAACGGAGGTGCATCGGACCTGCAGTGCCCTCACCCTCACCCTCACCGTCTGTGAAGAAATTCATGACCGGCGCCCGGCTTGATCATGATAATCCGCCTGTCATGTTACATGACTGCCTCCACTGGTACTACGACGGCAGCTACTGGGACGCTGGATTTAAGGAACATTCCGGAGTTGTAGTTTTTGACACGGTGCATGAAACATTCAGGCGTATGCAACCTCCCGTATCAGGCTATGCAGTACATTTGGGTCAGATGGATGGTATGATTTGCATCCGCCAGCTTGATCGTGATACCATGACAGTCCAAGTCTGGGTGCTGCAGGACTACCAGATGGAGGTATGGTCACTCAAGCACAGAATTCAATTGCTGGAGGCGGAGATGACGAAATACGTTTCAGACAAAAAACTTTTTAACTGGTATGTTATGCCTGATAGTGGAGATATGCTGCTAAGAAGCAACTTTGCTCGCGTCCTGCTTCACTGCGACAGCCAGGGCAATCTGGTGGATAAATTCCGAAAGGATTTTGTGAATCCAGAGGTTCTGCAGCTCTCTTTCAAAGAAAGCCTTGTTAGGCATGCGTTCTTCGAGAGGAAAGGTCGCAAACGCGTGAAGGTGCCAGGTTTCTTCAGAGGGCTTTGATGCTCTCTGTCTTTAATTACCCATGTGAGTATCTATAATTATAGTAGTTCCTATGAGCTTCATTTTTATATGATCCAAATGTTAATGCACGTCATGTGTGCTATCATGCTTTTAAATCTTGTTTCCTTCATGTTTAATATATGCAGCGGATATGAAACCGTGTAAACATACGAGGGTAATGCTTGGGCTAAGAATATTAGTAAGATGAATAATTATCTGTTCCTATTGCAAATTTTGATCATAAAAGTACATGCTACGAAACCTGGCAAGCCCCAAATTGCTTTGGGGGACGTGGCTGGAGATGCTCTAAGAGCATGATTATGCAGTAGAATTACAAAGGGTGCAAAAAAGTACGCTCAGCTCATTTGTTAAAACTAAGCATGAAGCGATAATAATCAGTTAGAGACCTAATCATTAAGTTCTGCAACCATAACTTGGAACTGAACTACGGCTCTACAGTCTTCACTTTGTGACATAAACTACAAGACATCATTTATATCTTTCACACAAGGGAGATATAATTTAAAGCAGCAAGTTACAACATCATAAGTCAGAAAGAGAAGCTTCATGTAGTTTTGTATCACTTGTCACAGACCTTCAAAGATTAGGACATCACGAAGACATCATCTAACGAAAAAGAACCTAAAGCTATATGATATGTCCCGGCTTACAACATGTCCAAGCTTTCTCTAGTACATACATAGCAAATGGCATGACTTCGACAGCTACTGTCAGCAGTCAGTTTTCACAATCCTAGCATACTGTAACTTCAGACTACCTTTCTAGCATACTCTAAATTCAGTAGTCAGTTTTCACCATTCTAGCATACTGTAACCAAGTGTTGCATGCTATTACTGCACTGCAAACAAGTCAGAATTGGACTGTTCTTACCAAAAATTACGGGGGGACAAAAGTGGTTTTCCGGAATATTGCATCAGCATCCACATTTTACTTTTCATCTGCGATATCCTCTTACAAAACGTTTGATGTCTGCAAAGTCCAAAACTGCCTCCACGCTGCGAAAAGAAGAACTCCACTTTGTACTTATGAAATCGACAAGGAACTCCGACTGCTTGTTGCCATTTGTCTGCCAGATAGACACAAAGAGATTTTGTATGTCACATCTTTTGAAGTGGAAATATCAATTATAAGGGAGGACTTGCAAAAGTAACAAAAGAAAAAAAAAGGGAAACATGATGTGCAGCAGTCTCATGTAGAGCATACGAGTCAAGCATCCGTAGGCTAACGAAGCAGAGGAGATAGAGAGTCTATCACTGCCACTGAGGTAGGAAAACAATCTTGAGTTCAGAATTACAGCGTTGGGCCAAGTTGTATTGTACAACCAAAGTAGCAGTACAATTCGACTTAGAGAATACGTCAACCTCAAGATATGCCGGCTCAGTCCCTCGGATGTGCTCATAGGGGTAGGGTGTACGTGCGTGCATTCATAGGGGTGTTTGTACGTGCGTGTTTGTGAGCGTCTGCGTTGTACTGTATTGTCAAAAAAAAAGAATACAAGCGGTACCGAAAGTGATGGCTATCTCAGCGGGCCAAGTTGTATAGGAGAGGCACGCCACGGAGGGGATGAGAGCGACTCTGGGTCGACGCATACCGCAACCACACTATCTTTCCTCCTTGCTTCCTCCTGAGCTTCCACCTTTGAGGCTGCCCCCTCTTGTCAAGGCTCTTGCTGTAAGTCTTCAACACCCGACGTACATGGATAACCAACAAGAAAGTGAAGCTTCGCGCCACGGCCTCATGAAGCCTCTTTGGCTGAAAATGAGAGTACGCACAACTAGATCAATTCCGTTCTAGTTCTAGATATCCAGTAGCTCATGTGCTAATCAGCGGAGATATTCGAGAGGAATATTGGAACTTACCAGCGTCTAGATCGAGGAGGTCGACCTGAAGCAGATCGACAACTTGGTACTTGATGATCAGCAGGGTCAACAACCTTTATTCAGGCCTAGCCAACAGCTCCCACGTCACCGGTAGGTTGGAGAGAAGAAGACCATCCAGGTCGTCGTCGACCTCGCAGGACCCTTCTAGTGCCAACACCGGCGAACAGACGTATGTCTTCATCGCACGACGTCAGCCACCATCAGCGATGCGCTGCCTGAGCTGCCGCCCAGAACGCTGCCTCCACCATAGACTCACCCCACCACCGTGAGATCTCCACGCTGACGCCGCATCCATCGTTGAATGCGGCGCCCAATCTAGGGCCCTAAACCCACGCCAGGACCCCCAAGTGAGGGAGAAGGAGAGGAGGAGTGAGGAAGGGAGCCCGGAGTTGGGGGCGGCTAGGATCCCCCATCGCAAGCGGGGAACAGAACGGTTCGCGTTCGCGGCTCAAAAATGTAGAAATAAATTGTACTACTCCGTATTAGATATGTGAAGGAAGAATTCAGTTGTAGAAAAGTGAGAAATCAATGGTCGGGATTTGCATGTACCAAAACTGAAGAAACGTAAGCATCGCAGTACATCGATTAATCTTGTATTTTTGCAAGTATGACGAAATTAATCATGTAGATGGACTTAATTAGTCACGAAGTCTATCAACCAAAACATCTCATCCATAATTATATAATCTTGTATGCGATATGCAACAAATCAACCAAACTCTCATCCAACGAATCCATGCACTGATCGACCGATCGCCATAGCGAGGTAAACAAACTACTAGCTAGCTAGGAGTAGGTAGCTAGGTCCTCCTCATGCCGGTCCACCATCTGAACATCCCTCGAATCATGTCCTGCTCGATCTCCTGCGGCGTCTGCTTCGTGTCTTGGTCGAGTCCCTCGTCAATACGGCGGAGGTAGACGTGCCTGAACCATTCGGGGTTGCCGGCGAAGCACCTACGCAGCGCCGCCGTGGCCTTGACACACGCCTCGGCGTCGGCGGCCGGCCGCCCCGAATTCTCGAGAGCCCAGGGATGGCACTCATCCATCGCAGTCATGAACTCGTCGAAGCAGCCGCCGTTGGCCACGTGGTGGATGACGCAGAACATCTCTCTGCCATACTCTGCTCCTGCCATGGCATCAGCCATTCTTTTCTCGCCGCCAAACAACCCCATGAGCATGGCTGGGATTAGTTGGCTGCTACTAGCTAGCTAGGGCTAATCGATTCCTAGATTGCAATCGATCGCCTTGATTTATATACCAAGACCGGCCGGACGAACCTAGGTTAACTAGAGATCAAAGCTCGCACGTACTCGCGTCGCGTGTAAGTTATTAGAAAACAAATCACGTCATTCCCTTAAAAAACAAAAAAAATCACGTCATGAATCAAACCATTTAAGATTTGGAAGTTCCTTCTCCAATCTCACCACGCCACCCCTCGCTTTCTGTCAAAAAAAATAAAAAACTACCCCTCGCTTCAACCTAGATTCGCCGCCGTCGCTGGCGAACTCTAATGGCGTGAGACGGCCGACTGTTGCGTACAGCTGTGGTGAGATCAACCATGGTGAAATCTGCGAGGGTAAGGCGGACGCAGCGCGACCGTGCCGCCGGCCCCGTCCTCCCGGACGATCTCGTCATGTGGGAGATCTTGTACCGCCTGCCGGCCAAGGAGCTCCTCCGCTGCCGCGCGGTCTGCCGCTCCTGGCGCCACCTCAGCTGCGACGCCGAGTTTCTCCTCGCCCACCACAAACATCAGCCGTCGCTCCCGCTGGTCCTGTTCAACGACGCCACTCTCCCCAGGGGCCCTGCCACGGTCGACGCCTTCGATCTCTGGCAGTCCCCCGCCGTGCGCCGCCCCGTCCTAGGGTTCAGCAGCCACAGCGAGTGCTCGAACTACTACATTCACGCCTCCTGCGACGGCCTCCTCCTCCTGTCCCGCACCTACCGCCTCTACTACATCTGCAACCCGGCCACGCGGCAGTGGACAGAGATCAGGTGACATGCAATAGGCATGTCACCGATGAACAGTGCTGTGACATGCGACCATGTTCTGATCGTTGGATTAAAAATAGATGGCCAGATGAACATGAACAGTAGCCGCTACAGGGACAAACTACAGTGCATCGCTACAGGGACAAATCTACAGTGCGTCGCTACAGTACATCTGCTACAGGGTCATCTACAGTGTATCGCTACAGTGCTTGATCTTGTCTATCCATTTTCGATCCAACAGCCTGGAGCGCATGTTACGACACTGTTCATCGGTGACATGCCTATAGCATGTCACCTGATCTCTGTCCCGCGCCAGTGGTGTCCCCTTCCGAATGTGAAAAATGTCGCTGCTCTGTACCATCATCGCGCGCCCGTCTGGCGAGTACCGCGTCCTCTACTGGAACTTTGATCGAGACAACCCTGGTAGTCCTCTCTACTACGTTCTCGCCGTGGGTTCCTCCTCCCTGGAGGAACGGAGGTGCATCGGACCTGCAGTGCCCTCACCCTCACCCTCACCGTCCGTGAAGAAATTCATGACCGACGCCCGGCTTGATCATGATAATCCGCCTGTCATGTTACATGACTGCCTCCACTGGTACTACGACGGCAGCTACTGGGACGCTGGATTTAAGGAACATTCCGGAGTTGTAGTTTTTGACACGGTGCATGAAACATTCAGGCGTATGCAACCTCCTGTATCAGGCTATGCAGTACATTTGGGTCAGATGGATGGTAATGGTATGCTTTGCATCCGCCAGCTTGATCGTGTCACCATGACAGTCCAAGTCTGGGTGCTGCAGGACTACGATATGGAGGTATGGTCACTCAAGCACATAATTCAATTGCCAGAGGTGGAGATGACGAATGCATTTCGGACAAAAAAACTTTTTAACTGGTATGTTATGCCTGATAGTGGAGATATGCTGCTAAGAAGTAACTTTGCTCGCATCCTGCTTCACTTCGACAGCAAGGGCAATCTGGTGGATAAATTCCGAAAGGATTTTGTGAATCCAGAGGTCATGCTTTCTTCGAGACGAAAGGTCGCAACCGCGTGAAGGTGCCAGGTTTCTTCAGAGGGCTTTGATGCTCTCGTCTTTAATTACCCATGTGAGTACCTATAATTATAGACCCTATGAACTTCATTTTTGTATGATCCAAATGTTGATGCACATGCGGGACAGACTCCAACCAAAGGAACACCTACTAGGAATTGCGGAGGAACTGGCGGGACTTTTGGTTAGAGAAGTACTAAACAACAAAGGCTTATTTAGTCCAAATAGATGCTCTACCTCCAAATAGACGGTCGTTAGTACCGCTTGTCGATCGTGAGCTAAATGTATATATATATGTAAGGGGAATATACATGTAAGGGGAATCGACTTTTGCTTCCAATATTTGTTTGATCGATCTATATATATAATGAATGAACGTGTACCACTTCTAGTAGCGTACAAATATATCCAACTTTTATTTTCGAATGAAAAAAATGAAATAACAGGCGGTCGGTGGCGGGGGGGGGGGGGGTGCTGCACCTCTCAAACCCTAAAGCAGCAGCGTTGTGCGCCCGCCACGTAGAGGGCCTTTTGTCGTTGGTGGTAATACCACCCGCGACAAAAGGGCCTGTCCCCTGCGCGCCCCTCGGCTGCCACGTGGTGGACCTTATGTCGCGGGTCGTAAGCGACCCGTGATAAAAGGGGGACCTTTTGTCGCGCCTCCCTTGTCGCGGCTTGCCGCCCGCGACAAAAGGGTCATACGACCCGCGACATTAGGCCTGTTTTCCACTAGTGATGTGTGCTATCTTTTTTTTTTTTTTGAAACGGGCAAAAAAGCTGCTATCATGCTTTTAAATTTTGTTTCCTTCATGTTTACTACTCTATAATATATGCAGCGGAAATGAAACCTTGTAAACATACGAGAGTAGTGCTTGGGCTAAGAATATTAGTAAGATGAATAATTATCTGTTCCTATTGCAAATTGTGATTATAAAGGTACATGCTACGGAACCTGGCAAGCTGAAATATGAAATGATATCTGCACATCTCGTTAGAAATTACTAGTAAGAATGAAATAATCATGTGAAACAGAAGTCACTGATTCCCCTTAGTTTGGATTTCAGATTCTGGTAAGAATGTATTAAGACCATTGGGCTTTATAGTGAGATGAGCATAACTATTAGGTTCTTATCGTTAGTACCAACAGTAGCAGGTAGTTTGTCAATATGTATTAGAACTTGTAGAGTATCACTTTTTGAAGGTCACCCTGGGTAGATATAGACGGTCTGCAGGATTGGCCTGCCATTTCGAGCTTTCTGGATATTTTTAGTCTTCCTTTCCTTCCAATAATGAACTATTGAGGGCATCGTGTTTGAAAAAGCAAAGATCAATGCTTGTACTTTTTGTTAGTGTGCTAACGAAATTAACCATGCTGTTTTTACATGGACGACATTTGACCGAAGGTGATCTGCTTCATTTCCTACCTTTTCAAAGAAAGCGCTAAATATGTCTAGTTGGTCAGGTTTCATTCGCCGCATTTGTTGTTTTGTGGAAAAGAGAAACAACAGAACCTTCGAAGATGTGGTGTTTACGCTAGAGAGCGTTGCCGCTCTTGTGCGTGATAATCTACTGTCAGGCGTTTAGGAGAGCAATCACTTTGGCAGTTTTTCTGGTTTCCTTTTGCCTTGTTTTGTATCTACACTGCTCCCACTCTTTGTACTCCCTCCGTCTCATGAAACATGTCTTACTTTATTTAAATTTTGATGTATTTAGATACTATTTAGTGTCTATATACATTCAAATTTAGAAAAAGTTAAGACATCTTTCATGGGACGGAGGGAGTACAGTTTTCTCTCTATTATTAAGCAAAAGCAGAGATCCTTCCTGTCAAAAAGAAAATAAAATCTTCTAATTAGTCCGCGTCTCCTGTTTTCTCGTTCAGTAGGGCTATCTTCACTGCCTGTTCGGAACAAGATATTTTTGTAACATTAAGAACTTCCCAACACTTGATTTCTTGGAAAAAGGGACTTCTCACTTGAATCGCCAAGATTTCTTGTGCCAAGAATTGGGTTTGTGACATCTCCGAAGTCTATGACTGTAAATAGGTTTCGTATTATGCACTACACTTGGGGCTCCCAACTATCTCCCTCGTTTGCACGAGTTAGCTCGCTGCACTTGAATATTTTGTAAGCCCTTCCATCTTATCGCTGCACTTGAATATTCAACTTGTGTAAATGCTTAAACTGAATTGTGCTTACGTATTCTGTGTCAATCCTGTTGGGTAGTTGGCTTTACGAATACCAGGAAACTTATTTGGTGTGTATTGTCACTTACTCAACTGTCGTTTTTGGGATGCAAACTGAAGGAGTCATAGTAGCTGTTTTCCTTTCAGACTAGTCTGCAGAGTTTTGTGTTGTCGTCTTTGCCCTGAAACGCTTTGCTATCTTATTATGTGGCTGAGGTAGCTTATCCATGAGCTCCAATTTATCTCTGTTAGCCATGAGGGAAGTCTTTTCGTACAAGAAGTATTGTCCCCATTTCATCATCCCTGATTAACTTGCAAGAATGTTGGCATTTCAAGCTCTGCAGTTTGTGATTTGTTTTCTTTATTGTATGAAATTTGGCAATTATTTCTGAAAGCATCACATCAGCTCACTTCACTGCAAACGAGTCACGACCACCCAAGAGAACAACGAATTGTGATTCATGTATCGCACATAGAGCACTGGAGCTTCAGTAAAGCACACGCGCAGGTTCCTCTGCTCCATGGCTCCAGTTGCGCGGCGCCTGAGCCGTCTGCTCCTGCTCCCTCTGCTCCATGGCTTCCTGAAAAGGAAGTTTCCAGGACCGGTTCAGTTCAGAGTTCAAGCACAGCAACTAGATGCATCTTCTTCGAGGCCGTCGCTGTGATGCCGTTGCCGGGGACCAGAGCGAGAAATCCAAGTGGAATCCCACGCAGTAGAAATCTGTGCAGGTTTAGCTTAGCTCCACGGAGGGCTTGTCGTTGCATCCAGACCCTTGAACCTGAGCGGGACGAGGAAGTATGGCGGCGCATCCTGCAACCTGGTGATCAGCGACCCGCAGGCGATAAAGTTTCTAGAAATGCTTCGCGTGGCTGCTACTAGCTACATCTCCAACCACTGATCATAGTAACGTTCTCGTGTCAACATGGCGATAGCGCACATTGCCCTTGTCTGTGAAAACTGAACATCATGATGACAGACAAACAGGCCTCGGAATATCGGATCAAACTACTCGATACTAAAACTACATCGTAATCATCCCGTCATTGACGACGGCGACCGGTTAGAGATGAGCAACACGTGTAAACTAAAGTCAAGTCATAGTATCATTTGCTTAGCTAGGTAAGACACTAAGACTATATCAAGGCATCCAGACATCTGCCTATCTGTTCTCCATCTATCGAGAGGCAAGTCGCGAGAAGCAAGCCGAAAACCTAACCCGCTCCCGTCGCCCCCCCTCCCGCCCCCCGAGGGCGGCCGGGGCGTCGCCGCCTCCAAGCCCAGGCGTCCCTCTCCTCCCCCTTCCCCCGTCACTGCCGCCGGCGGGTGCCGCCGGGCAAAGCCCGGGCGGTGCTGGCGGCGGCAGCCTCCCTCTCTCCCGCTCGTGGTGGCAGCCCGACGGGGCGGGCTCGTCCCTGCGGCGGCGGAATGCACCGGCTCCGGCTCCGGCCGGGCCTGGTCCCCTGGGGCTCGGGCGTGGGGCTCTCTCCCCCGTGCGCGGTGGCGGCTCGTCGGGGCGGGCTCGCCCTGGCCCCTGGCGCTGCTCCGGCCGTGGGTGGCTGTGGGGTCGACGACTGCAGCGTGGTGGTTCTCCTGCGCGGCGCCGCCTGGTCCATCGGTGGCTTGGTCGCCTCGGGTTGGCGTGTGGCGGCGGGATCTGGGCTTGGGGGCCCATATCTGGGCCTGCCAGGGCCTGGCCCAATCTCGTGTTGCGGGTGGCCATGGATGCTCCTGGTGGCTCCTCCACTGCCTTGTGCGTCTGCTCCTGGTGGGCCTGAACCCGGCGACCTGGTTCACTGCCGTCGGAGTCCTGCCTTCTCGGGGTTCTCCGGCGGTTGGATGTCGCTTGGGTGCGAGGTCCTTGCTTGCTATCCGGGATGGGTCCCTGGGTCGGCGCATGCTTGCCGGGTTGGCAGCGTGCCCAGTTCTGCTGCTGCTCCCGCGGCGGTAGTCTGATTTCCCTCCGATCAGTTTGGTCATACTAGTGCAGCTGTTGGCGGCCTGGGGTCGGTGAGGTCGTTGGTTGCCGCCGTTCTAGTGTCGCTGACGTCTAGATCTGGGTCTGGCTGGGCATTGCCAGCTAGCGTGTGCTTTCACCCTGCAGATGAACCTAGTCGGGGCTAATTCATAGTGCGGCTGTGGTTGGGGGCGCGGTAGTGATTACTGCGATGTCTACTCTACGCCCTCGCGATGGCGACCGGAATTTCGACCGGGTTTGGACCTCAGCGAAAGCTGCACATGGTTGTGGCTTGTGCCGGTGACGACGGGACCTGCGGGTGTCGCTCCCTTGTTGAAGGAGTCCCGATGATGTCTCTCCAGTTCGAAGTGATGGACTATGTCCCTCCGCCCCAATCTGCCCTCTTTGGGTCCTCACTTTGTGCAAGCTTCTCTAGTGGTGTCTTGTGGTTCACCCTGTGACCTTGCGTTGGTGTCGCAGCCCCTCTCGTAGTGTCGGCCTGGCTGCTTTTACACAGTCTACTGCGGTAGCTGATGTCCTCCCTAGCGCCTTGGGGGGCTTTGCTAGGGCGACGTCTGGTCGTAGCTCTTCTCGGTGTGCTTATCCCAACACCAGGAGAAGATGCTGTGCTTTGCGTTTGGACCTAGCCCGAGCTCCAGGGGTGGTGGCTCTCGGGTATGGGTGACAACTTTGCAGGACATTGTCTCTGCCGACGACGATGATGCATTCTTGTGCCATTCACCTTCTTGGAGGCGTCGCCGCAAGACCCTCCCCCTCCTTTGGTTTCTCAAGCTCTGCTAGGTGGCCGGCCCGTCATTGAGTTTCCCGTAGGTTGCAGTCTTGGTGTGGTGGAGGTTGTGTTGGTGTGGACATGATCATGATTGCTCCGATGCTGCAGAAGACAAGGCTCCCTCCTCATGGATCAAGCTGGCGCTTCAGCTCGACGTTATATGTGTTGTCTTCTATGTGGATTTCTTTGTGCGCTTGGCGCGTGTGTGTTGTAATTTCTGGTGTAACTCCTAGCCGATTGATGCCTTCGTTAATTCAAAGCCGGGCTCATTTCGAGCCTTCCATGTAAAAAGAGGCAAGTCGCCTCTCATGTTTTAGCACGCTGGTATTGCATGATCCTAAACTCTGACTTCTGCAAGCTTGGCGGACAGCCTATCAACATGCCTGACGCAAACAAGACTACCGGTTATTTTCTTGTTTCTGTGAAGATCCACAACCACAAGGCAGATGATTAAAAGCTAGATATACACATCAGTCTAGATCAATGCAGGAAAGTGTCTAAGGTGCAAAGAAGCCACATCATACAACACTACAGGCATGGCGCGATACGTTGAAGACCTTTTATACGTCGACCGTTAAAAGTCGGGGCCATCGGCGTATGGCCCGGCCAGGCCAGCCTGCCAAAAAGACTCTCGGCGTAGCATTAGTGTCGGCGTAGCGAGGTCTACGCCGAGATCATCCTTCGGCATATCTTTGGCCACATCATACAACACTACAGGAATGGCGCGATACGTCGAGGGCCTTTTATATGCCGACGGCCAAAAGTCAGGGCCGTCGATGTATGACCCGACCAGGCCAACCTGCCAAAAAGATTCTCGGCGTAGCGTTGGCGTCGGCGTAGCGAGGTCTACGCCGAGGGCAGCTCTCGGCATATCTTTGACCCTAGGCGTAAACAAGGCTACGCTGATGCCACCCTCGGCGTAGGCCATCCTTTAAATTTATCTAATTTTGTAAAAATCATAACTAATTCATATGACGTCAGAAAAATGCGTAGAAGGTATCAAAATATTCAGAAAAACATCCTCTATTGGTTTATGTCAAAATCATGAATCATGTACAGTACCATGTTAACATAGTAACAATTCAAACACTTTCTTATATGTCCTCGGGTTCCCGGTTTGGCCAGATGTCAATTTAAACAAAGTCAGAAAATCGCGCGGAGCCGCATGACGTTATTTTATGTGTCCTAGAGTAACCACTTCAAAAGTCAGAATTGGGATACGACAATTATTTTAGAAAACCCCTCACGAACAGGACTATCAAGTCCGGAGTTCTATGGCTTTAGGGGAAATGGGTAGGAAACGGCCTGTGACACCGCATAGTTTGTCGGAACGAGGCCATATTTGGTACGTGTGTAGGCCCTGGGATGGGAAGCAAGGCTCCAGGCGTGGATTTCCAATCTGACCCACGGGCGATGGTTTTTTTTTGTGGTGCCAAAACGGTTTTTTTTGTGAAGCAGCTACATGTAACGTATTTTAGTATTGCGCGAGGCCTCCGTATAGTGGTAGGAGACCGCACCACCTATCACATGCCATATGTGCGTGCTACCTATCTAGGAATTCATGCGGGTTCATACGGTGTCCCGTTGAATCCGTTGGAAACTTTACGGATTTGAATTAGGGGTACACTTTCCATCGCTCAATAAATTCCAGGAAAAATGTTTTTAGGTCTACGATACATCACTTTATATGCTAATTTTTTTTCGTTTAGCGCGATGGTGAACGGGTGCACCACCGCGCTCGGTACGGCCATACCTCATCTCCGTGGGGGCCGTTTTGGCCATATGGCAATTTAAACGAAGTTAGAAAATCCCGCGGAGCCGCATGGTGTCATTTTATGTGTCCTAGTAACCACTCCAAAAGTCTAAATTGGGATACGGCAATTATTTTAGAAAACCCTTCACAAATAGGGCTATCACGTCCGGAGGTCTATGACTTTTAGGGGAAATGAGTAGGAAACTGCCCATGACACCGCATAGTTTGTCGGAATGAGGCCATATTTGGCACGTGTGTGATCCCTAAGATGGGAAGCAAGGCCCCGGGATTGGATTTCCAATCCGATCCATGGGCGATGGCTTTATCATTTTCGGGGTGCCAAAATGAGTTTTTTTTATGAAGTAGCTACATGGGGTGCATTTTAGTATTGCGCGAGACCTCCGCGTAGTGGTAGGACACCGCCTCTGCACTACATAACACATGCCATGTGTGCGCGCTAGGTATCTGGGAATCCCTGCGCTTCCTGTGGTGTCCCATCGAATCCGCTAAAAACTGACCAGATTTGAACTAGGTGTACACTTTCCGTCGCTCAATAAATTCCGGGAAAAATATTTTTAGATCTACGACACATCATTTTATGTGCTAATTTTTTTCTGTTTAGCACGATGGTGAACGGGTGCACCAGCGCGCCCGGTACGGCCATACCGCATCTCCCGGAGCCCGTTTTGGCCAGATGACAATTTAAACGAAGTCAGAAAATCCCGCGGCTTCGCATGACATCATTTTTTGTGTCCTAATAACCACACCAACGGAATTTTTGCCATACCGCATCTCCCGATGGGGCCGTTTTGACCACCACCATTGACAACACAAGTAATGCAAGAAATATTCTCCAAAACCAAAACCTTTGGGAATGAGAACGATCCGCAAGCGCCATGCATTCTAGATCCAACCGGTGAAGATCAGATCATGTGATTTCACCCAGAAGATGAAGTCTGAGCATACAATGCCTTCAATAAGAGAAGAACTCGTGCGAACAACGATCATTGTGAGGTACATTCAAGGAAAGTCAGACCGAGGGGTAATCACCATGGAGGTGTGGAGCTCGAGACACGGTAATCAAGAGAACCACATAACTGAAGTCACCTTTTTTTTTGCGCAGATAAAGCCGGTTTCATTAACCAAGTATCTTACAGATAAACCCAGAAATAAAGATAAAAAACAAATAAGTCCTTCTGAGCTCTGATGCCCTCCTGCTCGCACGGCACGCTCACCTTGGGTGGCCACCTCCACTCGCCAAATAAGTCGTTGGAATCCAGATGGGCACCCTCAAACCATGGACAAGGGGTCTGAAAACATAGGTAGAATCTTATAAATTTTCTTAAGTAAGTAGTCACAATTACCACAAGATCTAAGAAACCAAACTTAATTTTTTTTTTCATACAAATCCTAATGTTTTAATCAGATTAATTAAGAATTGGCTTGGATAAGAAGAAAATATTTGTAACTAATCCAATTAACCTAATCCATGGGCTACTTCAACTCTGATGAAATTGGCCTCAAGTTACGGCGTTGCTCCTCCATGCCTTATTCTTCGTCAACACTGACAAACTTTCTTATTCAGCTTATTCTTGTTTCCATCCTATATATTGACACTGAAACCTACCATGCCTATGGGGTACATATACATATGTATATTTTGAGGGTTGTTCCTTATAAGTAAATATATCTTTAAAATTAGGGTCCCCTTGCCGCATGTACAAAGGGTTGTAGAGAATTTCTGGTCAGCTGGTATAACTTCACACAAGATTGATGGCGTGGAGTAAAATACATATTTACTAGTTTGATAGGACGGCTAGACAAGTGCATATATGCCACAGAAGGCATTCCATATTAGAAAGGTAATACAACCGAGATGCTTTAATGCTTTGAAGCAATAATATTTGTATGATTATTGACAAGGATCCATGGCAGATCATCCGTCTGATCCACTCCCCCCTCTGATCTTAATACTCTAAGAGCATCTCCACCGACGCCCCCAAAATAGTCGCCGACACAGGGGCGTCGGCACTGTCGTATGGGGACGCCGGCACAACATCCTTCATTTGGGGGAGCTGCTCCCGCACCTGCGCGCCCCATACGACGGCCCCAATAGATAATTTGAATTTGAAAACATGGTCACCAAATTTGAATAAGTTTACAAATTTAAAGTTTGAGCCAACACATGTCCACCAAATTCGAATAGGTTTTCGAATATCAAGTTTGGGCCAACATACGGCCACCAAATCTCTGTCTCCGGCGCAAAAAAGGATTCCAAGCCAGCTGATCAAATGAAGGATGTCATAGGCGGATCAACCTCGACGCCTTCCTCATCAGCGGTGAGCCCCGGCGGCAGCTCCGTCGCTGCAACAGGATCCACGGTCGCCGGGGGAGGCATGAACATCGACGGTGCCAGCGGAGAGATGAACGTGGAGGGTGCCAACGGAGATATGAACGTGCAGGGTGACGGGGGAGACGCCGACGTAGCTCGCGCCGCCATCACCTCTTGGCCGATGCGCTCGCGGTACATCTCGTGCCACGCCCGCGCCAACGGGTCCATCTTCTCCATGTCGGCCATCAAGATCTTGGATTCTTGAGACATCTTGGCCAACGATAGCTGCGTCGCTTCGTTGGTGGCCTTCATGGCAGCAGCGTGAGCTTCCATCTTCGCCGCCTCCACCTTCTCCCTCTCCAACGCGATCTTCATGTCTTGCTTGTCGAGGATTGCCTTCCACACGACGACGACCCTATCCGACACTTCCTTATTTGCTGCCTTCGCCGGAGCATTTTTCTTTGGTGGCATGGCACGGCGGCGAGGGTTTTTCGGGTTGGAGGCTGGATGGGAGATGCAGCGGCGGGCGGGAGAAATGAGCGAAGGAGGGGACAGGGTTTTGGGGGAGAAGATGTATATTTTGGGAATGTGTAGCTGACAGGCGGCTCCCACGCCCAAAATTTTCAGCCTCGTGAGTCGCCGGTTCGCCCGATTCGCGCCCTTGGCCAAGGAGCCGGCACAGGGTTGCCGGCGCTTCTATTGCGCTCGAAAAATCGCCGGCGCCGTTTGGGGCGCGCCGGTGTGGGGCCATTTTCGCTCTCGGTCCCCAAAACGCTATTGGGGCCGCTATCGAAGGCGCCGGTGGAGATGCTCTAAAGCATATCCCCTAAATACCCAGAATCTAGAAATAGCAACATGCACGCTCATCAAATTATTTTCATGAACTTCATGGTTGTCTCTACCTCAATAATAAGGAACTGAAACATGTCAATGTATTCCATTTATTAGATAGTGGAAAGCATACAGCATCACGATACTATGACATCAATCCAACAAGCAACGTATCTTGTCATGATACATAAGGAAAAAAAAATCACGTCTCACTAGCACGCATGCATGCCATTTATTCTATATACTACTACTACATATTAACTTTCTCATAGGTGGAAACTCCTACAAAAAAAGTTAGTAGTTGTTGTTCTCCCAGAACTGAGATTGGAGCCAATGGATCAGGTCCTTCTCCACCTGAAACGCCCTGGCCAAAACATCATCTGAAATCGGTGGCTTTGATCCAAAGACTGCATTGGCAATACTAATAACCCCAGGGTTTTGGCTGCTAAGTGATGACAACGCAGCTGCCGGCTTGTCATGGGCAAGGTTCATTTGGAAGTGGATCATTGCCTTTGGGAACACGAATACATCACCCTTCTTAACCACCTTGGAGAAGAGCCTGTTTGGGTTGGACGTGACAAATCCAAGGTATAGTGTTCCCTCAAGAACGGTGAGGAGCTCGGTGGCACGTGGGTGTATGTGTGGTGTGTTCACGCCCAATGGTCCATAGTCGATGCGCGCCAACGAGATGCCGAGGGTGTTAAGGCCGGGAAAATTTATGACATTGATGTTGGTGACGTTGGAGCCGACCTTGCTCTTCATGGTATCCCTGGGTTGGTCAAGCATGGCTGCATTGAAGAAATCGTCTGGGTTGACGGCCATTGGGTCCTTGCAAGGGAACCCATTTACTTGTACTGCAAGGATAGACGAGGTAACGCAAAGCTCAGAAAATAGTAGGTAATATTTGATGTTAGTATGAGGATAGCTAGCAAAACACACAGAACTTTAGATGTGATCACCAATATACTGCAATAATATTACTAAATCACTAGAGCTAGTTCAAGACATAAATATATACACACTATAGATATATAAATATATATATACACACACACACACACATATACCAGGTGATTTCATGTCGGCGACACAGAAATCTTGGAGAGGGCTAGGATCATAGGCAGTGGCCTGCCATGAAACCAGCGCAAGAAGGACGGTGAGGAGAAACAAGGAGGAAGAAGATGCCATTGTGAGATGGTTTATCCCTGAAAGCATGGATATATGCTCGTATATATAGCCGCAGATGGCTGCCTCAAGATAACACAATGAAGCAAAGTGTGGTGACGTGACCGATCTATATCATGTGAGCAAACAGGACATATTGTCAACTTGCTAAGCACGAGAAGAAATGTTCAACCCAGTTGAAACAGTCATTGCTATGTGCTACTAGTAGAAAACCTCACATCCATCTAAGCCATTGGTACCGGTTCCCTTACGAACCGGTACCAATGGGGTCATCTGCACCGGTTTGGAGGTTCAGGCGGGCGAGGGGCTCTGGTACCGGTTCGTGAGGGGCTTTCGTACCGGTTCGTGTTAGGAACCGGTACGAAAGGTCTTCGGCCAAAATTCGGACGCGTCGTGGGGCCCGGGCAGGACCTTTGGTACCGGTTCGTAACACGAACCGGTACCAAAGGGTGCCCCCTATATCACTGGTCGCCAGCCCGTCCCTGGCTGCTGCTTCATCTCATTTTTCTCTTCTTCCTCTCACACAAAATTTCTTTGCACCTCTCACACTCCAACAAATCTCTATTTTGTCTCCACCATTTTAACAAGATTAAGGGCATACATCTATCCAAGGGTTAGCAATATCATCCTTTCTTCCGGCGTTCCTAATTTCGCACATTTCTTTGGTAGTTTTAACTCGTACTATTTTTCTAGTGCAAGCAAGGTGTTCGGTGAAATGCCTAAGTTAGTGATTTTATTTTTTTATATGCAATTTGAGCTGAAATTATGGTATGTTTTGTAGGTTTTAATTAGTATCATCCCCGTCCTTACCGCCGTCGATCGCCAGCGTCGTCCCCTAGCCGGCACGGTACCACCTCGGTGAGCCCCTCTTCTTTTTATAAAAACAATTAGTTTTATGTGATGAACTTGAATATTAATTAAGTTGGTCACTCATATATCCATGATGTTGTGTACTTAATGATTTTTGATATACATATAAAATGCAGATGAGTCGACAATGGATGTACGGTGACCGGTGCCATCCCGAGTTCATTATCGGCATGCATTATTTTCTCAACGTGGCTGAGGCAAACAAAGCGGTCGAATGGTTTCATGTATTGTCCATGTAGTTCCCGTAAGAATATGAAGGATTACTCTACCTCGAAGACCCTTCACGTCCACCCGCCGGAGAATGGTTTCATGCCCAGCTATAATTGTTGGACCAAGCACGGAGAAAGAGGAGTTATATTGGAAGACAACGAAGAAGAAGAGGATAGTGACAACTATCCCAGCTTATTCACTGAAGACGGTGGTAGTAGAATGGGGGAAGATGAAGTTGAAGAAGAGCTCATTTTCGATGAGCCGATTTTTGATGACCCGGATGACGATTTGGGTCGGGCCATTCTTGATGCGAAGATGAACTGCGGAAATGAAAAGGAGAGGTTGAAGTTGGAGAAAATGTTAGAGGATCACAACAAACCGTTGTACCCAAATTGCGAAAATGGTCAGAAAAAGCTGGGTACCACGCTGGAATTGCTGCAGTGGAAGGCAGAGAATGGTACTTCTGACAAGGGATTTGAAAAGTTGCTGAAAATAATAAAGAAGATGCTTCCAGGGAGAACGTGTTGCCCTCTAGCACGTACGAAGCAAAGAAGGTTGTCTGCCCTCTAGGATTAGAGGTGCAAAAGATACATGCATGCATCAATGACCGCATCCTCTACCGCGGGGAGTACGAGAATTTGAATGCATGCCCGGTATGTAGTGCATTGAGGTATAAGATCAGGCGAGATGACCCCGGCGATGTTGAGGGTGAGTCCACCCCGTAGAAGAGGGTTCCCGCGAAGGTGATGTGGTATGCTCCTATAATACCACGGTTGAAACGTTTGTTCCAGAACAAAGAGCATGCCAAGTTGTTGCGATGGCACAAAGAGGACCGTAAGAAAGATGTGATGCTGAGACACCCCGCTGACGGGTCGCAGTGGAGAAAATCGACAGAGAGTTCAAGTCATTTTCAGATGACGCAAGGAACTTAAGATTTGGTCTAAGTACGTATGGCTTTAATCCTTTCGGGAGCAGAGCTCCAATCATAGCACCTGGCCGGTGACTCTATGTATCTATAACCTTCCTCCTTGGTTGTGCATGAAGCGGAAGTTCATTATGATGCCGTGCTCATCCAGGGCCCGAAGCAACCCGGCAACGACATTGATGTGTACCCGAGGCCATTGGTTGAAGAACTTTTAGAGTTGTGGCGTGACGAAGGTGTACCGTGTGGGATGAGCACGAACAAAAGGAATTTAACCTACGAGCGTTGTTATTTGTAACCATCAATGATTGGCCTCGCTCTTGGTAACATTTCGTGGCAGTCAAACAAGGGATACAATGCATGCACACACTGTTTAGGTGAGACCGATAGTATTTATTTGGGAAACAAGAATGTGTACCGGGGCATCGTCGATTTCTTCCAAAACAACATCACGTAAGAAAGAGAGGAAAGCATTTCGGAGGTGAGGCAGATAACCGAACCAAGCCTACCCGCCCTAATGGGGAAGTTATATATGATATGGTCAAGGATTTAGAAGTGATCTTTGGAAAGGGTCCCGACGGACAATCTGCTCCGCATGATGTTGACGGACACGTACCCATGTGGAAGAAGAAGTCGATATTTTGGGAGCTACCCTACCGGAAATTCTTAGAGGTTCACTCGCAATCGACGTGATGCACGTGACGAAAAATCTTTGCGTGAACCTCGCTAAACTTCTTGGGCGTGTATGGGAAGACAAAAGATACACCGGATGCACGGCAGGACCAGCAAAGTATCCACGAAGGAAACAACCCGAATCCGCAGAAGTATCAAGGTCCCGCCGCCTATGCTCTTACCAAAGAGGAGAAGGAGATCTTTTTTGAAGTCCTGAGTAGCATCAAGGTCCCGTCCGGCTTCTCGTCGAATATAAAGGGAATAATAAACATGTCGGAGAAAAAGTTTCAAAACCTAAAGTCTCATGACCGCCACGTGATTATGACACAATTACTTCCGGTTGCATTGAGGGGGCTTCTGCCGGAAAATGTTCGAGTACCCATTGTGAAGCTATGTGCGTTCCTCAATGCAATTTCTCGAAGGTGATCAATCCACTTACTCTACAAAATTTACAGTAAGGATGTGGTCCAATGTCTAGTCAGCTTCGAGTTGGTGTTCCCACCATCCTTCTTCAATATTATGACACATCTCCTAGTTCACCCGGTCGAAGAGATTGGCGTTCTCGGTCCCGTATTTCTACACAACATGTTCCCCTTTGAGAGATTCATGGGAGTCTTAAAGAAGTACGTTCATAACCGTGCTAGGCCGAAGGAAGCATCTCCAAGGGCTATGGAACAGAGGAGGTCATTGAGTTTTGTGTTGACTTTATTCTCGACCTTAAGCCGATCGGTGTTCCCGAATCGCGCTATGAGGGGAGACCGCGTGGAAAAGGCACGCTAGGAAAGAAATCAGCAACGTGTATGGACGGACATTCTTTCACTCAAGCACACTACACAGCTTCTACTTAATTCCATCTTGGTGGCTCCGTACAAAGAGGAACACAAGGAGATCTTACGCTCTAAATACCCGGAGCAACGTGAAGATTGGATTGATGGAGAACACATGAAGACTTTCGGCGGTTGGTTGCAAACACGTCTCATGAATGTCACCGATGACGAGCAGCTGTACTTGTTGGCCAAGCAACCATCTTCTACTATATCGACTTTTCAAGGGTACGAGATTAATGGGAACACATTTTACACTTTCGCCCAAGACAAAAAGAGCACCAACCAAAACAATGGTGTCCGCTTTGATGCAGAAGATGGCAATGGGAACAAGGTCACATATTATGGGTACATAGAGGAGATATGGGAACTTGACTATGGACCTAATTTCAAGGTCCCTTTGTTCCGGTGTAAATGGTTCAACCTGAAAGACGGGGTACAGGTAGACCCGCAGTACGGAATGACTACAGTGGATTTCAAGAATCTTGGGTACGACACCGAACCATTCGTCCTAGCCAGTGAAGTGGCTCAGGTTTTTTATGTGAAGGATATGTCTAGCAAACCGAAAAAAAGGAAAGAAAGGCAAGAGGACACATCATACGATGAGCCAAAGCGGCACATAGTTCTTTCAGGAAAAGAAACATCGTGGGAGTAGAGGACAAGACAGACATGTCAGAAGATTATAATAAGTTTGACGATATTCCACCCTTCAAGGTAAAAATTGACCCAAGCATCATCTTAAACAATGAAGATTGTCCATGGTTGCGTCGCAGGAAGAAGAAAGGGAAACGAGCGAAGAAAACTCGAAGACTAGCTAGCTACATATAGGGATCATAACTTGTGTATCTCAATATGGAAATCACTTTTGTGTAATGATGTTACTGTATGTAAGATATTAACAATGGAGATGGTTGGCTTGTTTTACTAGTTAAGTCACGCGGGCTTGCAGGGAAATTTTTCCGAGGCGGAACTTCCGAATATGCCATATATAGGGCATGTGCACCAAGGGCATATTCGAGAAGTTCCGCCACGGGAGATTTCCCAACCCTTTCCGCAACATTGTTAGAGGAGATGGAGTCTTCCACGGGCTTGCAGGAAAAAAATTCCGAGGCGGAACTTCCGAATATGCCATATATAGGGCATGTGCACCAAGGGCATATTCGAGAAGTTCCGCCACGGAGATTTCCCAACCCTTTCCGCAACATTGTTAGAGGAGATGGAGTCTTCCACGGGCTTGCAGGAAAAAAATTCCGAGGCGGAACTTCCGAAGATGCCATAGGGCGTGTGCACCAAGGGCATCTTCGACAAGTTCCGCCACGGGAGATTTCCCAACCCTTTCCCCAACATTTGTTAGAGGAGATGGAGTCTTCCACGGGCTTGCAGGGAAATTTTTCCGAGGCGGAACTTCCGAAGATGCCATAGGGCGTGTGCACCAAGGGCATCTTCGACAAGTTCCGCCACGGGAGATTTCCCAACCCTTTCCTCCATCCATGGTGATGAAACTCTCCATCCATGTTGGCTTGTTGAGCTGCTTCCCATGGTGTATCGATGCTCCTTTTATAGGCGGAGCGTCCTTATCCTCGCCGACAGCTTTAGTACCGGTTGTAGACACGAACCGGTACTAAAGGTTACCCACGCGTCCTTATCCCACCGACAGAGCGTCGTGCGCTACATACTTTATCTCATCGAGCAGGGCGTCCTTATCCTGCCGACAGCTTTAGTACCGGTTGCACCCACCAACCGGTACTAAAGGTTACCCACGCGTCCTTATCCTCGCCGACAGCTTTAGTACCGGTTGCACCCACCAACCGGTACTAAAGGTTACCCACGCGTCCTTATCCCACCGACAGGGCGTCGTGCGCTACATACTTTATCTCATCGAGCAGGGCGTCCTTATCCCGCCGACAGCTTTAGTACCGGTTGCACCCACCAACCGGTACTAAAGGTTTGCCTCGATCTCGTCTTCCCGCCTATTTTCTTCCCGCGCTTTCCACCGGTTCCCGCCTCGTCTTCCTCGCCATTTTTTCACTATATATATGTAGGCTTGGCCACCATTTACATATCACATCTAGACTCATATCTGCAAACCTCATCATTCTCTCCCATGGCTTCCATCGTATCTCTAACCCACCGGGAGGCGGTGGCGCTTTGCGCCTCGAACTACCCCTGCCCGCCGGGCTATCGCGTCCCGACCGGCTGGTTGCTGAGCGTCGGAAGCGTACCGGTCCCTCCTGTCCCTCTAGGTGTGGCACGCGAGATGGCCATCACGAACCACTACTACTTCGAGCTGACGCCAGAGCAGCGGAGGAATCCCCGGTGGCATCCCGACTACAGCCCGACTTGGGAAAGCTTCTTCATCAATCGGCGTGAGAGGGCGCTTGCCGAGCACGAGGAGGGCGGCCCGCCTCCTCCGAACTTCAACGAGGCCGGCCGTCGGGCCGTGGTGGCGCGGCCGGACTCTCCGAGGCGTCATGGCCTACCGTGGCCCCCGCCTGCGCTACCCTCGGTCCCAGCCCACGCGTGCTCACCCGCCGACGTTCGAGTACCGCGACCCCGATGCCGCCGACGATGATGACGGCGACTACGACGACTACAGGTGGCGAGTACCACAGGGCTAGGCAGGAGTATGACCGAATGACTCCCCGCAGGAATTTGGTCATGTCTCTTTAATTTTCAGTTAAGCTATGTACTTTTAATTCGAGTTCAATCGTAATAAAATTTCATTCCCGCCCTTTCTTTTCCCGCGCGGCGTCGTGGCCGGAAAGTTTCCCGCGCGACGTCGGGGCGGGAAAGTTTCCTGTGCGGACGGCCTCGTGGCGAGAGTAAAGAAAAGAAATAGAATAGAGAAAAGAAATAGAAAAGAAATAGAAAAGAAATAGAAAAGAAAGGAAAAAGAAAAGTAATAGAAAAAATAAATAGAAAAGAAATAGAAAAAATAAATAGAAAAGAAATAGAAAAGAAAGGAAAAAGAAAAGTAATAGAAAAAATAAATAGAAAAGAAATAGAAAAGAAATAGAAAAGAAAGGAAAAAGAAAAGTAATAGAAAAAATAAATAGAAAAGAAATAGAAAAGAAATAGAAAAAATAAATAGAAAAGAAATAGAAAAAAAGGAAAAAGAAAAGTAATAGAAAAAATAAATAGAAAAGAAAGGAAAAAGAAAAGTAATAGAAAAAATAAATAGAAAAAATAAATAGAAAATAAAGAAAAAGAAACAGGAATAGAAAAGAAACGAAAAAAAAAAGAAAAGCAATAGAAAAAAGAAATAGAAAAGCAAAAGAAAAGAAACAGAAAATAAAAAGAAAAGAAACAGAAAATAAAAAGAAAAGAAACAGAAACAGCAAAAGAAACAGGAAAGAAAAAGAAAAGAAAAAGAAAAACAAAAGAAGCAGCAAAAGAAAAACCAAAAAAAACCTTTGGTACCGGTTGGTACCACCAACCGGTACGAAAGACCTTTCGTACCGGTTGGTGGTACCAACCGGTACCAAAGGCCCCTCCCCTGTGTTAACTTAGGCGCGCGGGAGGGGAAATCCCCAAATCGACACTCTGCAACGCGCGCGCCACCGTACGTCCGAGCCACGCCGCCGTCCGCAGCCACGCCGCGCCGCCGTCCGAGCCACGCCGCGCCGCAGTTCGCACTCACGCCGTCGCCACGCCATCGCCGTCGCCGTCGTCCGCGTGCAGCAGCTCCCCGCGCCGGCAAGGTAAGCTTCTTCCCTCCCTCTCCACGCCGGCCGCCGTCGCCATCCCCTCCCCTTTCTCCTTCCCCTCGCCCGCACGCCGCTCCCTCACCGCGCAAGCAGCCGCACACCGCAGCCACGCCGTCGCCACGCCTACGCCGTCGTCGTCGCCGCCGGGACGCGCGTCTTCCTCCCTCGCCGCGCTGAGCACATCCCGGACGCGCTCTAGGTGCTCGATGAAATGCGGCGGCGCCCGCGGCGGCGCAAGGGCAACGCGCTCGACGCCACCGCCGTCGACTGGGTCAACGCCGTCGACCTCCCGTCCCCCGTCGCGCCCGGCGCCGCCGTGCGGCTCACGCTCGCCAAGGTCAAGGACGGGGTGGAGGTCGCGCGGCTCGTGGAGGGGGTGCGCGAGGCCAGTAGGGCCGCCGCCGCGGAGGGGAAGGGCGCCGGGGTCAGCTCGGGGGACGCCAAGGTGGAGGAGGCCAAGGCCGCCCTCAGGCCCTTGCTCGACGACGTCATGGTGCTGGACTTCGTCGTCGACGCGCCGGCATTGCTTCGGTTTTGAGTGTGTTTTGTGCTGTCTATTAGGAGTAATAATGGTGAGGCCGTCGTTTGTGTCGTCGTCGTCGGTGTAGGGGTCGGGGTCGGCGGCCACCTTGGCGGACTCGACGGAGCGGCGGGTGGAGGGGTCCCGGAGCGAGCGGGTGGTGGTGGCGCAGGTGGATGTAGTTGGCGAGGTGCGCGTGGCCGCGGTGGTGGCCGCCGCCCGTGGCGGCGGCACGGTCCGGCACCGGCATTGCGGCGCCTGAATATCGGCGCCGAATCCCACCGGCCCTTGCGCTAGGCCATATCTGAGCATTTCGTTTCTATCTAGGCATTCTGCTACTTTTGCATAGATTGATTTTTTAGTTTACTTTCGGGAACATATTTATAATTTGGCTTGCACTCTGTCAGCTCAGCTAACGAAACATAATAACACGTATCCTTCTCCACCTATATTTATGTTTATATTTGAATAAGTTTTTTGAACTATACTATGATACATACATAGTTCCATACTCCGAGTAGGAGTGGCGGTGGCGGAGGAGGAGGGGGAACGCCGAGTGTGTGGCGGTGGCGGTGGCGGAGGAGGAGGGGGATAGGGTTAGGGTTAGGGTTTTTTGCTTTCTTCATTTCAATTGTTATCCATGATGAATGAAATACAATTGCTTTCTTAATTTTGCGGTGACATTGAGGTATGGAGGACGGCACCTTCGTCCGAGATGAGGAGGGGGAAGAAGCGGTGCGGCGATTGATCTATGAGAGTGCCCGTGGTCCGGAACCCGACGATGGAGATGACAACGAGTACGCCGACTTTCTGAATGATTTTGGCGAGGGACTTGAGTCTGAACAAGTTAGAAAAGACAATGAAGTGTCCATCACAAACTCCGGCGAGGTGTATATCTATGTATCAATTAGTCCGTGTTCATCCCTAGATGCATTCATTTATTTGTATTGCACTTATTAACGAATAATTTTTTCTTTTAGCCTTCCGGATCATCGAGCAAGTCCGTTAGAACAAAACGAGGCCCGACGCGGGTGCTAAAGGGCGAGGGCAGGTTAGCCCTCACGGCATTCAAGGCTAATGGTGAACCAGTGGAGCCCAAGGAGTTTTGCCGCAAATTTACAAGTCAATCCGGAGTTATTGTTAGGGACCATGTACCGATCAGCATTCAAGAGTGGCATAAGCCGAAGAACCCGGAGAGTGGTGCTACTTATGTCAACGACAGCATGAAAAAATTTCTTTGGGAAACGCTATCGACAAAGTTCAGCCTACCGGAAGACATGACGGAAGGCCGGAAGGATAAAGTCAAGGAATGGACATGGAAGAAGATGGCCATACAATTCCGAGCTTCAAGAAAAATTTATGGGACAAATATAAGAATGAAGATCCGAGTATTCGATGATAATACCGAAAATCTAGTGAAGATAAAAGATCACCGGGCCGCATTTAAGGAGTATAAGAAATCGTCTAAGTTTGTGTCCCGATCGAAGAAAAATACCGAAAATGCCGCAAAGAAGAAACTTCCGCATCATTTGGGGTCGGTGGCTACAAGAGTGCCATTCCGAAGTGGACAGCGTTTGAGAATAAACTCGATGGATCATGGAATCACTCCACGTACATGGGACCGGCCCGAACGGTCCAAGTTCCGGTTGTTCGCTCATGGGGCAGGGTTGGACCCAAAGACAGGGTTGATCGTTGCGAAGGGAAAATGGAAGGAAAAAATTGAGGCAATTGTACCGAAGCTTGTAGATGCAATTGAAAAGGTCGAAAGGGAGAGTACATTCCCGATCGAGAGAATGACGAGCCGACACTCGCTCCGGGGAACCCCGAACATGTTGGACGGGTACGAGCTCGCCCAGGTCTCACCATGAAGGAAGCGTGGCCGGACAGCGCTGACACTTATAGAAGCCGTTCGCGAAAGAAGAAGAAGGACGCCGACATTGTAACGGAGTTGTTATCTAGGGTGGAGGCTCTTGAGAGAAATCAGAGGGCACCTGATCAGCCGCTGTTTCTACAGGATCCACAAGCCGATGCTGCCCCATCTCAGCGAAGAAGCAGTGTCGGTTCCTCGCATCTTGACGGATGTGGAGGAAGCTACCCCGTGGATTATGTCACGGAGAAGACAGATTGCGAGCTACATATGTTAATCAGGACCGCGTCTGTTAAGGTGGCGGTCGGCTATGTGTACCCAAGTGAAGATGGAGCAATGCACCATCATATGCCCATTCCACCTGGTTGTGTTCGTGTCGGGGTGGATGAAGTTGTTTCGGGGTTTGAAAAAGTGGAGCTTGATATTCCTAGAGGTGAAGATGAGAGGACACCGGGCGATGTCAAGCACGGTTTCGCCCTATGGCCGAAGAAGTACGTCGTCCTTTTGCAAAGGCCACCGACTCCTACACATGAGCAGCAAATGCCATCGACTCCTCCCGGTGGCAGTCCCGGTGAGCAGCCAAGTCCACACCTACCCGAGAGGGACCCCAGCGTGAGTCCACCATCTCGAGATCCTCCGCGTAAGACAGCGTCCGTTAAGCGGAACGGTACGCCGCCTAGGAAGAAAGCTAGAAAGGAGAAACAACCGCCGCCTCCCGAGAAGTTACCTTGGGAAAAAACTCCGGAGGAAAACGCGGAGGCCGTTAAGGCCGAGGTGAAGAAATTTTTGCACCGAAAGTGCCGGAGATACCTTTCGAGAAGACACTAGATCGGGAGAAAGTTGTGCGTACCGTTGACAATCTATATGACCCTGTACCATCGCCGCCATCCGACTATGCGCGTTCTATTGAAAGGTCGTATGACAAGATGATCGAGGCGACAAAACCCGTTAAATCGGGTATCGTGGAGATAAAAGGGATACACAGTGTCTACCAGCTCGGACAACAACCCGTTCAATCGGTCGCCCTCTCAAGGTGTTTGACGGGAAGACCGTTCAAAGTTCTCGACAAGACGCAACCGATTACGCCTTAGCTGAACGAGCATATCAGCTTTGTTCAAGGGAAAGATTTGGTCGAGAATCTCAGGAAGGTACCAACATGTATGCGTAACTTGCATTCGTGGTACCTTAAGGCCTCAAAGGAAGGGATCGAGACTATCATGGTGCGAGTTAGGGAAGAGCACTACTTCCGGAGTACTCGTGTGAACGTTGACTTCGCCGAACTCTTTCGGCTATACAATCTCCGGGCCCTCGACAAATCAATCATCAGTTGCTATTGTCTGTAAGTGATTTATTTATTTAATTTGAGAAGTCGTTCATTGTCTGCAGATTATAATCTTTTGTGCGCTATATTATGCAGATCGAAGATGCTCGAATGCAAAAGGGACGATATCACGTGACATTGGGTTCATTGACCCGAACACAATGCATGTCAAAACCATAGATGATCCCCTCTATAACAAGGATACACCGCAGACTTTGCTAAGGTTTTTGAAGCGACAACGTGACAAAAAACTAATACTTTGGCCTTACAACTTCGAGTGAGTCTTACTGTCTTATAACACATTATATTTTGCTCACCGTATGTCAAAATTTTAACTAATGACTACATATTGAAACGTGCGTAGGTTTCACTTTATTCTTCTCGTCATCAATTTGGAAATTGGAGAAGTTGAAGTCTTGGACTCACTAACCAAAGAAAAGGATCTATACGTGTCTTGTTTTTTAATGCTCAGAAGGTAATTTGAATTCTTATCGGTTTGTTTCGTTAATTTCCTGCTTTGAACTAATTGATGACTCTTTTATGCATTTTCTTTTGTCGAGCAGCGTATGGCAAACTTTCATCAAGGAAGATACGTCCCGTGAATGGCCACCGAAGCTGCGATGGCGTGCGAAAGTAAGTAGTACTACCTAGGTCCACACACCTTTCAATTATCATACTTGACTATTGTTTGATTGAATTATATTCTTGTAAAGAAATGCCCGCAACAACCTCCGGGGACCGATCTCTGTGGATTCTTCGTTTGCGAGTTCATCCGCAGAATTGTCAACGAGAGAACGAATAATGAGAGAAATAAAGAGGTACAAAAACAATCTTCACAAATTTGTTTTGTTATCATAAGTTGTGCCGAGTTTCAGTAATAGTTGTTTCATGTATTCATTTGTATCTTATTCTTTTATAGTTGGCAAGAAAGCGGAACAAGCTCTCAATCGATGACCGCTTCATAGCAATAGGCGAGGAATTGGCGGGATTTTTCCTTCGGGACGTCATACCACCACTCGCAGAGCACCACAATGAATGAAGATGTACATGTTACATATATCGTTGACTCGAAGAGTACCACTATGCTACATGTAATAGACATATATAGAGTACGCCTCGGAGAGCACCACTATGCATGAAGATCGATCTTCATGCATAGTGCTACTTAATTTGCGATCTCATGCAATAACATGTGTGTTATATTATATGCACCAACTTGCTATGCATCATCTTGATCTTCATGTACTACCTAAACCCAAACGCGTTTCTGGTGCATCGACGCGATATGAATCAAACCGATATCCCTAAACCTCTCCAAAACCCTAAAAAGCCAATTCTCTGCCGCGGCAGAGATTTGGGAAAATTCCCTGCCGCGGGGGGAACCTTTGGTACCGGTTCGTATTACCAACCGGTACCAAAGATCCTCAGCCCTGAGCTCTCCTGGTGGCCCACGTGGAGGCCCGTTTTATACCGGTTCGTAAGCAACCGGTACGAAAGGGGGGGGGGCTTTAGTGCCGAATAATTTGTACCGGTTGCAAAACCGGTACGAATGGCCCTCTGGAACCGGTATAGATGACCGTTTTTCTACTAGTGGAACTTGATTGGCTGTTCAAGATCACAAGCTTATCTGCTCCACCAAGTAAACCCTACGTGTGCATGCGCTTACATATTTCGCACGACCGAGTGATAGTACGTAGTACGCAAAGGGTGGCCGACCATCTTGCTGATTTTTCTCCTGTTTTTAAGGTTTCGAGGACAGCGGTCCGGCTGCCCGGACGGTGGTATCTAGCCCGTGCTCATCTTCACAAAAAAATGTGCATGACAATGCCAGCTCTGAATTCTCTTCTTCACAATGTAATATTCTCTCGTTTCCATTTGTAAATGTACGAGATTTTAGACTAAAAGATGCACAATATACATGGTTTTGAACACATAATGTTGACCCATTTTTACATGAATATGATAGTGCTGGATTGCGAAACTTTGATATTCCAAGAATAGTTCTCATGACCCATATATAGCATTTGGGCGAACAATCCGATTTTATTGATGGACTAAATAAGGTACGTACATCCAGGTCGGATGAACATCAAAGAGCTATGATCCAAGCATTTGACCCTTGCCTCTTCATCGGTTGGGGTAGACAACAAAATATTACCTACTATTTTCTGAGTAGGTAATACAACACAACATGTTCTCTTTTTGTTCAAAAATGATAATTGTAGTATAACCCATGCCTCTTCATCGGTTGGGGTAGACAACAAACCCACTAGCGTTGGTTGCATCAGTAGTTGAGGATAGAGATGGAGCCGTGCATGGTCTTACGTGTGCATATGCTTGACCGACGTTACTATATGTTTATGACGACTTGGTAGCAGTTATTGATCATTTTCATGTTTCACCTTGTGGATTGTGCATGACATGGTAAAGATGTAGTATCAAGGAAAAAAATAGCGCTATAACAAAGTAGCATCAGCCAAAAAATACGCTATAGCGCCGAAATGCTAGTGTGGGTTGTCTAGAAACGCTATAGAGCATGCTATTAGCGCCGAAATAGCACGCTATTTTTTCCATGTGTAGTATATATCAAACAACACACAAAGCTTTTGCATGATCGTAAAATTGATGCATCATCAATATTAACAATCGGTTCACTCGTGTATGAATCAATTTTATCATACAAAAATGCCCAAGTATGAGTATTTTTCTGCAAGTACCATGCAGTGCATAAAAATATTTTTGAAGGGTTTGTAGGATTCCACCTAAGGCTGGTTAATTACCATAGATATATTCAGTTTACATTTTTGTGATAGCCTAGCAGTAAGCACTTTGTTTATGATTGCACTGACGACTGCTCGCATCCATGGATTTGCGTGTAAGTATATGTAACCACTACTAGAAGAAAATCATGGCCTGGTCAGTGATGGAAAAGTCAGAGATCTTTCATGACGATCATGAGAATATATATTTACCTGGTGTGGTGGTTGTGTTTAGGTTCCCAATTAAGCAAGATTATTATAAGCTCTGACCCGTGACATGTATGCCATGGTTTATTAAACCGACACGTAATTCCTAAAAAGGAGTTTGCTTTTAAATTTGATTAACAAATATAAATTATATGTCACAAAATTATATTTATCGACACAGTTTATGGTTAAACATTTTTTTAGACTATATGTCACCTAATAAACCGATACGGAATATAGCACTAAATGACGGGTCACTTGTCACCTTTGAACCTGTCTCAGATACACCCTAAACCCACGGTTGAAAAAACCCCATCCGCGATGTCATCTTCGGGGTGCTTTCAGAGAGATTCATGGATGAAACGCACAGAGCGTGACGTGATTGGCACATTGCATTCTCTAGGTAAGCCCAATGTAAAAAAAAAAAAAAAAAAAAAACTGTTGATTGGATGCTCAGCTGAGATTTTCATGGTAGCCGCTCAGGCTGGTAAAAGCAGTTCCAAGTTGGCGATTTTGACAAAAATAATCCTTTAACGAAACTATCGAACGTAATAATCCTCCAGTTAAACTATATCACTGGGCTAACCCTTTTGTGTGGTGCCTATGAGAACGGCGCCACACTGCACTGTGTGGCGCCCGAGAGAGCAGCGCCACACATCATGCCCTGCGTGGCGCATGCGTGGCGTGGCCAGCCGACGTGGCGGGATGTGTGGCGCCGCTCCCTCGGGCACCACATATTGGAATGTGTGGCGTCGCTCGCATTGGCCACACTTCATGTTACGTGTGGCGCCCGAGCCTCCCCAGCCCGACCCAGCCCTTGCCTCCCCTTCTCTTCTCTTCTTTGTTTCCTCTCCCTCTCCCGACCCTGCTCCATCCCTTCTCCCCCTTCTCAAATCCCTCTCAAGATTTCGTGGATTTCTCTAGATCTGACCGTGGAGTGGCTTCACAACCCATTCTCCTATGATCCCCTTCGTTTCATCAAATATTTTCATTGATTTGGTATGATTTAGATGTGAAACCCCAGATGTGAAACCCTAGATATGTGATGGTTGATATTAATGGATTTGGATTTGGTTTAGCCATGGAACCCTAGATACGAAACCTACATGTGATTGTTGGTTTTCCAACCCTTGTTTTCATGTATTTGTGATGTATTATGTGTGATGTATTATATGTATGGTGATATAAATGCCAAATATTTGCTTAGAAATGCCTCCTATTTGCTTAGAAATGCCTAATATATGCTTAGAAATGCCTCATATTTGTTTAGAAAACCATAATCTAGAATATGTATGGTAATAATATGATTGTACTTATTGTGTGCATTTGTGAAAAAAATGTAGGATGGTGTGGCTTCTCGATGATTACTATGACATGGAACACCAGACCTACCATCAGGCGGAGCTAGGGAAGGCAGTAATATTTTTTTTGTTAACACTACTTATTTTATTCCATTGCACATGTCATAATTTTATGTGTTCTATATTTGCTTGTAGGTTCTTCAGCCCTTGAAAATTTGTTACCACGTGGCAAATGTTGACATGCCTTATGATGAGCAGTTGTTGCGGTCAGAAACCCACCGGCGAGCAACGACGGGCAACACAGGAGAGCCGGGAACAACTTAGGGCTGCGGCTGGCCCTGGTCCCTCCGAGCGACGGCCCGCAAAGACTCCGGCACGCACGTCCGATGCTGGTGCAAGGGCGTGCCACCTGACCTATACCTGGTCAGGAAGGTGATGGAGATGCCTCGCTTAGTTTCCTGCATGGGATACGCGTAAACATTAAATACGAGCCTCGATCGGCTCTCAGGTTGTCCTGTGAATCGGCTCAGAGAGCCGATCCACCCATGATTCGTACGAGGTGCACGAATATATGGTGGTCCTGCTTGATCAAGATAAAGCTAAAACGATCTACGACGATTTGGGGTTTTCACCGCATAATCGGATCATCCTACTCACGATTGGGCCTCGCGGTCACGCACGGTGATCGTAAGCCGATCCTAGACAAGGCCTAAAAACCAACATGAGGTTGATCCCCGGAACATCCTGTCTAGGGCTAGCAAACTTCACCCTGCGCGTCGCTGGATCCTCCAACCCTTTGTAAGGCCTAACTATTGCAGATATTAAACTAATCCTTGAAGAACAAGGAGCAACCGTAACGGATCGGATCTACTAAATAATGATCAAGCGGGGTGCCGCCCCTACACCTAAGATAGGTGTAAGGGCGGCTAGATGTCTAAGGGTTGCACTACGACAACCATATGATACGAAGAACAATGCTAACACTAACACATCTAAGATAACTACGTTGCTCGCCATCAAAAAGGCTTCGATGACGAGCAACGCATGAATGACGAATAAACTTGTACCGCCTAGATCGCAAGATGCGATCTAGGCAGCATGATGCTTACCCGGAAGAAACCCTCGAGACGAAGGAGTTGGCGATGCGCCTAGATTGATTTGTGGTGAACGATGATTGTTGTTTATTTCATAAACCCTAGATACATATTTATAGTCCAGGGGACTTTCTAATTTAGGCGTGCACCTAACCGTGCACGGGTTAAACTCTATCTTTTAATCTAAGATGCGATCTACTATACTACAGATACACGGGCAATCTAGCCCAAACTCTTCGTGCAAGGCCGCTTCAGAGATCTTCCATGTGTAATCTTCCAAGCCCATCTCCCTTACGGCCCATCTCCTGATTTGGCCAAAATCTGGTGATAACACATGCCCCCCTGGTTTTGGTAATGATAATTTTAAAACCACTCTGTTTTTCCTTCGAAGGGTCATGTCGTGGCAGATCAGAACCGTCGCAGTATTCTTCATCATGATGACTTGCCTTCTCAACTTCTCTGCACGATTTGACAATTTTGGCTCCACCTCCTCGGAAACTGCTCGAGCAATAAATCTCTATTCTATCCCCTTTTATTTACAGCATCGAACAGTTCACCTCTTCATCCCCCTGCTCCAAATTAGCCGTCAGCCAAAAAACCCTCTCCTTCCATAGCCATGTCGTCCTCTTCCTCCTCTTCCGTTTCTCTCCAATCCTCTTCCTCAAGCGAGTCAATCCCAGGGCACAACCAGATGGAGGCGTACAACAGGCGCGCTCCCAAGCATTGGGACGAGTAGGAGTGGGACTTTGATTTTGTGCCAGAGGGCCTACCCGAGGACCTCGTCTGGTCAGATGGGGCCATGCCCCTGACTGACGGGGAGGATGACCTCCGGTTCCTGATTGATGGAGCACTGGAGGCGGAGAGCGACGACGACGACCCTCCCTTCCGGGGTAAATTCACCTCCATCACCAAAGAAGAAAAAGAGGATGACGAAGACGAAGACATCTCCTCCGACACGAAGAAGGAACAGGAGGACGACACCTCCTCCGACGAACCGCCGCCAAAGCGCATCCGTGGCTGGGCTTGGTCAGATGAGGACGATGATGATGACGAGGAAGAAGCCTCCGCTGAAGGTTACAGTAGCAGCAACGAGGAACTCGTCGACAGCAGCAATGACGGCAGCTGCCCCAGCGACGGCGAAGACAGCAACAGCCCTTAGAGTAGGTACCTACTAGCATAGGATTAGCAGTAGCAATCTGTTCCTTTTTGTTGAACAATCGGCTTCTCTTTGTAAGAAATCTTATTATCAATGAAAAACTTCCTTTGACTTTGCCGATGTCCTTTATGCTGATTTAGCCGATTTTTCCTCATCTGACTTTGTCGATTGTTAGCCTAATCAATGCTCAATGACCGATGGCAACGCATCGGTCTCTCACGATAATCTGCGAGACAGGCCAATTCAGTCATCCCTCCAAGTTAGCCAGCTCCGCCGATGACGATAGCACTTGGTACAGCCGATCGCAGCAGGCCGGCGATTTGGTCTTGAGCAGGCATCTTTAAGAGAGCCCCAGAACTGTTGCTGAATCAGCTTAGATGCTGAAACTGATAACTCTGTAACAAAAGCACCACTCTTCAGAACAGTTGCGATGTAGCGCCAGCCGATTCCGACAAAATCGGCTCCCCAGAGCAAAGAACCTTTCGGGCGAGTTGCCCCCCGAGCCTCATCCAAGGCGAAAACAGTAATGAATCAGCCAAATGTGTCACCATCGGCTTCCAAGTTATAATGCAGAACCAACCGATTCCAACAAAATCGGCTCTCCAGAGCAAAGATATTTCAGGGCGAGCTGCCCCCCGAGCCTCTTCAGCTCCCATCAAAACGTGGCAGGAAAGCTTACGCCCAAAGAACCGACGCACTGAAAGGGTTCGGAAAGATCAGCAAATCCGTTCCTTGAACTAAGAAGCCTCAAATATAATGGCTTTCCGACTCCTCCTAGTTCAATCCTTTGCGCCTTGCTGATCAGATCGGCTCATCATCTTTGGCAGACTGATGCAACTTCCGGTGAGGATGTTTTGAATTTCTGACACCCTCCAAGACTCTGGACGTAACAACCTCTGCAAGTGACATCGACCAAGCCGCCACCTTGGTCCATGCCAGGCAAAAACGCCATAGCCGCTTGATTCGTCATCGGCTGTGCTCATGCTCCTAGGATAGGTATGCTCCCTTTGTTGGACTCACCCTTAACCTGATCTGCATGCTTACACTGGCACTGCTGAACTTGAAGACTTGCAGAAGGAGTTGGAGGTCTTGAGAAGGAATTCATCCAGTAGAGCCTCTCCTTGTAACTCAACAACTGCTCCATCGGGCTTCTGCTTATATCAGCTGTACCTCTTGAGTCGATGGCCATGCATCGGCTTTCTATTCTAAAGTCGATGTCTGTGCATCGGCTGTATATCCACTATGAGTATATATTTTTTTTTACTGGCCGATTTTTTTCTATCGGCCCCCAACATTTCACTGCACACATGTTCACCTGCACATGTTCATCTGCACATGTTCATCTGATTAGATGCCCCCCGAGCCGAATCTGTCAGGTGACTGCAGATATCGGCTCTGTAGTTTAGCCAAGGCACTGTATTTGCACGTCGGCTCCGGTAGAACCAATGTTGATTTTCCCTAACTCATCAGCCGACGTAAACCGCTGCCCAGTAGATCGATGCTGAACACAAGCAGAATATGTGGTGAGGATAATTTTGGCCGATTGCTGGAATCGGCCTCCATATTGATCGAAGCGCTCAATGAAGGTTTTGTAATGTTCCTTCATAGATCTTTGGGGCCGATCCCAAGGATCGGCCTCGCCACGTTTGCTCGTCGGTTTGTTCTTGCTACACGGTCAGGCCGGTGGATAAGACCAGCCTAACCCCATCCTTTGTCACGTCGATGCGCTCGCCGTCATCCAAATTGAGTGCATCGCTTAATCCTGGAGCACTAAACTCCGTTGGAAGGATGAGCACCATGTTTGTGCCAGCCGATGTTTCATCATCGGCTTTCCTTTGCTTGGGGCGCCACTCCATTTTCTGTGGTCGACCCTCTTCATCCAGGGTTCGCTGGACCTTCGCGGCCAGATCAGGCCGCGCTTTCCTTAGTGTGTGCAGGTATAACCTTTCGGCTTCCTCCAAGCCACGCAGTCGCTGAACCCTACGTTTTTGGGAACGGCTGAGTCCATCAGGGCACCACCTTGGCCGGTGGTACTTGTCTTCTTCTTCTTCATCGCCTTCCAAATCCTCGAGATCTTCCACCCGAGGGGACTCAGCGTGCTTGTTCCGAGGCGGGAGAGGCCCTAAGCGTTGGAACACGGACACGTTAGCTGCATCCTTCTTCTTCTGGTTACATTCTGGGCAATTGCCGATTGTAGGCAATCGGCTCATTCCTGAATCCCAGCAGTGTCTGAAGAAGGGACAGTCCCAGTGCCTATCTTCGTCGTCTTGCTCCCTTGATTTTTCCTTGGCACGACGCTCGTACTCCTCCTCATCGCGATCATGCCGACGATGTCTTCTGGCTTCTCTAGCCAGACGGTCTCTATCATCATCGTCACTGGATCGTCGGCGTTGGCTGTATTGACTCACATACTTATTGAGGAGGTGATCAGAGAGAGGTCGCTGATATCTCACATTCCTTACTTCTCCCTCTGTGATGTAGCACTTGCCATCGTGACGGAGCCGATCGCGTGGAGCGGCCTCCTCTGTGTCCTTGCTACGAGAGCAGCTGCCCTCGTCTCCATCCTTGCCAGAGTGGTGTCCAGGTCCTACCATGTTGATGCTGAACGAGGATGATAGAGTCCCACCGGGCGTGCCAGAATGTGTTGCGGTCAGAAACCCACCGGCGAGCAACGACGGGCAACACAGGAGAGCCGGGAACAACTTAGGGCTGCGGCTGGCCCTGGTCCCTCCGAGCGACGGCCCGCAAAGACTCCGGCACGCACATCCGATGCTGGTGCAAGGGCGTGCCACCTGACCTATACCTGGTCAGGAAGGTGATGGAGATGCCTCGCTTAGTTTCCTGCATGGCATACGCGTAAACATTAAATACGAGCCTCGATCGGCTCTCAGGTTGTCCTGTGAATCGGCTCAGAGAGCCGATCCACCCATGATTCGTACGAGGTGCACGGATATATGGTGGTCCTGCTTGATCAAGATAAAGCTAAAATGATCTACGACGATTTGGGGTTTTCACCGCATAATCGGATCATCCTACTCACGATTGGGCCTCGCGGTCACGCACGGTGATCGTAAGCCGATCCTAGACAAGGCCTAAAAACCAACACGAGGTTGATCCCCGGAACATCCTGTCTAGGGCTAGCAAACTTCACCCTGCGCGTCGCTGGATCCTCCAACCCTTTGTAAGGCCTAACTATTGCAGATATTAAACTAATCCTTGAAGAACAAGGAGCAACCGTAACGGATTGGATCTACTAAATAATGATCAAGCGGGGTGCCGCCCCTACACCTAAGATAGGTGTAAGGGCGGCTAGATGTCTAAGGGTTGCACTACGATAGCATATGATACGAAGAACAATTCTAACCCTAACACATCTAAGATAACTACGTTGCTCGCCATCAAAAAGGCTTCAGTACGAGCAACGCATGAATGACGAATAAACTTGTACTGCCTAGATCGCAAGATGCGATCTAGGCAGCATGATGCTTACCCGGAAGAAACCCTCGAGACGAAGGAGTTGGCGATGCGCCTAGATTGATTTGTGGTGAACGATGATTGTTGTTTATTTCATAAACCCTAGATACATATTTATAGTCCAGGGGACTTTCTAATTTAGGCGTGCACCTAACCGTGCATGGGTTAAACTCTATCTTTTAATCTAAGATGTGATCTACTATACTACAGATACACGGGCAATCTAGCCCAAACTCTTCGTGCAAGGCCGCTTCAGAGATCTTCCATGTGTAATCTTCCAAGCCCATCTCCCTTACGGCCCATCTCCTGATTTGGCCAAAATCTGGTGATAACAGCAGTACATGGAGCACATCGAGCCTACTGGTCTCCTCCCGTTCATTTCTCTTGTAAGCCGGGTGCCGCCGAACTTCAACGATGCGGCAATCTACGCACTTGTCGATCGGTGGAGGCCCGAGACGCACACGTTTTACTTGAGGACCGGTGATATGACCCATACTCTTCAGGATGTTTCTATGATCCTTGGACTTCCTGCGAGCCATTGTGTATGAGCACATGTTCCGATGGGTGGCGCCAGTAGATGTAGGGGCTTATTGGCATGGATCCTCCATAGCCTCAAGATAAGGCCAACAGAGCTCCCGCGGGCGCAAATTACAAGTGGATCAAGGATCACTTTGCGGAATGCCCCGTTGGGGCCGACCGGGACACTATCAGGACACACACCAAATTGTATTTGTGGTATGTCATTTCCAGGACTCTCTTTGCTGACACTGGTGGAAAGTTGGCACAGTGGTGTTAGCTCAAGGCGCTGACAGTCTTGGATCACAAGTGAAGCTGGGGAACCGCAACACTTGCCTACCTGTACCGACAGGTGATGACTTGATATCTTTACTATTCTTGTAGATTAGCACGCTAGACAAGCTACTAACCTAATCTCGTATGTGTGCAGCTGGACGATGCTTGTCGCGGGACTGGAAAAGGCGGGATTGGTGGATGCATGCTACTACTTTCCGTGTGGAGCTAGGAACTCTTACCAGTTGGGCGTCCCGTCCAGTACCGGAAGAGGCCATGGGATGATCATGGAAACATGCTTCGGTACCCCACTTGGGCTTACAGGTGATACAATGTCGCGGAGATGTCAAACGATGTTGGTCTTATGTATGGGCACTACACTGAGGAGTTGGACACGCTTATCCCTCAGCAGGTAAACTTTGTGAAGCCATCACTCATTTTTAATCTTTTTTTTCAAATTCCACTGCCATGTTCTAATGTTGGAAATATTGCTATGTTGTAGGTGGAGTAGGAGCCATATGGTACGAGGGGCCATTTTGCCCATGAGTTTGACGCCCTCAACCCAAAGTGCTTAGAGGAGGAGGTATTATGGCGCATGCGGTGCCCACTCATATGCATGTGGGCGGTTGAATATCACATGCCGTAGTGTGATGACCCAGCTTGGGTTGTTTCAGGAATGCCCACCTGAATGGCAAGACACGGACCGCGCACTCCATATGTAAGAGTGAATGAAATGAGATTACTTGTGTCTTGTTCTATTCAATACACTCTACTTACTTGATGCCATAACACATGTGCTTACTACTTTCGAATGTTTCTGACCATGTGTATATCATGTTTGGCAAGATTCATGATGACATGATTTTGAGTGATGGACTGAAGCAAGCATGCGCCGCATGGTCCACATACATGTTGAAGCCTAGGGGCAAGGGTTCCAAGCATTACATACCGGATGACTACGTGAACCGAGGAAAGAAGTTGGCACTTGACTCGGACGATGAACCACCACGGAGGTCAGTTTTGAGGAGGATGAGGAATAATGAGCCGGAGGAATTAGAGGAGGAGGAAGAGGAGATAGAGGCATGGAGGAAGCTACCTCCGAGAAGGGGACGTGCCCGCACAACACGCTGAGCTTAGTTGTATTAGCTTTCTTCCAAAGTTGTACTCTATCTATGACTATGTATGAACTATGCATGACTGAGGTAGAATTATGTATGTCATCTGGATTATATTTGAACTATGAAACTATGCACTGTCATATGAATTCTGATGCTATGCACTGCCATATGAATTCTGATGATATGAACTGTCATATGAATTGGCCAGTTTTTGCATGTGTGGTGCCCATGCCATAGGCTCACACATGCATATATAAACACTAGCAACCATACTGTGATCAAAATCCTTAAGTCCTTAGCTGTTTTCGCGAGATTTTCCATGTGTGGCGCCTATGATAGGTGCATACTTTGCTGAAAGCAAAGTGTGGTGTGCCTATGGCATGGGCGCCACACATGCAAAAAAATGAAAATGAAAAAAAAACCAGTACACATATGATTGAATATCATCACAGTTCATAATATGATCAACAACATAATGCAAGCCCAAACGGAGAGAAGGTTCAACAACATCAAGGTTCAAAGTACACATATGGTTCGACAACATCAAGGTTCAAATTACAATAAGGTTCATCAACATCATGCAAGCCCAAATGGAGAGAAGGTTCGACAACATCAAGGCCTAGCGGAAGAAGATTGAACCACCATTGCTTCACTGTGTTGAGAAAGCTCCCCCCTTCGCCTTCCTCTTCCTAACTTCTTCAGTCAGTTCTTCCTTCTCCCTTCTGTCGCGATCCAGCTGAACCACCAAGTCGTAGAAACTATGGCTCTCCTCCGTCTTCGATGCTTCCACTTGAGCTCTTTCCTCCCTTATGCACTCAACCTCTTTAGCCACCGCCTCTAGATGCATCTTGTTGTCCCTCACTCTCTTTATTTGCGCCAGTTTGAGGCTCTTCCTGAAGTTTTCCTTGGATATCTTTTGACGTTCTTGCTCCATATTCTCATTCCGCTTCTTGTTGCACCACAGGTATTCATCATACTCGGCTTGCATACGGTCATCTTCCTCCTTGTTTTGTGCTATCTCCTCTTTCTTTTTCCTCTCAAGTTCGGCTTTCTCCTTTTCCTGCACCGTCCTCAAAGCCTCCTCCCAAACTCCCTCCTCCTCATATGCAACCTATTGTATAGGAATGTGAAGCAGCGCTCGGAGTAAGCGATGCAACAATCTTGAAGGTCGTCAGATAACTCTTTATTCTTGCATTCCATGTAGAAGTTTGCACAAAAATGCCTTATGCACCATCGGTGGTGCACATGAGCATGCCCGGGAATGTCAAGCTCCACCGCTTTGAGAAATACTTGATGATGATCTGAGATGACACACACTTCCCTTGAAGGTGGTATAACCCTAGTTTTCAATATATGAAAAAAACATTCCGAGTTATCATTGTTCTCAACCTCTACCAATGCAAAAAACAAAAGGTACTAAACATTTGCTCGCATCATTTCCTATTGCCACCAATAGTGTGCTCTTGAACCGCCCGGTCAAGAAGGTACCATTGATGGCGATGAGCGACCTACAATGTTTGATAGACCTTGTGGATTGCTCGAACGAGAAAAATGCACGGTGAAATACTCTCGCTCTGTTACTGTTATGCAATGTCATTTTGTTACTAGAAGGCTCCACCACATGAACCACATGCATGGGTTAGTATTGGCCATCGCTAACAACAACCTAGGAATTTGGTTGTATGCTTTTTCCCAATCACCGTACAACATCTTGAATGCGGCTTGTTTGGCCTTCCATGCTAGTGACCCACAAGTATAGGGGATCGCAACAGTCTTCGCGGGAAGTAAAATCCAAATTTATTGATTCCACACAAGGGGAGACAAAGAAATACTTATAAGCCTTAACAACGGAGTTGTCAATTCCGCTGCACCTGGAAAAGCACTAGTAACATGGGTGATGTGAAAGCAACAGTAATATGAGAGCAATAGTAATAGTAACACAGAGGCAATGGCACCCGAAAATATTCCAGTGCGTAGTTGACTGTAGAGCAATGATGACGACAGAAGGACCGGGGTTCCCAACTATCTACACTAGTGGTAACTCTCCAAACAAATAACATGTGTTGGGTGAACAAATTACAGTTGGGCAATTGATAATTGTGAGGGCATGGCAATGCATTCTATGATAAGATAAAGTTTAGTGTAGTATTTAATTGGGCATTACAACATGATACACAGACCGCTATGCAGCATGCATCCGTGCCTAAATAATCCACGTTCGGATTAGCATCCGCACCCCTTTCAGTATTAAGTTGCAAGCAACAGATGTTTGCATTAAGTAAAGTGCATACTGTAAACAACACAATTATCCTTGGACAAAGCATTGTTGTTTTACCCCTAATGGCAACAACACATCCACAACCTTAGAGGTTGCTGTCACTCCCCCAGATTAAATAGAGACTGAACCCACTATCTAGCATAAATACTCCCTCTTTTTTTTCATGCAACTACTTGATCAGGGTAACCACAAGTATCGGAGAGCATGCAAGATCTTAAATAAACAATAGTATGATAACATGATGAACAATCTGATCACCATTCCACAATTTATTGGATCCCAACAAACACAACACCAATTACATCATATGGATCCCAATCATGTAAGGCAGCTCATGAGATCATTGTATTGAAGTACAAAGGACAGAGTACCAACTAGCTATAGCCAAGAACCCGTAGTCCATGAAGGGACTACTCACAAACCATCATGGAGTCAAAGTGGACGCGGTGGAGTCGATGGAGATGGCTCCGGGGGTCAATCCCCGTCCTGGAAGGGTGCCAGGACAGGAACTTCTGACCCTCGAAACTTGTCTTCGATGGCGGTGGAGCTGCGGAACTTTTCGGGGAATATGACTCTGGTATTTTGGGTTTTTGCGTCGAAGGCTATATATAAGCGGAAGGGCGAGGTCGGTGGGAGCCCAAGGGGCCCGCCCCATGGCATGGTGTGGCCACCTCGGTGCCTTCTCCGTCTCTGCTTTGGACTCTGTCTTCATTTCGAGAAAAATAGGAGGTTTGGCTTTTGTTTCGTCCAATTTTGAGAATATTTCCTGTACAACTTGTCTGAAATACAAAAAAAATAGCAGAAAACAGGAACTGGAACTATGGCATCTTGTTAATAGGTTAGTTCCAGAAAATGCATAAAAATGCCACGAAGTGTAAACAAAACATATAGCAATTGGTGTAAAACAAGCATGGAGCATCAAAAATTATAGATACATTTGCAACGTATCACATGCCTTCCCGTTCTTGATGTTGTAGTCAAAATGAGATTTCACCATATCTTGCATGGACCTAATGCTCATGGTTGGGAGTGATGATATCTCACACAAAAGTTTGTAAGCAATGAACTCGGATGTGAGTTGACAGTGGTCTGGCTTCGCATCCACTCCATCAAAAGCTTCTTCCCCCGGCACATGTGAGTCAATACACAACTTGGTATGTGCCAAGCGGGACCTCCCTTCAAAGGACTTGCACGGACAACCCATGGGAACCGATCCTCTTCATATTTGACCGTGTACACCGCTTCCTCAAGTCTGAGTGAACAAGGGTGTAAGGGCGATGATGCTTAATCGAGAACTCCTTGATCCATACCTTAAATTCCAACAAGGTATCGAATGTCAGACCTTTAACTATCACATTCGTCCCGTGATCCACATCCCGGTGGGAAATTGACCTAGATCCAATAAGTAAACTCTTGCAACCATCAACCACAGACCCATACGCAAGACTAACATCTCGGAACAATGGTATCCGAATATCACGTCCAGTTTCCTTCTTGAAGATGGCGGCTCTTTCGTCTTCCTTAGCTGTAAACCCATCCTCATCAAGATCTTCATTGGGGCCATCGTCATCCGAGTCCGATGCATAACATTGGGAATAAGGAATGGTGTGATCCATGTTCTCTTGCATCAAATATGTGTCCAAATCACCAACATTGTTGTCATTGATCTTGAAATCATTGTTACCATGCTCATACTCGTCATACTCTTTCTCCAACGGTTCATCTTGGGTCATGGGAGGTTAGGTGCCTTCTTCTTGTCTCATGGGTGATGGACTCCTAGCATCAATCGGGGAGGCGCGCCGGTTAAGTTCAAGCTATAAATTAGCAGCAACCCTCTTGGTTGCAAACAACTCCAGAGCCTTGTCATGTCATTCAGCCATTGTCTCCTTGTAAATGGACCAAGGTTGCTCGGATTTAATACACATTGTCTTCCAACGGATGTGCATTCCAAACCCACATTATGTCTTCTCTCTAGCTCAACAACATCACTTTACTCATTCCAATTCAAGTCAATCCTCACTTGTGCTACCACCCTTGGCATAGTTAGGGCTATGGTCAAACACCAAGTCAAGCTCATTTGGGTCTGGCTCTATGTTTCCTTTAAAAAAACATCCTTGTCAACATGATGAACATGCACAATTCTTGCCATCCCTAGCATAATTTCAACAACACCTACATATATGTGTTCAATAATTAGCCATAGAAAAAACAAATATAACCATACAATGTAACCCTAACACTTTTCCTACTCCAAAAGGCCCTAAAATTCCAAAAAACATGGGTTGGCAAATCATGCTAGGGTTTCACATCTAGATCCATGAAAGCCTTCGATGAAAAGAAGGGGATCGAAAGAGATTACCTTAAGGGATAGGTCGGGAACCAATTCCACGGACATATCTGTAGAAATCCACCAAGATTTGAGAAGGGTTTGGGTGGGGGGAGAGGTGGGGCATCTGGTCGATGGAGAGGAGGAGGAAGAAACCAAGAAGAAGACATGAGGCTCGATTGGGCTGGGAGGCTCGGCAGCACACATAGCAGGATGTGTGGAGCCCAAGCGAGTGGTGCCACACACCCCTGCCACATCGGCTGGGCACGCCACGCATGCACGAGCATGCCACGGAGGACACAATGTGTGGCACCGCTCCCTCCCTCGGGCGCAACATAGTGAAGTGTGGCGCCGCTCGCATAGGCTTCACGCAAAAGGGTTAGCCTGGTGAAATAGTTTGGCCGGATGGTTATTATGTGCTATAGTTTTGCCAAAGGGTTATTTTTGTCAAAATCTCCTTCCAATTCAGGTCCGATGGAGCCGTCGAATCATTCATTTTGGTGGAGCCATGCTTCAGTTGTACGAAAACTAGATACGGTGTGCGCGCGGGAGCTAGGCGTGATATGGCAAAAAACCCAATATTCTAGGCTAGTTTTCGTGGCAAAGTTTAGTCTCACCTCTTTTATGCAGTCACCTCCCATCATTGGTGGTCAGAAAAAATCCCTGTTATTTCTTTTAGGACAAATGGAGGCGGGAGACGGTGATTCCCACATATATAGGGGATCGCTAAAATCTTCGATGGTAAGTATTACCCAAATTTATAGTTTGACTCAACGGGAACACAAGAATATCAATAAGACTTCAGCAATTGAGACATCACTCTCAACCACACATGTGTATCAATAAACTCAAAAAGCAAGTGGTGATTTGTAGCAGTTGATTGGCGTATGCATGAGGTGATAGCGAGGTAATGAATGATATTGATCATATAATGTAATACTAATAACATAGAATTTATCTCCAATTCAGTTGTGTGTAGGTGTGTATCGTCCTAATATAGTTATGCATACTAACTGAGAGAATTTACATAACATCTTTTGTCCCGCCTGCCCATTTCACCGGGGCCAACTTGGAACTACATGCAATTAAGGTCTATCCTTTCGAATAGTACGGAACACAATATTGCACTTCATGAACACACAATATCCTCAAACTATCGCATGTTCCCATTGTTTTCCTTGACTGTCATTTTAGGGTTCACCGGTTCAACACAATAATAGGAAATACACTTTGCAGATATATACCAAACTTATATATATGATGGAGCAATAGAACTTCAGTATTGAAATCATGTCACTCAGGCCCTAGCAACAAGCATTAAACATAGAAAATTCATACCAACACTCATACAAGAATATCCTCAAGACTCTAATACCTCAAATCTCGATACATATGGATTCTTATGTGATCAATCTCATCCAATCCCCATCCACCTCACATTCCTACAGAGAACTACTCACACATGATGATGGAGAGTGAGCACAGGGTTGTTGGTGTGATGACATTGATGGCAACGATGGTGAAGAAGACCTCGAAATCCCCCTCTTTGGCGTGGAGAGAAGGACCAATCGACGCTTGAAAAGAACATTGTGGATGTGGCAGCGCTATGTTTTGCGAAAAGCTTAGTACTTCTCGCTATACCTAGGATTTTCAGGTATATATGGGGGTACGCCAAAGGGGAGGCCAAGACGATGCTCCAAGCCCAAATTGGCATGGGTGAGTTGGGCAGGCCACCTGTACTCATTTGGGCTTCGTGGCCCTTCTTGTGTGTTTACAAAGCTCCAGGCTCCTTGTTTTGGAGGAAAACTTCCGTGGTATTTTTCCTCAATTTAATTTCCTGCGAAAACATGTAAAAAGAAGACTTTTGCTAGAAACAACTCAGATTCGGCAATTTTACCTAAGTATGGTGAGATTCTAGAGCAAATCAACGAGCAAAGTACTTGGAAAAGTAGATACATTTAAGATGTATCAAATCCCCAAGCTTAGCTTGTTGTTTGTCCTCAAACAACTCAAACGCAGTGTACAAGCGATAAAAAGACTTTGACAAGAAATTTCCTCTATGCATGCATATCTGTTTAACATTGAAAGTATTTGGAACATAGCTTTATCAATGAATAGCAAAGTGTTAATAAAAGTTCACTATGTTGGTGCTACACGATTTATACATGGTGCAAAGGAGATAATATATGGAAACACTACTTAAGCATGATTAATTCATAGTAGCAACGAACAAAGTTCTCACATAGCATTTGATTGAATCATAAGTAAGTTTTTTGAGACCTTGATTCCTTCAATTGTTAAATAATAACTCACAATGTTTGCATTGCAAACTAAATACTTGGGTGATGTCGTATCCTTTCAGTCTTTCAACGTTTAAACACTTATAGAAGACTCATAAATGAGTAAGTGGCTAGTATCTTTAGTTGACCAAATGGTGGAGTGGAAGTAGGATAGGTGCTTGATTATAAGCTTTACACCTTATATGAGCAGCAGGGGTAAAGGGGTTTTACCCCTGGAATGTGATCTTGTATTTCCATTTTTCATTCAGCTTCACTTTTTCGAAATAGGGATAAAACTCCGGCTTCTGCATCATCACGATGCACATGGACTTTTATTAAAAAGACTCAACAAAATCAGGTTTTACAACTCAGTCATCGCCTACAGTCGATACAAGAATCAACCAGCAAAGTAAATAGAACATAGTATCACTACTCATCATTGTAGTCTCCTAGTATGACGCCAGCCAACCAGGCACATGATATCCTGAGCGACCGTCTGGAGCCGTGTGCATCCAGTAGCCATAGCAACACGCAGTCCCTCCGGCGAAAGGAGGGCCTATAGCTGAACCCAATGTGACATCATATGGATAACCTGCAAGAAATAAACAGATTGTTTTTGTTAAATATTATATCATTTCTTACCCTCCAAATAGACCAATATAAAGCAGAGACCCCAATGCGGATGAATGCCTTAGATTGTCTATCTACTCCATTTAACCAATTTCCAAACATATTTGTAATATTGGCTGGAGGTGAAGATCAAAAGTGAAATTAACCGTGCGCCAAAGAAGTTTAGCTAAAGGACACTCAATAAACAGATGTTCAATGGTTTCCTTCTCTCCACAGAAAACACATTTCATACATCCATTCCAATTTGTTTAGCTAAATTATCTTTAGTTAACAAAACCTTATTACTTAGAAACAACATGAAGATTTTAATCTTTAGGGGAACTTTGACTTTCCATAGTATTTTCTCAAAAAGGGGTATGGTCACTCATGAGATCCTCATACATAGACTTTACCGTAAACAAACCATTTGTTGTGAGGCTTCACACAAAAATATCTTTATCATCATTTAGCTATACCCTCATTAATTTTTGGCATAACTGTAACCATAAAGTCCATTTGTTTCCCAACAAGGCCCGTCTAAAACTAATATTCAGCGGGGTTTGAGCTAACACATGAGCTACAATTACATTTTTGTGATGCACTATATTATATAATGAAGGGTATTGCTGCGCCAAAGGGGTGCCCCTAACCAAGTATCTTCCCAAAATCGGTTATTCATTCCATCACCAACTTTGAAGAAACATCTAGTGAAAAACTCATCTTTCACCCCCATCAATCCCTTCCAAAAAGGAGAATCTGTGGGTTTAGCTTGCACCACTGATAAGGTCTTTTGTCTAAAGTATTTATTATGTAGCAGCTCCTGCCACACCCCGTCCTCATTAAGCAGCTTAAAGAGCCATTTACTCAATAAACATTTATTCTGGAGTTCGAGTACCTCAATACCTAAACCTCCTTGATCTTTAGGCCGACAAACAATATTCCATTTTGTGAGCCTATGTTTCCTCTTATTCTCATCAGACTGCTGGAAAAACCTAGATCTATAGAAATCCAATCGTTTCCTTACCCCAACAGGTATCTCTAGAAAGGATAACATGAACATAGGTAAGCTGGTTAAAACTGAATTAATAAGGACAAGCGTATCTCCATATGATAGTAATTTTCATTTCCAGCAACCCAATTTTTTTTCAAACCGTGTCTCAACCGGGTACCAATCAGAGTTCCTGAGTTTTCTGTAATGTTTAGGAATACCTAAGTATCGAAAAGGAAGGGATCCAGCATCACATCCAAAGATCTGCTTATACTGATCCACCTCTTCTTTTGCCTTACCAAAATAGAACATCTCACTTTTGTGAAATTTAATTTTAACTCCCGAAAGCTCTTCAAAGATACATAAAATTAATTTCATGTTTACATCTTTAAGGTGGTCATGTTCCAAAAAAAAAGGATTGTATCATCGACATATTGTAGTATAGAGATGTCACCCTCAACAAGATGAGGAATAAGCCCCCCCGACTTGACCATCATCTTTTGCCCGTTCAATTAAGATGACAAGCATATCAACTACAATATTGAAAAGCATTGGGGACAAAGGATCCCCTTGCCGCAACCCTTTCTTTGTTTGAAAATAATGACCAATATCATATTTTACCTTCACCCCTACACTCCCCCTTGCATGAATTGTTCAACTAAATTACACCATTCTATGGCAAAACCCTTCATCCTCAAAGTTTGTTGTAAAAAGGACCACTTAACTTTAGGGATTTCTATTTTCGTGCCCCTGGTTTTAGTTGTACTCAGTTTTCCCCAGCCGCTTAACTCTTCCTCAGTTTCCCTTCCCTCTAGTTTGAAACCCCTCGCAGACGCTCGGACGGGAGGGTTGCCGTCTGGTCAGAGGCCTTGACTGTTACCGATGGTGGCTAGGGAGCCGCGGTGGTTGTGAATTGACCGTTGATTTTGAATGGTGTTGACTGTTGACCCAATGAGACACGTCGTACTGGCGATCTCTCACTCACCCAAAGCTTTCCCCTACGCCCGAGACTGTAAGAGCTCACACACTGCCCCTCCATCGCCACATCGTCCTGCCCTCCTACCTTATGGCGTTGTCCGCCCCCGAGCCTCCCCCGCCCCCACCACCACCCCCGGGAGGTGGAGAGGGCTCCGCCTCCACTAGATCTACACCTCTTGCGGTAGAGTTGGTACAACCTTCTGGTGTGCCGATTATGCCCCTCAACTGCGGAGAAGATTGGGAACCGGAGGGATCTAACACATGGATTCCATCTGGGTAAACATCGTCTGCCTATGTGAATTAACAGTAGGCAGTTTTTGAGCGTGAATCGTTTTTGATCAACTAACTGCGTTGCTTTTCAAATAGGATTGATCCAGCGCTGGCTTTTCGGCTGGTGGTTAGGCTGGATACTAGCTTTTTGCGTGATTCTGAACGCAATGTGAGCGGGTTTTACTTCCCAGCGGTGGTTGCAACCACCATCTCGTTGAGGGATTTGAAAGATAACCTCTGCACTAAGTACCCCTGGGGCGGTCGTGATTCAGTTGATTTCCAATATTTCAACAGCACGGAGGGAAGATATGTTCCACTAATTTCCGACGAGGATCTGGGAATTCTTTTTTGCTTTGAATGATTCTTGCCATGTTGGTAAAATTCGTATCCATGTGGATAGGGTCTAGGCATCATCTGGCGTTGGGGCATCATCAGGTGGTCGGGCATCATGTCTCTTTATTGTTGCTGCCTTTGCTAATCGTGTGCGCTGCACCGCTCCTTGTAGGTCCACAGCAGCACCATCTGTCCCCAGTGCTAGTGGTAGCCAGATCGTTCCTGCGGTCGATGTGGAGGACGATGCAGAGATTTAGGATCCGTCTCCTCAAGATAATGAGGATGAGTTGATGTTTCCTGAATTGGTAGATCGATGCAGTAAGCAGGCAATGGAGGATCAATACATGGAAGATATTGCACAAGATGCCAGATTTGATGACACTGATGATGAAGAGAAGGATGAGAACAATGACAACCTCATTTTAGCCGATTATGAAGGTGATGACTTGCCAACAATTGAGTGGAACATGGAGGATCCTCAGCTTGCAGAAGGCACCATATTTCAAACGATGATGGTCTGCCGTAATGCAATTATTACATATTGCATTCTCACCAAGAATAATTATGAGGTTATTAAAAGTGAGCCAGGTAGGTTCACAGTTAAGTGCCCATACAAGAGGTGTAGGTGGAGGCTGCATGCATCCACAATGCTCAGAAGCAACGTGGTTCAGGTACTACACCAATCAGTTGTGTATTTTAGATCACGGTGTAAAATTTGTTAACTGTTACTGACATCCCTTATCATTATGTTTCAGATAAATAATAACTTGATCGACCATACTTTTCCACCTCGAGCGGGAGCGCCAGAGGAGAAATCAAAGCTAGCGAAGACTAGGTGGTAGGCAGATGCAATCATAGATTGGCTGAGAGAAACTCCATCACTTGGTCCAACAACACTCATAACCAAGATATCTGAGAAGTTTAATATAAAAATATCTTACATGAGGATGTTGTATGCAAAGGAAATGGCTCTTGACATGATCAATGGTCCATGGAATGAAAGCTTTCAGTTGCTTTACACTTTCAAAGCTGAAGTGAAGATGGCTGGTCCAGAAAGTGTTGTAGCGATAGACAAGCATATAGTTCCCTACAAATTGAAAAGCGGGAGGATAATGAAGAAGGAATGTTCTAGAAGGGATTTTGTTTGTTTCAAAGCTTGCTGGAAAGGATTTCTGGACGGTTGCAGGCCTTATTTGGTTGTGGATGCAACAACTCTTCATGGCAGGTTTAAAGGATAGCTAGTTGCTGATACTGCAGTTGATGGACACAATTGGATGTTCCCTGTTGCTTATGGAGTTTTGGGGGTTGAGTCAGAGGAAAGTTGGACTTGGTTTCTGCTGAATTTGCGCGACCTTATAGGTCATCCACCAGGACTTGCTATCCACACAAACGCTTGCAAAGGTTTGGAGAGTGCAGTAGAAGCAGTATTCCCTAGAGTGGAGCATAGGGAATGTATGCGACACTTGGTACAGAATTTTATAAAGAAATTAAAGGGTAAAGTTTTTACTGACAACCTATGGCCAGCTGCATACACATGCAGCATTAGGAAGCATCTATTTCATTTGGATGTGTTGTATAAACAAAAACCTGGGGTGAAGGAGTACTTGGATGAACATCATGGTAGGGTGTGCTCAAGAAGCCAATTCAATGAAATTTGCAAGGTAGATTATCTAACAAGTAACTGATACGTCCAAAACGTATCTACTTTCCCGAACACTTTTGCTATTGTTTTGCCTCTAATTTGTGTATTTTGGATACAACTAACACGGACTAACGCTGTTTTCAGCAGAATTGCCCTGGTGTCTCGTTTTTGTGCATAAACTCAACTTTCAGGAAAATCCCCGGGATTAATTCCAATGGGCCTATTTTCATAGAAGAGGGACGGAGCCAGAAGACCAGAAGGAGGGGGGCCACGAGGCGCCAACCCCATAAGGTGGCGCGGTGGGCCCCTGGGCCGCGCCGCCCTATGGTGGCGACGCCTCGGGCAGCCCCAGGTGCTCCCCTCTAGACTACTTAAAGGTTTCGACCTAAAAACGCATGGGGGTTAGACGAAATCGCCAGAAGACATCCAGAACACCGCCGCCATCGCGAAACTCCGTCTCGGGACCAGAAACTTCGTTCTGGCAACCTCGCCGGGACGGGGAATTGGAGGAGATCATCGCCATCATCACCACCGACGCCTCTCCATCGACCAGCCATGTTTTCCCCATCCATGTGTGAGTAATTCCCCCACTGTAGCTGAAGGGGATGGTAGGGATTGGATGAGATTGGTCATGTAATAGCATAAGATTGTTATGGTATAGTGCCTAGTGTCCGTAATTGGTACTTTTATGATATTGTTGCAACTTGTTATGCTTAATGCTTGTCACTAGGGCCCGAGTGCCATGATCTCAGATCTGAACATGTTATCAATTCATGATGATATTCATTGCTTTATGATCTTACCTGCAAGTTGTATACACATGTTGCTGTCTGGAACCCGAGGCCCCAAAGTGACAGAAATTGGGACAACCAGAGGGGAAGGCGGTGATATGAGGATCACATGTGTTCACAGAGTGTTAATGCTTTGCTCCGGTGCTCTATTAAAAGGAGTACCTTAATTTCCAGTAGATTCCCTAGAGGCCCGGCTGCCACCGGCTGGTAGGACAAAAGATGTTCTGCAAGTTTCTCATTGCGAGCACGTACGACTAAATACGGAACACATGCCTATTGATTGATTAGTACTTGGATATTGTTTTATTACTATCTGCAAATGCCCTACCTTGATTGTTACATGAGTTTCTCTCATCCATGCAACGCCCGTTCATCCATCCCTGTGCCTACAGTATTTTAATCCTGTTGTTTACTATAATCACTACTGCTGTCTTTGTTACTCTGCTACTACCGCTATCGCTATAAAACTATTACTACTGATAAACTCTTGCGAGCAAGTCTGTTTCCAGGTGCAGCTGAATTGACAACTCCGCTGTTAAGGCTTACAAATATTCTTTGGCTCCCCTTGTGTCGAATCAATAAATTTGGGTTTTACTTCCCTCGAAGACTGTTGCGATCCCCTATACTTGTGGGTCATCAAGACTATTTTCTGGGCGCCGTTGCCGGGAGCATAGCTTTATTTGCAAGTTCACTTGGATTGATATTGTTCGCTGCAAATTCTCCATCATGGGTAAACCTCGCGATACTAAAGTCGCCATATTACCATCCACTACAAGAAAAGGTACAACTCTGAGTACCTCTGCTGCTCTTGATTCACCATCTGTGATAAGTAAACTTGTTTCACCACCACAAGCTTCAAATGCTGGTACCTCTGCTGAATCTGAAAATTCCTCTTATAATTTTTATGATGCTTCATGCATGTGCTTGATAATGATGGTTCATTAGGATCTTTTCTAGATGCTACAATTGCTAGGTCTAGACAAATTGAAAGTACTGAAATTCCTAATGAAAATGCTCGCTACACTCGTTAATTCACCTGAGTCCGTTGAATACTCTAGTGATGATCTTGATGAAGATTATGTAGAACTTGATGATGATTTCATTGATAAATGCAATGCTACTACTGGTACAAGTAATATTAAAAAGCTTCTTGCACAACATACTATTAGATATAAACTGTCTCCTGATCCTAAATTTGCCACATCTCCTATAAACATTAAGGATAAGGATTATGATTTTTCTCTTGATTTATCTCATATAGCTATTGTTGAGAAAACACCTTTTTGTGGTACTGAAAAAGAAAGTGATGTAGAACACATGAATGAGCTTTCAACACTGAGTAGCTTGTTTTCTGATGATATCAAGAAGCGTACTTATTTCGTTGCTAAAATTTTTCCTTTCTCATTAAAGGATGATGCTAAAACTTGGTATAATAGTTTGCCTCCTAATTATATTGATAGTCCAAAAGATTTGCTTGATGTTTTCTTTCGGAAATACTTTCCTGCTAGTGCTCAACATATTGCTTTGCAGAGAATTTATAATTTTGACCAGAAAGATGGAGAGAAATTGCCTGAGGCTTGGGCAAGATTTTGCTCTCTTATCAGAGCTCGGCCTGGACATGATTTGGAAAAGCATTATTTGCTTGATATATTTTAGAGTGGACTAACCATTGAGTCTAGGGCATACCTGGATAGTTGTGCTGGTTGTGTTTTCAGGAAAAGAACTCCAGACGACGCTGAAGAATTATTGGATAGAATAGGCCGGAATCATGATGATTGGACTACACCTGAACCAACCCCGACACCAATATTGAAGAAGAGGGGTATGATTAAATTAAATGATGAAGATATGAGGGAAGCCAAGAAGTCTCTTAAGGAGAAAGGTATTAAATCTGAAGATGTGAAGAATTTACCTCCCATAGAAGATTTATGTAAGATAACTCCCCCTTCATCCATGATTGAGGTAAACTCTCTTCAACGTTTTACTAGGGAAGATATTCCATATTCAAAACCTCCTGCACAATGCTTAGATGATTTTGATAATTATATTGTTAAGCAAGATAATTTTAATATGAGAGTAGAGAATCATTTAATGGAAAATTCTCGAGCTATTAATGAATTGCATGGTATTGTGGAGAGAACCTCCAATGATGTTAAGATGCTTGTTAAACATTTTCATATGGTTCCAACTCAAATTGATCAACTCACTAAAGTGCAAAATGACTTGTTAAAAAGTAGTTCTAAAGAAAACATGCTTATGAAGTAACAACTAGAGGCGGTGTTTCTACTCAGGATCCTCTATATCCTGAGGGGCATCCCAAAAGAGTTGAACAAGATTCTCAACGAACTAAAACTAGTGCTCCTTCTAAGAAAAAGAAAAAGAAACATAAAACTGTTGTAGAGACCTCTGAGCCTGTTAATGATCCTAATAGTATTTCTATTTCTGATGCTGAAACTGAAAGTGGTAATGAACATGATAAAGATAATGATAAGAATGATGCTTCTGATAAAGAAGAGGTTGAGGATGAACCTGAAAAGCATGCTAAAAATAAAAAGTATACTAAAGAAGATTTTATTGCTAAGAAACATGGTAATGAAAGAGAACCTTGGGTTCAAAAGCAAATGCCTTTTCCTGCTAAGAAACTAAAATCAAAGGAAGAAGAACACTATAATAAATTTTGTGATTGGATGAAACCTTTGTTCCTGCAAATCCCTTTGACTCGATGCTATTAAATTGCCTCCTTATTCAAAGTATATGAAAGATATTGTCTCTAACAAAAGGAAAATTCCTAATGAGGAGATTTCCACTATGCTTGCTAATTACTCTTTTAATGGCAAGGTTCCAAAGAAGCTGGGCGACCCAGGTATACCGACTATTCCTTGTTCCATCAAGAATAATTATGTTAGAACTCACTCTATGTGATTTGGGAGCAGGTGTTAGTGTTATGCCTTTTTCTCTTTATAAGAGACTTTATTTAGATAAGTTGATACCAACTGATATATCTTTGCAAATGGCTGATAAATCTACTGCTATTCCTATTGGTATATGTGAGCATGTTCCTGTTCAAGTTACTCAAAACTGCTTAATATTAACTGATTTTGTTGTGTTGGAAATGCCTGAAGATGATAATATGTCTATTATTCTTGGGAGACCTTTTCTTAACACCGCATGGGCTGTTATTGATTGCAATAATGGAAAAGTTACTTTCAATGTCGATGACAAGGAACATACTGTTTATTTTCCCAAGAGGATTGATAAAGTATATGGAGTTAATACAATTTCTAATTTGAGATCTATCAAAGTGGGAGATATTGATTGTCCAATATATGAGCCTAAAGAAGAATATCAAACTCTTGTGATTGGATCCATATCAATACAATATAAGGTAACATCATTGATTTGAGGTTTATTTCTTCTTATGACATGTAAGATTTTTTTGGTAGCAAGACTTGATCAACCTTGTTACGAAGTATATTTTATATGCATAGAAGAGCTAAACAACATTTCTTTCCTTCACCACTTGTTTTACTCGCTGTAGCACAACTTGCTTTGCAAGATGCTTAGTTGCTTAGAGGTTTGAAAATCTTTTTCTGCCCTGTAATAATAATTTTGACACCCAGAAATGTGCATTTTTCAAAGTTCTCAAAAATTTACAAAAATTATACTGTTGGTCTTATTTTTCGAAGAGCTACCTGGGAGCACCAGGGGCTGACCAGTGGGGCACCCTGGGGCTGGACCCCATGGGCCGGCGCGGCCAGCAAGGGGGGCGCGCCACCCTGTGGTGTGGACCCTCCTTGCCCCACTAACTCATCTCTTCCTCCCATCTCACTCTCTCTCCCGAAAAAACTCGTACTCACTTTCTCTCACTCGCGTTTCTGTTCAAGAGCTCAAGATTTCTCGATCTCTTTGCTCAGCCCAGATTGCCTGCGAAATTTGGCACATTTGCTCTCCGGTATGTGACTCCTCCGATTATCCAAATAGAATTTTGTTTGGTTGAGTATATCTTGAATATTTTGCTGCTGTAGGTAACATGTTAAGTGAGCTTGCATGCTTGTTCTAAGTTGTAAAAATTAGTTTTGATGCATGTTTAGTACTCTACCAAGTTCCTATAGTAGTTTCCCTCAATTATATGTCTCCAAATCAACTTTTATAATGTTTGTTGAAAAATTTCAGAAAAGGAAGATGGATAATTATAACTTTGGAGAAGTGTTCGAAAGAGAGACGACAAGCACAGGGAGGCCCTCAAGGGCAGCCACTCAATTCAGACGATCCTATAATGAGGATGTCCTCGCACCGAGCTTCGAAGCCGAAGAAGACAATGGAGTCCCTAACGCTTCATCTTTTCCATGTTATAACTTTTTGAGTAATGCAGGGTTGCTGGATGATTTCTTGGTCCTCGTCGGTAATGTGGGCTTAACCACCTATATGGAAGATGAGAGGGATCAATACTACATGCTAACTAAAATCTTTGTTGAGAGCTTTCAGTTCAACAACAAGCACTATCAACCATCAGTTGCATTCAGGATTTATGGTAATCCTATTACTATGAAGTTGAAGGATTTTTGTACTGCATTGGATATTGCCCCTGTAGGTACAGCGAAGAAGATCGAGAATAATCCCAAGGCTTTGCTGGAGCTCTATCGAGATATTACCAATGATGATAGCCGCACCATTCAGCGCAGCAAGATAAGAAACATTCAACTCCCTGCCATTAGATATTTCGCATACTATCTTGCTACTAGCATTCTTGGTAGGGAGAACACTAGCAATATTTCTAGTTATCATCTTGCTTTCTTAGTTGCTGCACTTACTAGAGAGACACCTTATCATCTTGGTGCTCTTGTTGCTCGCCGTTTGTCTAACAAGGGGCCTATTTTTGGAGGAATTGTTGCCTCACGCATTTTAGCATATCTAGATCTTCCTCTTGACCCTACTGATGTGAAATTAACTCCTATAAGGCTTGATATTGCTGCTATGAAGAGTCATCAATTTGTTACAACCGACTCTAGTTTAGATAATATTGTCTATAGAATGTTGTTTACTGACGGGGATGAGAGGGAAATCCCTTTGCCGCAGCCAGATTTGTTCAGTATTCACAGGAAACCGTGGTCGCGCTCTAAGGAGGAGGTGGATGAGCAGCTGAAGATACATGGTTTCCACCAGCAGCATGACTCCGAGGACGCCGAGCCCTCCCACGGGTACACCGTCACGTATCCTGATGCATCTTCCAGCACATACCCGGAACAGGATCCATCTTCATCGTACTACGGAGGTGCCACTTCATGGGCACCATGGGATTGAACTCCACTAAGGCCAAAAGCCTAAGCTTGGGGGGAGGTATACCGGCATCACTCATTCAATGCATATTGTCAACACCCGGATTTTTAAGTCCGAATGCCTATTATGTCATACATCGCAATCCCAGGAATATTGTTGTTGCGAGGCATAATTGTTAAGTATCACAGTCATCATTCATTACAAACCATAAGTCTTACAAATTGGAATCACATGATCCATATTACATGAATAGTTGATCTATTGATCAACGAACAAACACAAGTTCATAGTTCAACATAGCGGAAGCATAAGATACAAGGACTCTCTAGTCCACAGGCCAACGCTTGACGTCGGAAGGCGCTTAGTTGTCGTAGGCATCCTGCTGGTCATCTCCTTGGTCCTCTTCATACTCTGGCCATTTGAATAGCCAGGGACAAAGCCGTGAGTACGTTGAGTACTCGCAAACTAATACTAATGTAAGTGCTAGACGATCTAGTATGGTTTACTAAGCTCTAGTTTATTTGCATAAAGCTAGTTTTAGTTCACAAAGTTTGAGAAAAGCTTATTCAAGTGCTAACTAACTCAAGTGGGAACATTAGGGTCATTCCCACCATTCAAGTGGTGATTTCAATTCAATCCACCACAGGTCATTTCACCATCAACCCTTTTCAACATCATTTTCCAAGATATGACATCGGAAACTGTATGGCCTTTCCAACCGTCCGTAACCGTGGACGCGGCTATTCGAATAGGTTTACACTCTGCAGAGGTTGCACACTTGTGCCACAACATTTGATTTCATCCGTCGGGATTTCCCCGAATCATCGTAACACAGTACGCGGATCATCAACCATAACCTTTCACTTATGAATCCTAGTATGAGCACCTCTCCCCATGAGCTTGGCCTCCCGAATGAAGACAGACGATCAGCCCGGGAACCGCACTGAGGCTTGGGCCGGACATTCACCTCATTTCGCATCATATCGTATCGTTTCTTTTGTTGTAGAGGCAGCTTTCGGCATAACCCCGATGACGCTTGTTTAGAGGGAACCCATACTAAGACGCATAAACTTCCAGTTAAGCCCTACCCATAATCAGGTATTGTGGGGGTACTCAATAATTGGAAAGGTATCGCATTCAAACCAACATCATTGTTTATCAAAAATCACCATCTTCTCTTGTTCATATTCACCTTCAAAAATCATTCAATGGAATGCATCTTCATTCCAAGGTTTCAAAAATCCTTCAAATTCACAAGGTTCCCATCTAGAGTAGTCAAGTTTTAATTCATTAGCACTAGCTCTAATTCATGAGGGGTGCTACTTGCTTTGCTTGGGGGAAGACTAACTCACTACTCTAGTAATCAACTTGTACTTTGACCAAAGTTAACTATAAAAGTAACTCATTTAGAAAACAAGTAAAAACTTGTAAGGTAAAAACTTGGGATGGGTTCATATAAGAAAAGATAAGAAACATGGTGCCTTGCCCCAAGGGGCTTTGCACTTTGCAAGAATATTAGCTTGCATTGGTAGTAGCTTGCCTTGGTAGTTCTCAAACTGTTCCTCCTCCTCCTCTTGGTAGCAACCTTCTTCTTCGGCGTACTCTCCGGTGCTACCGTCTAAATTGGAATACGAGTATAATTACTCACTAATTCAATGGCTATTCCATACATCACATACAACACACAAACTAGTCTATGCACACAAATAAATTAACTAGAGTGCATGGGTTGTGGGATTTAAATAGAATTCACTTCGTTGTATTTCATATGTAAATGATAGTTTCCATAGGGTTCTTGAGAAATAATTTCCTCTCATTGAAATCTTCTTAAGATTTAATTTCTCCAACAATCATGTATGAACTCCTCTTGACCTAAGTCAAATGTTCATCATCATCATTTGAGAAAAATGATTTAAATGAGGTGGATCACCTCATACCATTTAAATAACACTACATTTGATTTAAATCTCAAGTAATTCATATAAGAGAGTTTGGAACCAGGGGTCCAAGCATCCCATGAATCCATGTGAGACAAGTTTAAATGAAGTGTAAGACTTCACACAATTTAACTTTAATAGTTTTGGACAATATCAACTAGTTAAACTAGTCAAAATATCCATTCCTTAAACCATGGCATGATCATGCAAAGTGACCACACCATTTTATTGCATAAACAATTAGTGTAAGTCAAATGTGAGCTATTAGAGTTGGAATTAACCTTATATCTATTTTGGTTGATTTTTAAGAATTATTTGAATAGGGAAAAGTCCCTGCCTTGTTATTTTTGTCACATTAATTCTACAAAGAATTTGACCATGAGGCCAGTGGCATGTGGTAGAGAATTTCAGTGGCTTTCTAACAACATAAAATTCACTAGATTTGGTTTAGCCAATTTGAAACTATTAAATTTCAAAGTTTGGGCAGTATTGAATTTCATTTGAATTAATTAAACTCTGTTTGAATTAAAAAGGCCGGCGGGAAACTAACTGGGCCGAAACGGTTTGAAAAATGGAGAAACGGCCCAGCAACGCATCCAGTGCGCGCGGGCCTGCTGACAGGGTGGGGGCCATCCGTCAGTCTCTCTTAAAACCCGAATCGGTAAGTTTCAACATGGGACGTAGGATTAGATCGGGATCGGACGGCGCTGGTGCGTCGTCTTCTCCGGCGAGAGGCAGAGAGGTTGGCGGCGAGGGTAGGGGGTCGGAGAGCTCACCGCGGCTCCAGCTAGGGTTGGCAGTGTGCGCGGTGAAGGTGTGGACGACGGCGAGTCGACCGGGTACCGGCGGCAACTCCCGGATCGGCTTCAATCGGCGGCGAGCTTCCGCGGCGTCCGTCGGCAGTGAGGTGGCGATTGGGTGGCTACGGCGGCGAATGTTGATGGTGGAGTGGCTCAGGCGGTCGAGTGAGAAGAGGGGAGTGTGCTGGTGTGCTCAATTCGACGAACGGAGCTCTCCTTTTATAGGCGAGCGAGTGACCGTGGGGGCTGCGGCGAGGTCGACATGCTCGCGGCGATTCCGGCGAGCGGTTGGGCTAGGCGAGGGTGCTGTCGGGTTCTCCTCTTCCAGGCGAAGCTAGGGGTGGTGTTGGCTTGGTCGGGCGGCTCCTGGGTTGGTCGCATTTCTTCCACGACGGCCGCGGCGCGTACGGGAACAAGTCATCGTCTCCGGCGCCGGCGGTCACGGGTTGGGGCTGGGCGCGTGTCTGGCGCGGCTGAGGTGTCACGGCGGTGTGCTTGGCGAAGACAGGGGGTCCAGGGCGTGAGCGGAGTGGCTGCGCGGCGCGTGGCCAGTGCGCGTCCATGGCGCGCATGGTCGCGACGCGAGCGGCATCCAGGGCAGGTTTGGGCGCGCGTCGTCCGGGCGTTGTCGAGCTCCTCCTCGACCAGGGCGGTGCTAGGCGGCGCTAGGGAGGTGCGGTGGCGATCAATGGCACGGTGGCCAGGGCAGAGAGTGAAGGGAGAGAGGGGGAGGTGGTCGGGCTCGGGACATGGCCGGCATGGCCATGCCCTAGTTGCTCTCCTCCTCTCCTTAGCCTTACTATACACCAATTAGGGTTTAAGGGGACCAGGGAACCAAATGGGGTAGGTTAGGGTAGATGGGGTTGAGTAGATTCACTATTTGCAAATAGTGCAAATAGTGCCATATTTGGAAAATGGCAAATTTGTCCAAATTTGAATTAATTCAAAAGGTGAAAGTTTTTGAAATGTGAGTGTTGGTATTAGTTGTAAATGACCAGAGGTGATTTGAGGTGGTGGTGGAAAAAGTAGAATTCAAGAATTGCAAGAAATTGACAAGTGTGAGATTGTTCCACTTGTTAAAATGTTGCAACTTTGGATGAGCATAGCTAATGATCAAAGATGAATTTGGCAGGGTGATCTTCATCAAAGTTGTTCACCTTGATGTTGACTTTGAAATGGTGCAAAGAGTTAGCAAGAATTGGTTTGGGAAAATTTGAATTGCAGGGGCTCAAAGTGGTGATCAGACTATAATTTGGCAGATTTGACCATTATCATATGTGAGTGGGAATATGTGTTTGAATTTCATTTGAATTGTGAAACTTTGATTCCAAAAGTTGTAATAAGTGTTTAATAACATTATTCAACTAATGATGAAGACCAAATAGGTCTAGGATCAAAATTTATAAAAATGCCATAGAGCATATGTGAGGGTTTTTAGGGTTTTGCATTTTATTGGATTTTCTTCCTCTTTGATTTATTTGGTTGGTGATCTTCATATGATCACACTAGGGTTTTAGAGCATATCAAATACAAGTAAAAGCAATCATCATGGCATATCACTCAAATGCACAAGTCCTATGCATGGTACTATATGCAAATAGAAAAGTTTTTGTTGGTTTGAAATTTTGCTTTCCGGAATTCTCTAACTTTCTTTTTATTGAAATTTGGGGTGTTACAAACCCTTCCCCTTACAAAAGATCTCGTCCCGAGATCGAAAAGAAAGTTAGGTACTAAAGAGATCTGGGTACTCCTTCTTCATGAAGTCTTCGCGTTCCCATGTGGCTTCATCCTCGGCATGATTGCTCCATTGGATCTTCAGAAACTTGATGCTTCGGGTGCGGGTGGTTCGGTAGGCTTCTTCCAAGATGCGAATCGGCACTTCGCGGTAAGTCAGATCCTTGTTGATATCCACCGATCGGTGATCGATGTTCTTGAACACTTCGGTCTTCTCCGGGACTTCAAGGCATTTCCGGAGAAGTGAGATGTGAAACACGTCGTGCACAACCGACATTTCTTCAGGCAACTCCAGTTGGTAAGATACTTCACCTCGGCGACTGAGGACTTGGAAAGGTCCGACATAGCGAGGTGCAAGCTTTCCTTTCAGTTGGAACCTTTGCATTCCTTTCAAGGGGGATACTTTGAGATAGACGAAATCTCCGATCTCAAAGGTCATCTCCCGACGTCTCTTGTCGGCGTAGCTCTTCTGTCTGGATTGCGCCGTTTTGAGGTACTCGCGGATCTTGTGGACTTTCTCTTCGGCTTCACGAAGAACGTCTGGGCCGAAAACTTGGCTCTCTCCGACTTCTGACCAGTTCAGGGGGGTACGGCACTTCCTTCCGTACAAGGCTTCAAAGGGGGCCATCTGTAGGCCGGCTTGGTAACTATTGTTGTAAGAGAATTCTCGCGTAAGGTAGGCAGTCTTCCCACTTGGATCCGTATTCCAGTACGCATGCTCTAAGCATGTCTTCCAAGATCTCGGTTTACTCTCTCGGCCCGTCCGTCGGTCCGAGGGTGATAGGCGGTGCTGAAATTTAGGCGAGTGCCTAGTCCTTCATGCACTTTCTCGCCGTAACCTTGAGGTGAACTCGGGATCCTCTATCTGACACTATCGATTTGGGGGTTCCGTGCAGAGCGACTATTCTGGAGATGTAAAGTTCAGCTAACTTGGGGCCTTGATAGGTGGTTTTGACGGCGATGAAATGGGCGACTTTGGTCAATCTATCGACCACTACCCATATGGAATCATTGCCTTTGCTGGATTTGGGCAGTCCGGTGATAAAGTCCATTCCTACGGAGTCCCATTTCCATTCCGGAATCTGAAGGGGTTGTAACAGTCCGGCGGGTCGTTGGTGTTCTGCCTTGACTCTCTGACAGATGTCACACTTAGCGATATAGCTACCGATCTCTCTCTTCATTCCGTGCCACCAAAATTGTTCTTTCAGGTCCTGGTACATCTTGGTACCTCCTGGGTGGATGGAGTAAAGGGTGTCATGGGCTTCTTGCAGGATGACTTGTTTCAAGTCAGAGTCCGATGGTACGCAAAGACGTTCTTTGTACCAAAGAACTCCGGCTTCGTCTACGGTGAATCCGGGGGCTTTTCCTCGCGGCTATCTCGTTTCTTGATTCCGTCAATGCTAGCGTTGTCTTTCCGGGCTTCCTTGATCCGACCAACCAAGGTGGGTTGCAGCTCTATGCTGGCTAGGAATCCTTCACTAACAAGTTCAAGTCCGAACTCGTTCAAACTCTTGGTGCAAGCTGGGCTGTTCGGTTGCGAGCATGGAGTTCAACTGGCACGGCAGTCGACTCAAAGCATCCGCTACCACATTGGCCTTGCCGGGGTGGTAGTGAATCTCCATGTCGTAATCCTTGATCAATTCGATCCATCGGCGTTGTCTCATGTTCAGCTCTTTCTGGGTGAATATGTATTTGAGGCTTTTGTGGTCGGAGTAGATCTCGCATCGATTACCCATGAGGTAATGACGCCAAACTTTCAAGGCTAAGACCACGGCTGCAAGTTCGAGGTCGTGGGTTGGGTAGTTCTGTTCATGTTGCTTGAGTTGTCTTGAAAGGTAGGATACAACCTTGCCTTCTTGCATAAGCACGCATCCAAGTCCAGTCTTGGAGGCGTCGCAATATACGTCAAAGGGCTTTGCGATATCTGGCATGATCAGGATTGGGGCTGTTGTCAGCCTACTCTTGAGCTGTTGAAAGCTCTCTTCGCACTTGTCGGTCCACTCAAACTTTCTGTCCTTTTTCAGCAGTTGGGTCATTGGTCGAGCGATGCTCGAAAAACCTTCTACAAATCTGCGGTAATATCCGGCTAATCCAAGAAAAGCGCGGACCTCGGTTTGTGTGGTTGGGGCTGGCCATTCCATAACAGTTTTGATTTTGGCGGGATCTACGGCAATTCCTCCTGCAAACAAGATATGTCCCAGGAATCCAACTTCTTCCAGCCAAAACTCGCACTTGCTAAACTTGGCATACAACTTGTGCTGTCTAAGGGTTTCTAGGACAATCTCCAAATGCTGTTCATGTTCCTCTTCGGACTTGGAGTAGACGAGGATGTCGTCGATGAAAACAACGACAAACTTGTCCAAAAAGTTCATGAAGATCTTATTCATGAGATTCATGAAATAAGCGGGGGCATTGGTCAATCCAAACGACATGACGTTGTACTCATACAACCCATATCGGGTGGTAAAGGCAGTTTTTGGAATGTCGGTGGCTCGGATCTTCGCTTGGTGGTATCCAGTTCTAAGATCAATCTTGGAGAAAACTCGGGATCCGGTGAGTTGGTCGAACAAGTCTTCGATCTTGGGTAAGGGGTATTTGTTTTTGATGGTGACATCGTTAAGCTTACGATAGTCCGTGCATAAACGATTTGCACCATCTTTCTTGTCGACAAACAAGACGGGGGATCTCCGTGGGGATGCACTTGGTCTAATCAAACCTTTGGCTAGCATGTCATCTATTTGCTTCTTCAGCTCCACAAGCTCGGTTGCGTTCATGCCGTAGGCTCTTCGGGCGATGGGTCCAGCTTCCGGGATTAACTCGATGATAAACTCGATATCCCGATCCGGGGGCATACCGGGTAGATCATCCGGAAACACATCGTGGTAGCGACAAACGACCCCGATTTGATCCAGTAGTTGGCTTGGATACACTTTGGTTGCAGGTAAATTTTCCGGGTAGTTTTTCGGAGACGTGCTCAACTACGATACCGGTGCTCGCTAGTCATGGTTATGGCTTTCTTGGCACAGCCTATCAATCCATTGTGCTTGGACATCCAGTCCATTCCTAGGACAACTTCCAAACCTTTGGTTCCAAGTATGATTAGATTTGCAAAGAAATCTACATCATGGATTTTGATTGGCACATTTTTGCAAAATTTTCTCGGCTTTGGTGGTTGATCCGGGGATTTGGACTATCATAACATGCTTCAAACTGAGGGGTTGAATTTTACTTGTTGATGCAAAGTCTTCGGTGACAAAGGAATGAGATGCTCCGGAATCAAACAACACTCTAGCAGGGATGTGGTTGACATAAAACATACCCAGCACAACATCTGGTGCTTCCTGGGCTTCTTCAGCGTTCATGTGGTAGAGGCGGCCGTTGCGGTTGTTGGGGTTGTTGGGGGCGAACTTCTTGCCGGTGGAGACACGGCGTTGCTGCTGAGCAGGTGCAGCGGTGTTGCCGGCGAGCTTGGCAAGACGCTTGGGACACTCGTTGGAGTAGTGCCCCACTACACCACACTCATAACAAGTGATAGTGCTCTTGTCCTGCTTGTTCGCAACGGGAACGGCATTGCTTCCGGTTCTGGGAGTGGTGTTGGTGTTGGTGTTGTTGTGATTAGGGGCTCGGGGTGGAGCGCGGTTGTAGTAGTTGTTGTTGTAGTTGTTGTTGTAGCCTCCTGGCTTGGAGTTTCCTCCACTCCGGTTCTGATAACCGGGGCGAGAGTTCTGCATCTGGGGTTTGTTGTTTCTCGGAGTGAAACCTCCGCTTGAGCTAGGGCGAAACTTCTGGGGGTGGCTTGATCCACTCTGATTTGCCATGCGGCGCTTGCGGTTCTCATTGGCTTGGTTTAACTTGCCCTCCATCTGGATGGCGGAGTCAACAAGGGCTTCGAGGTCGGCGAAGGGGATGTTGACGAGGACAGTCTGCATCTCATCATGCAGTCCGTTCAGGAATCTCTCCTTCCTCTTCTCAACGGTGTCGGTCTCATCAGGGGCATACCTTGACAAGGTGAGAAACTTGTCGCGGTATTCAACCACCGTCATGCGACCTTGTTTCAGCTCACGGAATTCATCCCTCATCTTCTTGATAAGACCCGGGGGTACATGGTACTTGCTGAACTTGAGTTTGAAATCCTCCCAAGTCATGAATTGACCTCCGATCATGGCACGGGTGCTTGTCCACCAAGCGCGGGCTGGTCCAGCGAGATAGTGAGTGGCGAACAACACCTTCTCGTTGGCTTCCACTCCAGCTACCTCCAGATTGTTCTCCATAGTCTGGAGCCAATCGTCGGCATCGAGGGGCTCCTCGGTCTTGCTAAATACCGGAGGGTTGGTGTTTTGGAAGTTCTTGAGCTTGGATCCGGGGTGGTCATGATTTCCATGGCCTTGGTTGGCGATGTTCTGCAAGGCGATGAGGTTGGCTTGGCGCTCGGCTCTTTCGGTTTCCCGGTCTGCAAGCATGGTTTGCAGAAGTTGCAGCATCGCGTCGTTGGTGCGATTTGGAGGGGCCATCTGAAGATATAGAAGATCATGAGATAAGAGCGAACATTCTATGGTTCATTTTGGTTAAGTTTGAAAAACATTTGAAAACTTGTAATCTTTTCATGACAAACATAACATTCATTCATTCATGCAACACATAGTACAAACTACACACATACTCCGATGGTTTTAAGAACCATTCTCATGCTACGATACAAGGGACGGGATACAACTCACACCTACTATAAGTGGAACTAGTGCAACTACTCCTCATCATCGATATCGATCGGGACGTAGTCGTCGGGTCCTCGCCTCCAGAAACTCGTAGTCCTCCTCCTCGGTGTTCTCGTCATCCTCAAAGTCGTTGTCGTCGCTCGGAAGGCGTCTCCTCCCCGAATGTCGATGCCTCCATCGTCATCCTCCAACCGACGAATCCGATTCTCCCGGGCCTTGACAGTGGCCTCAAGTGACGCGATCCGGGCGCGAAGGCGACGAATCGTAGCGTCCTTCTTGGCACGCTGCTGGCGAAGGCTCTTGCGGTCGTTGTTGAGTAGCTTGATCGCCTCACCCTGCTCGGTGATGTGAGCATGGGTCTGGTTCGCGTAAGCGCGGGAGGCGTCGAGGTCCTTCTGAGTCTGGTAGAGCATGAAGTCCAGGTGCTCAGCATGGTGCCTCAACTCCGGGTGCGGCTGCAGCTCCATGGGCACTCCCGCAGCATCACGCCTCACAAGGTGGGCGTAGCGAGAGGCGAGGATGCGCACCACGTTCTGTCCACAGAGGCGCGCAAGTGCCTCCTGTAGGCCACGTGCGAGTCCGTCGAGCCAGTTGCTCTCGCGGAAGGAGAAGAGGATCCTCTCGGAAGTGGGAGGCTCCATCTTGCCCCTCAAGTCGGCAGTGATCACCCACTGCAACTCTCCTCCGGGCGTGTCGTCCAGCCTGAACCCCGTGAAACTCGGGGTGTGGGCACCCAAGGAAGTCGAGACGGCGTTGAGGTCGTGCTCGAAGATCAAGCTTCCTCCGTTCCCAAGCTGGTAAAACTTGGTGTTGATGGGTTCATTCGGCTCCATCTGAAAGAGAATTGGATGAGTAAGTTAGAGAGTGCAAAGTGTGGCAAAATTTTAAGTTGATTCAAATAAGATAGACATGATTCATCATATTTTGGCAAAGTTTCAAAGACAAGAGCGTAGTAAATTTTCACAAATAGTTTCTTTCATTTGATTTCAAAGTTAAGATTTTCAGAACGCCCATTCTAACTAAGGTCTTCTAAGGTCAAACAATGGCTCTGATACCAACTTGTCAACACCCGGATTTTTAAGTCCGAATGCCTATTATGTCATACATCGCAATCCCAGTGAATATTGTTGTTGCGAGGCATAATAGTTAAGTATCACAGTCATCATTCATTACAAACCATAAGTCTTACAAATTGGAATCACATGATCCATATTACACGAATAGTTGATCTATTGATCAACGAACAAACACAAGTTCATAGTTCAACATAGCGGAAGCGTAAGATACAAGGACTCTCTAGTCCACAAGCCAACGCTTGACGTCGGAAGGCGCTTAGTTGTCGTAGGCATCCTGCTGGTCATCTCCTTGGTCCTCTTCATACTCTGGCCATTTGAATAGCCAGGGACAAAGCCGTGAGTACGTTGAGTACTCGCAAACTAATACTAATGTAAGTGCTAGACGATTCTAGTATGGTTTACTAAGCTCTAGTTTATTTGCATAAAGCTAGTTTTAGTTCACAAAGTTTGAGAAAAGCTTATTCAAGTGCTAACTAACTCAAGTGGGAACATTAGGGTCATTCCCACCATTCAAGTGGTGATTTCAATTCAATCCACCACAGGTCATTTCACCATCAACCCTTTTCAACATCATTTTCCAAGATATGACATCGGAAACTCGTATGGCCTTTCCAACCGTCCGTAACCGTGGACGCGGCTATTCGAATAGGTTTACACTCGCAGAGGTTGCACACTTGTGCCACAACATTTGATTTCATCCGTCGGGATTTCCCCGAATCATCGTAACACAAGTACGCGGATCATCAACCATAACCTTTCACTTATGAATCCTAGTATGAGCACCTCTCCCCATGAGCTTGGCCTCCCAAGTGAAGACAGACAGATCAGCCCGGGAACCGCACAGGCTTGGGCCGGACATTCACCTCATTTCGCATCATATCATATCGTTTCTTTTGTTGTAGAGGCAGCTTTCGGCATAACCCCGATGACGCTTGTTTAGAGGGAACCCATACTAAGACGCATAAACTTCCAGTTAAGCCCTACCCATAATCAGGTATTGTGGGGGTACTCAATAATTGGAAAGGTATCGCATTCAAACCAACATCATTGTTTATCAAAAATCACCATCTTCTCTTGTTCATATTCACCTTCAAAAATCATTCAATGGAATGCATCTTCATTCCAAGGTTTCAAAAATCCTTCAAATTCACAAGGTTCCCATCTAGAGTAGTCAAGTTTTAATTCATTAGCGCTAGCTCTAATTCATGAGGGGTGCTAACTTGCTTTGCTTGGGGAAGACTAACTCACTACTCTAGTAATCAACTTGTACTTTGACCAAAGTTAACTATAAAAGTAACTCATTTAGAAAACAAGTAAAAACTTGTAAGGTAAAAACTTGGGATGGGTTCATATAAGAAAAGATAAGAAACATGGTGCCTTGCCCCAAGGGGCTTTGCACTTTGCAAGAATATTAGCTTGCATTGGTAGTAGCTTGCCTTGGTAGTTCTCAAACTGTTCCTCCTCCTCCTCTTGGTAGCAACCTTCTTCTTCGGCGTACTCTCCGGTGCTACCGTCTAAATTGGAATACGAGTATAATTACTCACTAATTCAATGGCTATTCCATACATCACATACAACACACAAACTAGTCTATGCACACAAATAAATTAACTAGAGTGCATGGGTTGTGGGATTTAAATAGAATTCACTTCTTTGTATTTTATATGTAAAAGATAGTTTCCATAGGGTTCTTGAGAAATAATTTCCTCTCATTGAAATCTTCTTAAGATTTAATTTCTCCAACAATCATGTATGAACTCATCTTGACCTAAGTCAAATGTTCATCATCATCATTTGAGAAAAATGATTTAAATGAGGTGGATCACCTCATACCATTTAAATAACACTACATTTGATTTAAATCTCAAGTAATTCATATAAGAGAGTTTGGAACCAGGGGTCCAAGCATCCCATGAATCCATGTGAGACAAGTTTAAATGAAGTGTAATACTTCACACAATCTTCACACAATTTAACTTTAATAGATTTGGACAATATCAACTAGTTAAACTAGTCAAAATATCCATTCCTTAAACCATGGCATGATCATGCAAAGTGACCACACCATTTTATTGCATAAACAATTAGTGTAAGTCAAATGTGAGCTATTAGAGTTGGAATTAACCTTATATCTATTTTGGTTGATTTTTAAGAATTATTTGAATAGGGAAAAGTCCCTGCATTGTTATTTTTGTCACATTAATTCTACAAAGAATTTGACCATGAGGCCAGTGGCATGTGGTAGAGAATTTCAGTGGCTTTCTAACAACATAAAATTCACTAGATTTGGTTTAGCCAATTTGAAACTATTAAATTTCAAAGTTTGGGCAGTATTGAATTTCATTTGAATTAATTAAACTCTGTTTGAATTAAAAAGGCCGGCGGGAAACTAACTGGGCCGAAACGGTTTGAAAAATGGAGAAACGGCCCAGCAACGCATCCAGTGCGCGCGGGCCTGCTGACAGGGTGGGGGCCACCCGTCAGTCTCTCTTAAAACCCGAATCGGTAAGTTTCAACGTGGGACGTAGGATTAGATCGGGATCGGACGGCGCTGGTGCGTCATCTTCTCCGGCGAGAGGCAGAGAGGTTGGCGGCGAGGGTAGGGGGTCGGAGAGCTCACCGCGGCTCCAGCTAGGGTTGGCAGTGTGCGCGGTGAAGGTGTGGACGACGGCGAGTCGACTGGTACCGGCGGCAACTCCTGGATCGGCTTCAATCGGCGGCGAGCTTCCGCGGCGTCCGTCGGCAGTGAGGTGGCGATTGGGTGGCTACGGCGGCGAATGTTGATGGTGGAGTGGCTCAGGCGGTCGAGTGAGAAGAGGGGAGTGTGCTGGTGTGCTCAATTCGACGAACGGAGCTCTCCTTTTATAGGCGAGCGAGTGACCATGGGGGCTGCGGCGAGGTCGACATGCTCGCGGCGATTCCGGCGAGCGGTTGGGCTAGGCGAGGGTGCTGTCGGGTTCTCCTCTTCCTGGCGAAGCTAGGGGTGGTGTTGGCTTGGTCGGGCGGCTCCTGGGTTGGTCGCATTTCTTCCACGACGGCCGCGGCGCGTACGGGAACAAGTCATCATCTCCGGCGCCGGCGGTCACGGGTTGGGGCTGGGCGCGTGTCTGGCGCGGCTGAGGTGTCACGGCGGTGTGCTGGGCGAAGAAAGGGGGTCCAGGGCGTGAGCGGAGTGGCTGCGCGGCGCGTGGCCAGTGCGCGTCCATGGCGCGCATGGTCGCGACGCGAGCGGCATCCAGGGCAGGTTTGGGCGCGCGTCGTCCGGGCATTGTCGAGCTCCTCCTCGACCAGGGCGGTGCTAGGCGGCGCTAGGGAGGTGCGGTGGCGATCAATGGCACGGTGGCCAGGGCAGAGAGTGAAGGGAGAGAGGGGGAGGTGGTCGGGCTTGGGACATGGCCGGCATGGCCATGCCCTAGTTGCTCTCCTCCTCTCCTTAGCCTTACTATACACCAATTAGGGTTTAAGGGGACCAGGGAACCAAATGGGGTAGGTTAGGGTAGATGGGGTTGAGTAGATTCACTATTTGCAAATAGTGCAAATAGTGCCATATTTGGAAAATGGCAAATTTGTCCAAATTTGAATTAATTCAAAAGGTGAAAGTTTTTGAAATGTGAGTGTTGGTATTAGTTGTAAATGACCAGAGGTGATTTGAGGTGGTGGTGGAAAAAGTAGAATTCAAGAATTGCAAGAAATTGACAAGTGAGATTGTTCCACTTGTTAAAATGTTGCAACTTTGGATGAGCATAGCTATTGATCAAAGATGAATTTGGCATGATGGTCTTCATCAAAGTTGTTCACCTTGATGTTGAATTTGAAATGGTGCAAAGAGTTAGCAAGAATTGGTTTGAAAAATTTGAATTGCAGGGGCTCAAAGTGGTGATCAGACTAATTTTGGCAGATTTGACCCTTATCATATGTGAGTGGGAAAAGTGTTTGAAATTCATTTGAATTGTGAAACTTTGATTCCAACAGTTGTAATAAGTGTTTAATAACATTATTCAACTAATGATGAAGACCAAATAGGTCTAGGATCAAAATTTATAAAAATGCCATAGAGCATATGTGGGGGTTTTTAGGGTTTTGCATTTTATTGGATTTTCTTCCTCTTTGATTTATTTGGTTGGTGATCTTCATATGATCACACTAGGGTTTTAGAGCATATCAAATACAAGTAAAAGCAATCATCATGGCATATCACTCAAATGCACAAGTCCTATGCATGGTACTATATGCAAATAGAAAAGTTTTTGTTGGTTTGAAATTTTGCTTTCTGGAATTCTCTAACTTTCTTTTTATTGAAATTTGGGGTGTTACACATATTATAGTCGCTGGATACTTGTACATACTTGTTTAGCTTCTTAAAGTGGTTTTCTAATAAGAGGAAGATGATATTTGGGGAAGTGCTGATTGAAAACAGATTCTGGACTGATACCAAAAAAATTCTCAAAAATAGCCAGGAAGTTATTTTACGAAGCCAATTTTTGTGCATGTTCCCCAGGTTGTTATCTAACTTTCATTAGTTGAACACTTGTCGAGCTGAGCAGCGGAAGAATTTCATAAAAATCGGTTACTGTACTGCTATCAAGTTTGACGAATTTATGCTGCTTTGTGTTTATGTGATTCTTTTAGCTTTCATTTTCTTGTTTTTGCTTTGTTTCTTTCCTAAAACCCAAAAAGACTAAAAATATTTCTGTTGTTTCTCTTTACCATTTGCTTATTTTGGTTTCTTATTTCTCTTTTGCTTTATTTGCTATCGTTGGTTTCCTATAAGAAAATCCAAAAAGATTTTGCTTTATTTGCTTGTTTCCTTTTGTTCTTGTTTCCAATTCAAAAACACCAAAAATATTTGTTGTTCTTATTTGGTTTTGTAAAGTTCACTTTGGAGTTCAGCGGTCTTCGGTGGTTGGAGCTTGGTTTTCATTCCATATTATTCAAGCTACACAAGTGAAAGGCAATAATGACGATCTACGGCAATCCGACTGTGGTGAGAGGCTGGTATGAACTCTATTTGTTTTCATTTTTGTACATATACTCACCCATGTGAGCATGCTTAGTTGGTTCATGTGAGGTATATGTCATTTAATGAAGTCTAGTAGTTCATGATCTCTCATGATTAGCTCCAATCTATTAATATGAGTAGCATGTCATAAATATTTGATTGTATTGTTTTATTCATAGATAGATATGATAATTCACTTGAATCAACTTGGCACATGCTCACGCATGCATATGACTGAACAAAATTCAATTAAGCCTCGATGATTTACTTTGCCTCAGACTTCTTGTATCACTTTTATGCCTCTGTTAATTTATTTTGTCGCAAGCATGATTATGACGAGTCATCGCTCTCTTGATTGTCGCTTCCCGCCTATTGCTAGCCTTCACTTGTACTGAGCGGGAACGCTGCTCGTGCTTCCAAACCCCTGAAAACCAAGTTATTCCAAAGTGTCCACCATGAATACCTATGCATGGCATTTCAAACCATTCCAAGTAAATTCTCATGTGCTACCTTTAAACCTTCAAAATGCTTCTCAATTTGTGTTAATGTTTTATAGCTCATGAGGAAGTATGTGGTGTTTATCTTTCAATCTTGTCATTTACTCCTGACAGACTTTCACCAATGGACTAGTGGCACATCCGCTTATCCAATAATTTTGCAAAAAGAGCTAGCAACGGGGTTCCCAGCCCCAATTAATTAACTTTCATCAATAATTATCTTCACATGCTTTCCCTGATTTATCAGTAAGCAACTTAATTTGCAAATAGACACTCCTCCATGGTATGAGAATGTTGGAAGGCACCCGAGGATTCGGTTAGCCATGGCTTGTGTAAGCAAAGGTTGGGGGGAGTGTGATACGTCCCAAACGTATCTATAATTTCTTATGTTCCATGCTACTTTTATGATGATACTCACATGTTTTATACACATTATATGTCATTATTATGCATTTTCCGGCACTAACCTATTGACGAGATGCCGAAGAGCCGATTGTCGTTTTCTGTTGTTTTTGGTTTCAGAAATCCTAGTAAGGAAATATTCTCGGAATTGGACGAAATCAACGCCCAGGGGCTTATTTTTCCACGAAGCTTCCAGAAGACCGAGGGAGAAACGAAGTGGGGCCATGGGGCGCTGATACGTCTCCGACGTATCGATAATTTCTTGTGTTCCATGCCACATTATTGATGATATCTACATGTTTTATGCACACTTTATGTCATATTCGTGCATTTTCTGGAACTAACCTATTAACAAGATGCCGAAGTGTCGATTGTTGTTTTCTACTGTTTTTGGTTTCGAAATCCTAGTAAAGAAATATTCTCGGAATTGGACGAAATCAACGCCCGGGGTCCTATTTTGCCACGAAGCTTCCGAAGACCGAAGAGGAGACGAAGTGGGGCCACGAGGTGGCCAAACCATAGGGCGGCGCGGCCCGGGCCTTGGCCGCGCCGACCTATAGTGTGGGCCCCTCGTGTGGCCCCCGACCTGCCCTTCCGCCTACAAATAGCCTTCGTCGCGAAACCCCCAGCACCGAGAGCCACGATACGGAAAACCTCATCGAGACGCCGCCGCCGCCAATCCCATCTCGGGGATTCGGAGATCTCCTCCGGCACCCTCGCCGGAGAGGGGATTCATCTCCCGGAGGACTCTTCACCGCCATGGTCGCCTCCGGAGTGATGAGTGAGTAGTTCACCCCTGGACTATGGGTCCATAGCAGTAGCTAGATGGTTGTCTTCTCCTCATTGTGCTTCATTGTTGGATCTTGTGAGCTGCCTAACATGATCAAGATCATCTATCTGTAATACTATATGTTGTGTTTGTCGGGAACCGATGGATAGAGAATACTATGTTATGTTAATTATCAAGTTGCTAGCTTTACTTTATTTACTATCTTGTTTGCGTTCTCCATATTAAAAACACAAAAAAATAGTTACTTGCATTTACCTTATCTAGTTTGCTTTATTTACTACTGTTAGAATGAATACTCCTGAAAACACTAAGTTATGTGACTTCACTAGCACAAATAATAATGATTTCTTATGCACACCTATTGCTCCACCTGCTACTGCAGCAGAATTCTTTGAAATTAAACCTGCTTTACTAAATCTTGTCATGAGAGAGTAATTTTCTGGTGTTAGTTCTGATGATGCTGCTGCCCATCTTAATAATTTTGTTGAACTTTGTGAAATGCAAAAGTATAAGGATGTAGATGGTGATATTATAAGATTAAAATTGTTTCCTTTCTCTTTAAGAGGAAGAGCTAAAGATTGGTTGCTATCTTTGCCTAAGAATAGTATTGATTCATGGACTAAATGTAAAGATGCTTTCATTGGTAGATATTATCCTCCCGCTAAAATTATATCTTTGAGAAGTGGCATAATGAATTTTAAGCAATTAGATAATGAACATGTTGCTCAAGCATGGGAGAGAATGAAATCTTTGGTAAAGAATTGCCCTACCCATGGACTAACTACTTAGATGATCATCCAAACCTTCTATGCAGGATTGAATTTTTCTTCGCGGAACCTATTGGATTCAGCTGCTGGAGGAACCTTTATGTCCATCACTTTGGGGGCGGCAACAAAGCTTCTTGATGATATGATGACAAATTACTCTGAATGGCACACTGAAAGAGCTCCACAAGGTAAGAAGGTAAATTCTGTTGAAGAAACCTCCTCCTTGAGTGATAAGATTGATGCTATTATGTCTATGCTTGTGAATGGTAGATCTAATGTTGATCCTAATAATGTTCCTTTATCTTCATTGGTTGCCCAAGAAGAACATGTTGATGTGAATTTCATTAAAAGTAATAATTTCAACAACAATGCTTATAGGAATAATTCTGGTAACAACTATAGGCCATATCCTTCTGCTAATAGTAATGGTTATGGTAATTCTGATGGGAATTCTTACAACAATAATAGGAGTGTACCCCCTGGTCTTGAAGCCATTCTTAAAGAATTTATTAGTACACAAACTGCTTTTAACAAATCTGTTGAAGAAAAGCTTGATAAAATTGATATTCTTGCTTCTAAGGTTGATAGACTTGCCTCTGATGTTGATCTTTTAAAATTGAAAGTTATGCCTAATAAGGATATTGATAATAAAATTGTTACTACAGCAAATGCCATCCAAGTTAGAATTAGTGAGAATATAAGATTGATGGCTGAATTGCATGCTAGGTGGGAAAGAGAAGAAAACGAAAAACTTGCTAAAGAGAATAATGTAGCTAAAGTTTGGACTATTACCACCACTAGTAATAATAATGATTCACATGTTGCTAAACCTCCTACTATCAATGGTAAAATAATTGGTGTTGGCAATGTTTCTACTCCTAGTGCAAAGCGTGCATAATTACCTGAAACTGCTGAAACTGCTTGTGATAAAACTGCTGAAATTTTTCAAAATATTGGGGACAATGATCCCATTGCTGTAGATCATAATGGTTTAGATTTTGATGATTGTCATATCTCTGAAGTTATAAATTTCTTACAAAAACTTGCTAAAAGTCCCAATGCTAGTGCTATAAATTTGGCCTTTACAAAACATATTACAAATGCTCTCATAAAAGCTAGAGAAGAGAAACTAAAACTTGAAACTTCTATTCCTAGGAAGTTAGAAGATGGTTGGGAGCCCATCATTAAGATGAAGGTCAATGATTTTGATTGTAATGCTTTATGTGATCTTGGTGCAAGTATTTCTGTTATGCCTAAGAAAATCTATGATATGCTTGACTTGCCACCACTGAAAAATTGTTATTTGGATGTTAATCTTGCTGATAATGCTATAAAGAAACCTTTGGGGAGGATTGATAATGTTCGTATTATGGTTAACAATAACCTTGTCCCCATTGATTTTGTTGTCTTGGATATTGAATGCAATGCATCTTGTCCCATTATATTGGGAAGACCTTTTCTTCGAACTATTGGTGCTACCATTGATATGAAGGAAGGTAATATTAAATATCAATTTCCTCTCAAGAAAGGTATGGAACACTTCCCTAGAAATAAAATGAAGTTACCTTATGATTCTATTATTAGAACAAATTATGATGTCGATGCTTCACCTCTTGATAATACTTGATTCACACTTTCTGCGCCTAGCTGAAAGGCGTTAAAGAAAAACGCTTATGGGAGACAACCCATTATTTTAGTACAACACTTTTGTTTTATATTTGAGTCTTGGAAGTTGTTACTACTGTAGCAACCTCTCTTTATCTTTATTTTATTGCATTGTTGTGCCAAGTAAAGTCTCTGATTGTAAAGTCAATACTAGATTTGGATTATCGCGTGAAACAGCATTTCTTGCTGTCACGAATTTGGGCAGGGTTCTCTGTAGGTAACTCAGACAAATCTTCCAATTTACGTGCGTGATCCTCAGATATGTACGCAACTTTCATTAAATTTGAGCATTTTCATTTGAGCAAGTCCAGTGCCTCTAAAAAATTCGTATTTACGGACTGTTCTGTTTTGACAGATTCTGCCTTTTATTTCGCATTGCCTGTTTTGCTATGTTTGATGGATTTCTTTGTTCCATTAACTTTCAGTAGCTTTGTGCAATGTCCGAAGTGTTAAGAATGATTATGTCACCTCTGAATATATGAATTATGCACTAACCCTCTAATGAGTTTGTTTCGAGTTTGGTGTGGAGGAAGTTTTCAAGGGTCAAGAGAGGAGGATGATACAATATGATCAAGAAGAGTGAAAAGTCTAAGCTTGGGGATGCCCCGTGGTTCATCCATGCATATTTTAAGAAGACTCAAGCATCTAAGCTTGGGGATGCCCAAGGCATCCCCTTCTTCATCGACAACTTATCGTGTCACCTCTAGTGAAACTATATTTTTATTCAGTCACATCTTATGTGCTTTACTTGGAGCGTCTGTTTGTTTTTATTTTTGTTTTGTTTGAATAAAATCGGATCCTAGCATTCTTTGTGTGGGAGAGAGACACGCTCCACTGTTGCATATGAACACATGTGTTCTTAGCTTTATTCTTAATGTTCATTGCGAAGGTTGAACTACTTCGTTCATTGTTATATGGTTGGAAACAGAAAATGCTGCATGTGGTAAATGGTATAATGTCTTGAATAATTTGATACTTGGCAATTGTTGTCCTCATATAGATCATGTTTAAGCTCTTGCATCATGTACTTTGTGCCTATTAATGAGGAACTACATAGAGCTTGTTAAAATTTGGTTTGCATGATTGGTCTCTCTAAGTCTAGATATTTTCTGGTTGAGGTGTTTGAACAACAAGGAGACAATGTAAAGTCTTATAATACTTACAATATGTTCATATGTGAGTCTTGCTGCACCATTTTATACTTGAGTTTGCTTCAAACAACCTTGCTAGCCTAGCCTTGTATTGAGAGGGATTCTTCTCGTGCATCCAAATCCTTGAGCCAAAAACTATGCCATTTGTGTCCACCATACCTACCTACCACATGGTATTTCTCTGCCATTCCAAAGTACATTACTTGAGTGCTACCTTTAAAACTTCTATTCTTTGCCTTTACAATATATAGCTCATGGGAAAATAGCCTTAAAAACTATTGTGGTGAAGAATATGTACTTATGTATCTTATTTCTTAATAAGTTGCTTGTTGAGCTGTAACCATGTTTCTGGGGACGCCATCAACTTTTACCTTTGTTGAATATCATGTGAGTTGCTATGCATGTTCGTCTTGCCTGAAGTAAGGGAGATTTTCATGATCAAATGGTTTGAGTATGCATATTGTTAGAGAAGAACATTGGGCCGCTAACTAAAGCTATGAATCATGGTGGAAGTTTCAGTTTGGACAATTAATCCTCAATCTCTTATGAGAATATTATCTGTTGTTAAATGCTTATGCATTAAAGAGGAGTCCATTATCTGTTGTCTATGTTGTCCCGGTATGGATGTCTAAGTTGAGAATAATCAAAAGCGAGAAATCCAATGCGAACTTTCTCCTTAGACCTCCGTACAGAGCGGCATAGAGGTACCCCTTTGTGACACTTGGTTGAAACATATGCTATGCAATGATAATCCATGTTAATCCAAGCTAATTAGGACAAGGTGCGGGCACTATTAGTATACTATGCATGAGGCTTGCAACTTATAGGATGTCTTATACATAACACATATGATTTATTACTACCGTTGACAAAATTGTTTCTTGTTTTCAAAATGAAAAGCTCTAGCACAAATATAGTAATCCATGCTTCCTCTCGCGAAGGGCCATTCTTTTACTTTATTGTTGAGTCAGTTTACCTATTCTTTCTATCTTAGAAGCAAACACTTGTGTAAACTGTGTGCATTGATTCCTACATGTTTACCTATTGCACTTGTTATATTACTTTGTGTTGACAATTATCATTGAGATATATATGTTGAAGTTGAAAGCAACCGCTGAAACTTATATCTTCCTTTGTGTTGTTTCAAAGCTTTCTACTAAGAACTTATTGCTTATGAGTTAACTGTTATGCAAGTCTTATTGATGCTTGTCTTGAAAGTATTATTCATGAAAAGTCTTTGCTATATGATTCAGTTGTTTACTCATTGTCTTCATCATTGCTTTGAATCGCTGCATTCATCTCATGTGCTTTACAATAGTATTGATCAAGATTATGATAGCATGTCACTTCAGAAATTATCTTTGTTATCATTTACCTACTCGAGGGCGAGTAGGAACTAAGCTTGGGGATGCTTGATACGTCCCAAACGTATCTATAATTTCTTATGTTCCATGCTACTTTTATGATGATACTCACATGTTTTATACACATTATATGTCATTATTATGCATTTTCCGGCACTAACCTATTGACGAGATGCCGAAGAGCCAGTTGCTGTTTTCTGCTGTTTTTGGTTTCAGAAATCCTAGTAAGTAGATATTCTCGGAATTGGACGAAATCAACGCCCAAGGGCTTATTTTTCCACGAAGCTTCCAGAAGACCGAGGGAGAAACGAAGTGGGGCCACGGGGCGCCGCCACACTAGGGCGGCGCGGCCTAAGGGAAACCCTCTGTACCGAGAGCCACGATACGGAAAACCTTCCAGAGACGCCGCCGCCGCCAATCCCATCTCGGGGGGATTCAGAAGATCGCCTCCGGCACCCTGCCGGAGAGGGGAATCATCTCCCGGAGGGCTCTTCATCGCCATGATCGCCTCCGCATCGATGTGTGAGTAGTTCACCCCTGGACTATGGGTCCATAGCAGTAGCTAGATGGTTGTCTTCTCCTCATTGTGCTATCATGTTAGATCTTGTGAGCTGCCTATCCCGATCAAGATCATCTATTTGTAATGCTACATGTTGTGTTTGTTGGGATCTCGATGAATATTGAATACTATGTCAAGTTGATTATCAATCTATCATATATGTTGTTTATGTTCTTGCATGCTCTCCGTTGCTAGTAGAGGCTCGGCCAAGTTGATACTTGTAACTCCAAGAGGGAGTATTTATGCTCGATAGTGGGTTCATGCCTCCATTGAATCTCGGGACAAGTGACGTAAAGTTCTAAGGTTGTGGATGTGATGTTGCCACTAGGGATAAAACATCGATGCTTTGTCTAAGAATATTTGTGTTGATTACATTACGAACCATACTTAATGCAATTGTCTGTTGCTTGCAACTTAATACCGGAAGGGGTTCAGATGATAACCTCGAAAGTGGACTATTTAGGCATAGATGCATGTCGGATAGCGGTCTATGTACTTTGTCGTAATGCCCTGATTAAATCTCATAGTACTCATCATGATATATGTATGTGCATTGTTATGCCTTCTTTATTTGTTAATTGCCCAACTGTAATTTGTTCACCCAACATGCTATTTATCTTATGGGAGAGACACCACTAGTGAACTGTGGACCCCGGTCCATTCTTTACATCTGAAATACAATCTATTGCAATACTTGTTCTTTACTGTTCTTCGCAAACAAACATCATCATCCACACTATACATCTAATCCTTTGTTACAGCAAGCCGGTGAGATTGACAACCTCACTGTTACGTTGGGGCAAAGTATTTTGATTGTGTTGTGCAGGTTCCACGTTGGCGCCGGAATCCCTGGTGTTGCGCCGCACTACACTTCGCCGCCGTCAACCTTCAACGTGCTTCTTGGCTCCTACTGGTTCGATAAACCTTGGTTTCTTACTGAGGGAAAACTTGCTACTGTACGCATCACACCTTCCTCTTGGGGTTCCCAACGGACGTGTGTTAACTGCACGCATCAGAGTGTCATCCATAATGAAACTAAAATACATGTGTAAACAAAAGAGAAGAGGGATGATCTACCTTGCTGGTAGAGACAACGTCCTTCAGGGGAGCCGCTCTTGGAAGTCTGGTTGACAAGGTAGTTAGAGTACCCACTATCATTCGTTGACAACAACAAACACCTCTCAAAATAATTTTACTTCTGTCTTTAGAAAAATGAAAAGCTCTAGCACATGTTAATCCCCGCTTCCCTCTGCGAAGGGCCAATCTTTTACTTTTATGTTGAGTCACCATCCTTTCTTTGAGCACTTTCTTGAGAGCACAACCGTCATTCTTAGTATAACATGCTTGTCCCAAAATGTGATTAATTGTGGTATAACTTTGATGCTTTTATCTTTGATAATCTCTACTTCCAATCTTTCCATGAACCTCAAAGGTGCCCGAGCATTTATGTTTTGTTGTACAAATACGGGCAAGCGAGATACCACTTTATCATATCCTTTTATGAACATTGCAATCCTGCTGATAGACATGATTCATGATGCTTATTATTAATTTGTTGGTACCTTTTCCATGATTGACATAGCTATTAGATGACTTTATTTGCATGTATCTTATTATGAATTGCCTAAGTACTTGTCCATATCATGAGAATATTTACATCATATGAACAAATGTGTTTGTGAAAGTTCTTTTATCGCACTCTGTTAACTGAATTGCTTGAGGACAAGCAATAAGCTAAGCTTGGGGGGAGTTGATACGTCCAAAACGTATCTACTTTGTCGAACACTTTTGCTATTGTTTTGCCTCTAATTTGTGTATTTTGGATACAACTAACACGGACTAACGCTGTTTTCAGCAGAATTGCCCTGGTGTCTCGTTTTTGTGCAGAAACTCAACTTTCAGGAAAATCCCCAGGATTAATTCCGATGGGCCTATTTTCATAGAAGAGGGATGGAGCCAGCAGCCAGAAGGAGGGGGGCCACGAGGCGCCAACCCCATAAGGCGGAGCGATGGGCCCCTAGGCCGCGCCGCCCTATGGTGGCGACGCCTCGGGCAGCCCCAGGTGCTCCCCTCTGGACTACTTAAAGGTTTCGACCTAAAAACGCATGGGGGTTAGACGAAATCGCCAGAAGACATCCAGAACACCGCCGCCATCGCGAAACTCCATCTCGGGACCAGAAACTTCGTTCTGGCACCTCGCCGGGACGGGGAATTGGAGGAGATCATCGCCATCATCACCACCGACGCCTCTCCATCGACCAGCCATGTTTCCCCCATCCATGTGTGAGTAATTCCCCCGCTGTAGCTGAAGGGGATGGTAGGGATTGGATAAGATTGGTCATGTAATAGCATAAGATTGTTATGGTATAGTGCCTAGTGTCCGTAATTGGTACTTTTATGATATTGTTGCAACTTGTTATGCTTAATGCTTGTCACTAGGGCCCGAGTGCCATGATCTCAGATCTGAACATGTTATCAATTCATGATGATATTCATTCTTTATGATCTTACCTGCAAGTTGTATACACATGTTGCTGTACGGAACCCGAGGCCCCAAAGTGACAGAAATCGGGACAACCGGAGGGGAAGGCGGTGATATGAGGATCACATGTGTTCACGGAGTGTTAATGCTTTGCTCCGGTGCTCTATTAAAAGGAGTACCTTAATTTCCAGTAGATTCCCTAGAGGCCTGGCTGCCACCGGCTGGTAGGACAAAAGATGTTGTGCAAGTTTCTCATTGCGAGCACGTACGACTAAATACGGAACACATGCCTATTGATTGATTAGTACTTGGATACTGTTTTATTACTATCTGCAAATGCCCTACCTTGATTGTTACATGAGTTTCTATCATCCATGCAACGCCCGTTCATCCATCCCTCGTGCCTACGATATTTTAATCCTCGCCGTTTACTATAATCACTACCGCTGTCTTTGTTACTCGCTACCGATATTTCACTATCGCTATCGCTATAAAACTGTTACTATCGATAAACTCTTGCGAGCAAGTCTGTTTCCAGGTGCAGCTGAATTGACAACTCCGCTGTTAAGGCTTACAAATAGTCTTTGGCTCCCCTTGTGTCGAATCAATAAATTTGGGTTTTACTTCCCTCGAAGACTGTTGCGATCCCCTATACTTGTGGGTCATCAGTAACCTTGCGGAGAGTTTCAATGCAAAGGTCAAGTCATTGAAAGGGCTTATGATGTGGAAAATATTTGATAAGATTAGGAAGATGATCATGATAAAGATCGATCTGCGTCAAAGAATTGCAGCCAAAAAATATCTTGGCCATCTCATGCTCCCATCTTTGATTAAGTCTTTGCATGCCAGGGAAAAACAATTGAAGATGAAATGCATCAGAAAAGGAATGGAGGCTGAGGTAACCTACACTGAAAGTAAAAATAGGCAGTGGAGGTATCTAGTGAGTTTGATTGATAGGACATGCCATTGTAGGCGATGGCAGATCCGTGGGATACCCTGCATACACGCATTGTTTTTCATGAGTGTTATAGGGGGGTGCAGAAGGTGAAGTTGATCAGTATGTGTTAGAGTATTTCTCTGTTGTCAAATTTAGGGCTGCATATGCTATGAATGTTCCTACCTTGTTGGGAAAAGACCAATGGATGAAAGTCGATCCAGGCTTCAAATTGTACTCTCCAGTTTTGACTAGACCGGCAGGTAGGCCGAGCAAGAATATGATCAGAGCTAGTGCAGAGGGTGGTGCACCGATTCGACGACGTAAGTGCAAACGTTATGAAACCGCTGGACATATTGCTAGGCTTTGTAAAAATCTAGTTGACCTAGCTTTTGGAATGGAAGATCAGGCGGGAGCAGCAAATGCAGAGGAGAATGAAGCAACAATTCAACATGAGGAGATTGAAGCAATGAATCGAGAGCTGCTTGAACCGATGGATCGAGAGCAGATTGAACAGATGAATCGAGAGCTTCTTGAACCGATGGATCGAGAGTAGAGGAAAAAGATGGATCGAGAGGCGGTTGAAGCAATGCATAGACAGCTGAGTGAAGCAATGGATTGAGAGCTGGGTAAGCCGATGTATCAAGAGCAGATTGTAGAAGCAAGGTAAGAAAATGCATTAGAAGAAAGAGCACAAGCTTCGTATGATATGGTTGTCTCGGTCTTGGCACAACCCGAAGAGAAGAAGAAGAAGAAGAAGAAGAAGAAGAAGAAGAAGAAGAAGAAGAAGAAGAAGAAGAAGAAGAAGAAGAAGAAGAAGAAGAAGAAGAAGAAGAAGAAGAAGAAGAAGAAGAAGAAGAAGAAGAAGAAGAAGAAGAAGAAGAAGAAGAAGAAAGAGGGCAAAACGAAGGTAGACACCGGTAATATCCCTCGTAGCTAGAGTTACCCGGAGTAAGGTGGTGGACCCAGCGAGTCACACCGGGAGCAAGAGAAAGATTTTATTTTGAACAATTAATTTGAATTTGTATGAACAATTTTTATTGGGGATCCCTTTGTATTGAATCCGAACTAGTGTGACATTCCCAAGTTTGTATGTTTAATAATCACAATAATGTATGTGTTATTGCAAGTTTTCTATGGTCATGCACCTCGAATAAGTTCATCGCTTAAGCCACATTTATCATTTTCTAAGTGACTAAACTCAAAAAATATAGTTTTGGGTTTAGTTTAATTCAAAATAATTCAAAACATGGTGGAACCTTCCCATGGAGACTTGTTATGTTACCTACAACCTAGAGAAATTATAATGGAAAAGGAAATATAGAGATATGAAGTTTTTCCCAAAACCACTTCCTAGTCCATGAGCTACTAGCTATGAAGATGAAGGGCTTTCTACTCAACACACCTCCCAAATACCCACTATGCTTACAAACTTTGTCCAAATGAGTCCAAATTCGTCACACTTGTGTCTCTTTGAATTGCAAACAATGTCACGTCGGCCAAAATGTACTATATTGTTCAAATAACACAATCTAACAATTTTTATGCCAAAAGCTTCAATTTCCCTTACTCCCTTTATTATTTGGGTGCCCCTGTTTTACTTAGTTTTCCCCCTCCGGGTCCACTTATTTTACTCGGTCCTACTCAGTTTTGCCCTTCCGATAAACATTTCCTCACTTTTCCCCCTCTTAGTGCTACTCAGTTTTCCTCACTTGTACTCACTGGCTGATCTGTGATTGGTCAAGATGTATGTCACACGGATCTTGGTTGGTTGATAGCTCAACATACGCTTGCACCATTGGATCATTTATGATCGGATGGCCTGTATATCTCTCTCTACCTCGATGGACGCATATGGAGAGAAGAGCAGAGCACATACCTACCAACCCTGGAAGTCGCATATTCCAGTCGCATCTTCCTCTCTCCTATTTCCTCTCTTACTCTGGCAGTCGTGGCGGCGCGAAACTGTAGCGTGCGTGCGGCGGCGCGGATCTAACCGTGCGTGCAGCGGCGCGGAACTGCAGCATGCGTGCGGCGGCGGATCTAACCGTGCGTGCGGCGGCATAGATCTAATCGTGCGGCGGCGTGGATCTAAGAGTGTCGGTGATGATCTAACCCTCAGAAATAGTTGAAATGTCTCTCTCTATCTCACTTTCGTTTCTTTTCTCAGATCTGTTGATGATGAAGACCACCAAGATAGTGGTCGTGCCGACAGTGCTCATCGATGCCAAGATCATTGAAGCTATCGCCTACAACATCGCTGCGACGGTGCAAATCCAGCCTTCAATGTTGGAGCCTACCGATGTCTCACTTCCGTTGACCTCCTCAGATCCGTTGCTGATGAAGGACCCCACGAAAATGGTGGTGCTGAGAGTGCGAATCGATGCCAAGGAAATTGAAGCCATCGTCTACAACCATGCTGCGAAGCCGCCGATCCAGCCCTCCTCAGATATGTCACTGATGAAGTACACCAAGACGGCGGCGGTGCCAAGAGTGGTTGTGAAGCCGCAGATCCAGCCCTCCTCCATGTCCGAGTTTGCGGATGGCACAGATGACCACCCCTCAGCCGCCCGTCCTCCCGGCCCTGCTAGCACATCGTTGTGCGGCCGTGTTCGACGCCGCAAATTGGGATAAATTATGATAAATTTGTATTTTTCAATTTGAAATTGGGATAAAATTGTTCGAACAACAACCTCCGTCTCAAAAAAAGCTTATCCACTTTCTCGATGTGTCCATGTACATCCGTATGTATGATTTGAATTCTATCCCAACTTGATTGGGAAGATTGATATGTATTTGATCCGAGAGGCTGGTACATGCTTTCACTTTTGAGATCCCTTCACTTTTATAAGATGTTCATGCATGCTAAAATTATCACGCGCATTACTTAGCACAACTAGGAAATTGTACGCCAAAATACAATGGTTAGAGCCATACCAAAATACAGTGGCTAGAGCCATCTACTGAATAACAATTCTATAATATCTAAATCATCTACCACAACCACATAACTGCTAGGACAGGGATGACACCTAATAAAACTGCCCAGAAGAAGCTACTTTTCTCCTCTCCCATCACTTGAAGTTCATGTTCTAGATTTTCTACCACTTGATCAAATACAGCAAGATCTGTCTCAAGTATCAACTTCTCCTTGCGAATAAGCTCTGAATTCTTCTTTTCTTCCTCCCCAGTACGCTTCAGCTCGAATATCATCAGGTTTTTACTGGCCAATTCATCATCTAAATTGGCCACCTTCTCCTCCAAATCCATCCTCTGGCTACACCACTGGGGTTGATTCATCTTGGTATGCAATGTACCATGGATCATCGGCTTGCCAGGCAAACTGTAACAATAATGGAAAAAAGAACAAATGAAATCACTCCAACAGGCCATGGCAGCACTTCAAATTCAACGATAGTACATAGAGCAGAAGCTAGATACCTGCACTTCCGATGAGGTAGGAGAAGTAGAACGTGGCCATGACATGATCGAATCCCCACCCTCGCCGGTGTACCCGCTATGACCAGACATTGAGGACTATTTCGCACCTGCAAACTCCAATAAATTACGGGAACCGAATCTATTAGGGGTGGGGGAGGTAGAAGCAGAGGTCTTACCAAGCTATACTACCAATTGGTGCACGGAACAAATCCCGGTCGTCGTGGGCGGCGGATCTGCTTGCGGCGGACTTTCCTGCGGTGGGTACAATGTGTGCGGACAAAACAAGTGCTGGAGAAGTGGTTGACGTGCAGCGCTGCAGTCCGTCTGACGCCGCCGGGGGACAGAGCCTGCGGCGTGACGAGGCGCCGGCGATGGATGCTCCATCTGAGGTTGGGGAACGAGCTACCAGCGGTTCTCCGGCGACTAATGAGAAACACAACACTAGGTTCCAGCCATGTTTAGCATAAGATTCACTTTAGATTAAGCTGGGAAAATATTCAAGTGGCTCAAAGCCGTACAGAACGAACCTACATGAGCGGACCTTGATCCACTCGTATGTCTTGAACACCATGGTGGAAGTAAAGCCATACATCAAGTAAGTCATAACCATTTAGTTATTCTCAAACATTCACGTTCTTGTTCCACTCGTATGTTCGTGGCTAACTCTTCCTATTTTCATCGGTATAGGCAATTCACGGCTATACATTGGAAGAATACCCACAGGGAGCCTACCCCGAAAGAATCCAAGGAAATTTTCGATAAGGGCGGCGGTTTCGGTTTCAGTAGCTGGTTCTGTGCTTTGGTACTATTCTATCCAAATTTGCTTCCACCTCCGACATTTATCGGTCATTTCTCGTTCTAAACTTCTCGTGCTGTTGATCGCCAAAACCCACCGGCGGGCAGCGGCCTGTCAACACGGTAGAGCCGGGAAGAGCCTAGAGCTGCGGCTGGCTGAGACCCCTCCGAGCGACGGCCCGCAATGCTCTTCTGGTCACACGCGGCGATGCGAAGTGCAAGGAGCGTGCCACCTGACCTATACCTGGTCGGAAGGTGATGGGGATGCCTCGCTTAGTTCCTCGCATGGCATACACGTAAACATTAAATAAGAGCCTCGATCGGCTCTCAAGTTATCTCGTGAATCGGCTCAAAGAGCCGATCCACCCATGATCCGTACGGGTGCACGAATACTTGGTGATCCTCGCTTGATCAAGATAAAGCTAATGAGATCTACGACGATTTAGGGTTTTCACCGCATAATCGGATCATCCTACTCCAGGTTGGGCCTCGCGGCCACGCACGGTGCTCGTAAGCCGATCCTAAACAAGGCCACACAACCAACGTGACGTTGATCATCGGAACATCCCGTTTAGGACTTGCGAACGCCACCCTACGTGCCGCCGGATCCTCCCCCTTCGTAAGGCCTAACTATTGCGTATATTAAACTAATCCTTGCGTAGCAAGGAGCAATCGTAACGGATCAGATCTACTAGATGATGAACAAGCAGGTGCCGCCCCCACGCCCGAGATAGGCGTGAGGGCGGCTAGACATGCGAGGGTTGCACTACGTAAGCATGTTTATACGAAGAGCTATGCTAACCCTAACACATCTATGATAACTACGTTGCCCGCCATCAAAGACGCTTCAAGACGGGCAACGCATGAACAACGTGGAAGCTTAGTGCTGCCTAGATCGCAAGATGCGATCTAGGCAGCATGTCGCTTACCTGATTGAAACCCTCGAGAAGAAGGAGTTGGCGATGCGCCGAGATTGGTTTTTTTTGGGGTGAACGTTGTGTTGTTGTTTATTCCATAAACCCTAGATACATATTTATAGTCCAGCGGACTTTCTAACGTGGGAATATCCCACCGTGCACGATACAAACTCTAACCTTTGATCTAAGATATAATCTACTATACTTAAAGATACACGGGCCATCTAGCCCAAATTCTCCGTGCAAGGCCGCTTCAGAGATCTTCCACGTGTAGTCCTCTAAGCCCATCTCTCTTACGGCCCACCTCTGGATTTGTCCAAAATATGGTGATAACACATGCCCCCCTGGTTTTGGAAATAATTTTTCCAAAATCATTAAGCTTTCCTTTCGAAGGGTCATGTCGTGGCAGAGCAGAGCTGTTGCAGTATCCGTTATCATTATGCCCCGTCTTCTCAGCTTCTCTGCAAAATTCGATAGCTCTGGCGTCATCTCCTTGGAAACTGTAATGACAATAAATTTCCACCAGGCTCCTCATTATTTAACTGTGCCGATCGATTAGCTTTCTTCATCTCCTTCCTCTGTTCCAGCCATCGGCACCCAAAAAAAAACCCTCTTCTCCCTCAGCAATGTCTTCCTCTTCCTCCTCCTTCTCAAACCTCTTCCCCCCATTCTCGCCGAAGAAGAATGAGGACAAACCTTCTTCCGAAGTGAACCCCCTCCCCTCCGATGATGAGAAGAAAGAAGGAGAAGCAGCGAAGGCCAAGGCCTTCCCCTCCGTCAAGCTCCCGCCGAAGAAGCGCTCCCGCATGTGGGCGGACAGCGAGGATGAAGATGACGACGAAGAAGAAGAAGAGGAGGAAGAAGATGAATCTTCCTCTTCCGCCGGGTACCCGCCAACCAAGCGCTTCCGCTCCTGGGCGGACAGCGAGGACGATGATGATGACGAGGAGGAAGAGGCTCCGGCTACAGGCTGGGGTAGCAGCGACGAGGAGCTCCCCGGGAGCAGCGCCAACGACATCGACGGCGGTGACGACGAGGACAGCGACGATTAGTAGAAATAGGACTAGTAGTAGCAGTGCGCTAGGCACTAGATCCCTCTTTTGAGAGCTATCGGCTCTTTCTTGTAAAGCCGCTCCTCTGACTTAATGAAATTGTTCTTTTGATTCATCTTTCAATTGCCCCAATTTCATTCCTTCCGCCTGCCATGTCAAGCAATGTATCGATTTTTTTCCTTCTCTTGGCCGCCCATGAAGCTGGGTTCTTATGTCGATTAGCTCGTAGGCCAAGAACTTCTCAATTTCAGGCCGCGATTTGGTATCTGACCATATTTTTTCGCAATCCCTTAGCCGATGACTATTCATCGGCTATTTTGAAAATCCAATCCCTGTGCAGCGACAGGACAGTCCAAAATCTGTAAAAGCCGACGGCCTCCCTTCCTGATTCCTCTCCATAGCCTCAGCAATCTTCTTTCGCGAACAGAACTGCTTCCAGAGAGGATCACAACGCAGGATCAATCGATGCAATCTCGATGTAGTCCGTTGCCCCCCGAGTCTTCATCAAGGCGAGGACAGTCGTGAGCTAACCACATGTGTCACCATCAGCCTCCGAATCGTAATGCCAGCCGATTCCATCAAAATCGGCTCTCTAAAGAACTTCTAGGGCGAGCTGCCCCCCGAGCCTTCATCAAGGCGAGCATATCAGTGGACTAACCAAATGTGTCGCCATCGGTTTCCAAGTCATGACGCGGAACCAGCCGATTTCAGCAAAATCGGCTCTCCAGAGCAGAGAACCTTCAGGGTGAGCTGCCCCCCGAGCTTCTTCAGTCCACTTTCGCGCTTTGCAAGTCAGATCGGCTCCTCCCCTGTGGTGGATCTGATGTAACCCATCCTTAACCTGGTCTGCACATTGCTCGCAAAGAGGAAACCAGAGGTTCTTGAAGAGAAAATCGAAGTTATCAAGCCACTCAATTGAGGAGCTCTTCCATTAGAGTCTCTTTTCGTGACTCACTTCCTGCTCCGTTGACCCTTTCTGCTCATAACAGCTGTAGCTGTACCTCTGTCGATGGCCACGTATCTGCATCGGCTAAACTTTTGTGTTTTTTTTTTTTTTTTTTTGTTTGGCCGATTTTTCTCCTTAATCGGCCCCCAATGTTCCACTGCACGCAAGTTTGCACATGTTTATCTGCACATGTTCATCTGACTATATGCCCCCCGAGCCGAATCTGCCAAATGATTGCAGATATCGGCTTTCTTGGTAAGTCAGGGCACTGCACTTGCACGTCGACTTCGCAAAGATTCATGCTGACTTTCATCTGCCGACGTGGCCGCTGCCCAGTAGATCGTTGCTGACCATAAACAGAATATGTGCAGAAGATAATCTTGGCCGGTTGCTGGAATCGGCCTCCACATTGCTTGTTCGATGAAGGTTTTGTAATGTTCCTCCATAAAATTTTTGGGGCCGATCACAAGGATCAGCCTCGCACGGTTTGCTCATTGGTTTAATCTTGCTACTCGGTTAGGCTGGATAAAACCAACCCAACCTCTGACTTGATGCGCCTGTCGTCATCCACCTTGAGTGCATCGTATAATCGTGGAGCACTAAACTCTGTCGGCAAGACGAGCACCATGTTTGTGCCAGCCGATGTTTCATCATCGGCTTTCTTTTGCTTGGGACGCCACTCCATTCTCCGGGGACGACCCTCTTCATCCAGGGCTCGCTGAACCTTTGCAGCCGCATCAGGCCGTGCCTTCCTTAGCGTATGCAAGTATAACCTTTCGGCTTCCTCCAGTGCCGCGCAACCGCCGAACCCCGCGTTTCGTGAACGGCTGAGTCCGTCGGGGCACCACCTTGGACGGTGGTACTCGTCTTCTTCTTCTTCTAGTCCATCGTCTTCTGAATCCTCAAGATCTGCCCAACGAGGTGACTCAGCGCGTTTGCTTGGTGGTGGGAGAGGCCCTAAGCGCTCAAACACAGACACGTTGGCTGCCTCCTTCTTCTTCTTGTTGCATTCTGGGCAATTGCCGATTGTGGGCAATCGGCTCATTCCTGAATCCCAGCAGTGTCTGAAGAAAGGGCAGTCCCAGTGTCTGGCATTGTCATCTTGCTCCCTTGGCCTGTCCGTGGCACGGCGCTCGTGCTCCTCCTCATCGCGATCCTGCCGACGATGTCTTCTGGCTTCTCTAGCCAGACGATCTCCTTCATCATCATAGTTGGACCGTCGGCGTTGGTCATACTGACTCACATATTTGTTGAGGAGGTGATCAGAGAGAGGTCGCTGATATCTTAAGTTCTTCACTTCTCCCTCTGTGACGTAGCGCTTGCCATCATGATGGAGCCGATCGCGTGGAGCGGCCTCTTCTGTGTCCTTGCTGTGAGAGCAGCTGCCCTCATCTCCATCTTTGCCAGAGTGGTTCCCGTGCCCTACCATGTTGATGCTGAACGTGGGACCCGGGCCGGCAGCCCTCGGGGTAGATGACTTCTACCATGTTAACGGCGGGGAAGGGCTGGGTGTCTACCTTCATGGCGTACTGGTTGAAAATTAAACGCCCTTCTCTATCGCCGCTTGGATGTGCCGACGCCACACCCCGCAGTCGTTGGTGGCATGGGAAAGCGAGTTGTGGAATTTGCAAGTACGGCTTTCCGTTTAGCTCTTGCGCCGTAGGGAACTTGAGACCTTCAGGAATCGTCAACTGTTTCTCCTTAAGCAGGAGGTCGAAGATTTGTTCAGTCTTGGTCACGTCAAAATCAAATCCCCTGGGCGGCCCTGGTGGCTTTACCCATTTGCAGGATACGGGGTTCCTCCCCGAGTCCACTCAGCCATCGCTACTTCTTGGTCTCCCGCAGGCACTTCACCTTCCTCTCGTATCGACCATGACTATCGCACGCTTGAACTTGTCTTGGTACAGGTCCGGGTGGCGCTGTTCATATGCCGATAGTTTCCGAACCATGTGCGCCGCCGAGGGATAATCCGCTTGGGAGGCCATGTCCTTGAGCTGTGTTGCAAGGCCAGCTACCGCCAATTCGATCGCTTCCTTTTCAGTTATACGAACCGAATAACATCGGTTCCTAAGATTCCTGAAGCGCTGGATGTACTCTGTCACCGTTTCTCCGCGCTTCTGACGTAGTTGTGCTAGATCGGCAATGCTAGACTCGGAAGCTTCTGAATGGTATTGCGTATGGAACTGTTCTTCCAATTGCTTCCAAGACCGGATGGAGTTTGCCGGCAAAGAGGTATACCATCCAAAAGCCGATCCCGTGAGGGACTCGTGAAAAGAGCCTCACGCGTAGCTGATCCGACACCGAAGCCGGTCCTAGTTGCGCCAAATATCGGCCGATGTGCTCGATGGAGCTGGAGCCATCCGATCCACCGAATTTGGAGAAGTCGGGAGCCGATATTTAGGTGGCAGCGGGATCATCTCGTACTCGTCGGGGTACGGCTTGGAATAGCCGATTGCCCTCCTTTTCGGCATAATGCCGAACCGGTCTCTCGCATGGTACCGATCTGATCCGCCGTGCCGGCCGCAGGAGTTGCACTCGAAGATTCGCCGGGTGGCGTACTTAGCCAGCCATGTTTGCTTTTCCAGCTCCGAGCCAACCGCAGGAGCCGGGCTCGGGAGTTTCGTCGGGGTGGCGTACTTAGTTAGCCACGTCTCGCTTCTCAAGCTCGTGGCCGACGTTCCTCCCGTTTGCGCCGGAGTCCCCGACGTTGTGGCCTGGTTTGAGAGTGGCCAGCTGCCACAATCCGGCACATACGTGCACGCGTATCCTTGAGGGATCTCCTTGGGCGCCTCAGCCAAGAACCGGTAGTCACTAGGGTCACCACCGATCTTGTAGACGACGAATGCCGGTGTAGCCGGCACTTCAGCTGGTGCTGCCAACGCATATGGCAGCGGTGGACGGGACTGGAGTGGCAACTCTCCTTGGTGCGTCCCGAGAGCTGGTCCCGACGGCGAGTACTGGTGGCTCATGATCTCCTGGATCACGCGCAGAGCGAGACGCTCCAACACGTTGACCAAGTTTTCGCAGTGGCGGTGTAGCGAGTGAGCCACCAAGTAGTTGATCTCCCGCCGTAGGGCCCCGGTGCGTTCCTCCGACGGGGCGAGAGATCTATCCCATCGAGTGCACCTTGTGGTGAGAACCCCTTCCATCCGATGCCATGGGTACGGGTTCTCCGAAAGAGCCGATGAGGTCGGCTTCGAGGGTGGCCTTGATCTCGTCATGTTTCTTCTTGAGCTCAGCGAGCAGCTCCTCGTAGGTGACCGGCGTGCCGTCCGCCGCCATCTCGTATGTAGATGGCGATGTGGTTGATGTAGATGATTGTCCCACCGAGCGTGCCGGAATGTGTTGATCGCCAAAACCCACCGGCGGGCAGCGGCCTCGTCAACACGGTAGAGCCGGGAAGAGCCTAGAGCCGCGGCTGGCTGAGACCCCTCCGAGCGACGGCCCGCAATGCTCTTCTCGGTCACACGCGGCGATGCGAAGTGCAAGGGCGTGCCACCTGACCTATACCTGGTCGGGAAGGTGATGGGGATGCCTCGCTTAGTTCCCGCATGGCATACACGTAAACATTAAATAAGAGCCTCGATCGGCTCTCGAGGTTATCTCGTGAATCGGCTCAAAGAGCCGATCCACCCATGATCCGTACGGGGTGCACGAATACTTGGTGATCCCGCTTGATCAAGATAAAGCTAATGAGATCTACGACGATTTAGGGTTTTCACCGCATAATCGGATCATCCTACTCCAGGTTGGGCCTCGCGGCCACGCACGGTGCTCGTAAGCCGATCCTAAACAAGGCCACACAACCAACGTGACGTTGATCATCGGAACATCCCGTTTAGGACTTGCGAACGCCACCCTACGTGCCGCCGGATCCTCCCCCTTCGTAAGGCCTAACTATTGCAGATATTAAACTAATCCTTGCAGAGCAAGGAGCAATCGTAACGGATCAGATCTACTAGATGATGAACAAGCAGGGTGCCGCCCCACGCCCGAGATAGGCGTGAGGGCGGCTAGACATGCGAGGGTTGCACTACGTAAGCATGTTTATACGAAGAGCTATGCTAACCCTAACACATCTATGATAACTACGTTGCCCGCCATCAAAGACGCTTCAAGACGGGCAACGCATGAACAACGTGGAGCTTGTGCCGCCTAGATCGCAAGATGCGATCTAGGCAGCATGTCGCTTACCTGATTGAAACCCTCGAGAAGAAGGAGTTGGCGATGCGCCGAGATTGGTTTGTTTTGGGGTGAACGTTGTGTTGTTGTTTATTCCATAAACCCTAGATACATATTTATAGTCCAGCGGACTTTCTAACGTGGGAATATCCCACCGTGCACGATACAAACTCTAACCTTTGATCTAAGATATAATCTACTATACTTAAAGATACACGGGCCATCTAGCCCAAATTCTCCGTGCAAGGCCGCTTCAGAGATCTTCCACGTGTAGTCCTCTAAGCCCATCTCTCTTACGGCCCACCTCTGGATTTGTCCAAAATATGGTGATAACACGTGCTAAACTTGTAGGCAAGAACTGATAGAGAGATGAAGTCAGAGCTAAGAAAAATTGCTAGGGGCTTTGACCATTCCGTCGACACGTTCAACTCCTATGACGTGAACGGGTATCGCTTTCAGACCCATAAATACACAACAAGCCGGCCGAACGCGAAGACAATATATAGCGGGCTGGTATGCCAAGGTGATGATGGGCTCCATTACTATGGAAGAGTCGAGGGTATATACGAGCTGAATTACGGGTTTCACAAAGGGCTAAGTCCCGTTGTCTTCAAATGTCATTGGTTCGACCCACGTCGGGTGAAACGTGATCCTGAAATTGGGTTAGTCGAAGTTGAAAGAAGCTCTGTTTATAAGGGAGAGAATGTGTACATTTTGGCTACCCAGGCCTTTCCAGTATTCTATCTCCCGTACGCGTACAAAAACCCAAAAAAAACGTCTACATGGATGGGATGTTGTGTTGACGGTTGAAAGAACATCTCTCACATTATGTTTTGGATTGTTTGATGTCAATATATGTGATACACTAATGTTTGATGGAGTGGTGCAGAGAATATATATATATATATATATATATATATATATATATATATATATATATATATGTATATGGGTGTCTTGCATGGAAAAAAAGAGACAAAAAAATGCAGGTTGGGTTTCACCAGGCCGGATATTCCGGGCCGGATATTTGCAAAATATCCGGGGCCCAAAAATCGGCTAAAGACTTTCTGGCGATGATACCCTGGATAGGTGGCCGAACTTTTTCCCGGAAATTCCCCAAGGCCGGATTTTCCGGGGGGAGGGGGGCGGATTATCTGGCCCTCACTTACACCGGATAATCCGACCCTCGAAGACTCCCAACGGCTGGATTTTGAGAGGAGGTATTTATACCCCCTTCTTCCTCCTTCCAACCTGCTCAATCATTTCAGAAGTTCATCCCCATTAGAGCCAAGTCAAGCCACCTCAAGAAACACAAGAATTACAAGATCTCCTCCTCCACCCAACCAAAGCTCTTGATCTTTGGAGATTCGAAGGAGAAGACCCCGATCTACATCCTCACCGAAGCGATTTGCATTTCCCCCTCATATGCTTGAGGGCCCTTTGCTAGTGTTCCTCTTTTGAGAAACCCTAGTTATTTGTACTTGATATTGTTCTTGTTGTTGTTGTTGTGTTGTTACAGATTTGGGAGCCTCCAATTTGGTTGTGGATGTGTGCCCCAAGAACTTTGTAAAGGCCCGGTTTCCGCCTCGAGGAAATCTCTTAGTGGAAGTGGGCTAGGCCTTCGTGGCGTTGCTCACAGGAGACCTGAGTGAAGCCTTCGTGGCTGTTGGTCTGGCTTTCATAGCGACCACACTCCTCCGAACGTAGACGTACCTTCTTGCAAACGAAGGGAACTACGGGAATCAACTCCGTGTCTCCGTGTGCTCCACTCTTGGTTATCTCTATCCTTTATCTCCTCTATATATTGCGTAGCCATATCTTGTTTAGTCGTTGACCTTGTCATATAGGTAAATTCACATAGTTGCATATCTAGAGAATTTACATTTGTGTCAAGCCTAAATTGAAAAAGAACTAAAAATTAGTTAGCACCTATTCACCCCCCCTTCTAGGTGTAGCATACGATCCTTTCAATTGGTATCAGAGCCTCGGCTCTTATTTCGGGCTTAACCGCCTAAGAGTATGTCGGAAGACGAGTCTGCGGAAAGGGTCGCAAAGATGGTATGCATGGATGATCTCAAGTCATTGGAAACATCCTTGAGGTCCTCCATGGAAGCTCAAATGGAAAGCATGAGAAAAATGATTTCCGAGCTTTTGACTCCGGTTCCTCCCATGGCTCCCGTCATAGAGGAAAAGGACAAGGGTGCGGTAGAAGAGGGAGATGCTTCGGTATTACCCTCCTCTACCAATCCCTTGAGTGGTGATAACTTAACCACCATTAAAACTCCCATTGCATCTCCTAGGGGAACTAGTGGAGGTGCTAGCTACAATCAAGTGGCTCCACCTTTCCTCTCTCCCGATATCCCGGTTCCTCATCCTCATATAAACATTAGGGGCGACCCACCTAAGTTTAATGATAAAGATTTCGATACATGTCAATTTGAGTTTTGCTCTCATGTTCGCAGTGCCTCCAATGAACTTTGGAGAATCATCATGGAAGGCTTCAAGCCTTACAACCCCGACAAGTTGACTACAAGAGAAGCGGTTGATAACCAACTCAATGACATTGCCTTGCACATGATTCAAACTAGTGTGGGGACAAAGGACTTGTCTCGTGTTCGGAATTTCTCCACCGCCAAGGAATCTTGGGATGGTTTGGCCGCTAGTTGCATGGGAAGTGATAGCATGAGAAGAAACAAGTATAATGCCCTTAGGAATCAAGCCGAAGGATTCATGAGGCTACCCGATGAAGATAATGAAGTCATGTATAGAAGACTCATCACCGTTGCCGATGCTTTTCGGAATGTGGGTGCCAAACACATTGATGACTCTTGGATCAAAGATAAGTATATTGATTGCATGATGCCATTTGAACCCGTTGATGTCAAGACTCTTGTTGGAAGAGAATGCTTTCCCTCTCTCACCTCTCAACAAGCGGTGCACGAGTTGCAAGCTCTCAAGGTGCTCGAGCAAAAACTCTCATGATTCTTGCAATCGTGCCATTGTAATATCAAGAGGTACCAACCTTGCCTTGGTGGTCAATTCCGTGGAAGAAGTGACCCCTCAAGAACCATATAGGACATCTTGGAGTATGTCCTATCCGGATGATTTGGAATACCACTACAATGACCACATGGCATTCCATGCAAAAACCTTTTGGGTTGATCCATCCAAGGCCAAGGAAGACAACATCAAGAGAAACAACTCAAGTGGGTTCAAGAGCTCGGGCCCAAAATCAAGATCGTGCTACAATTGTGGTGACAAGCGCCATTTCATAGCCGATTGTCCCTATGAGCATAGAGAAACTCATGGTGGAAGGCTCATTACCAAGGACAAGAGAAAAGATTCAAAGGCCCCTGATACGTCTCCGACGTATCGATAATTTCTTATGTTCCATGCCACATTATTGATGATATCTACATGTTTTATACACATTATATGTCGTATTTATGCATTTTCCGGCACTAACCTATTAACGAGATGCCGAAGAGCCGATTGCTCGTTTTTCTGCTGTTTTTGGTTTCAGAAATCCTACAAAGGAAATATTCTCGGAATTGGACGAAATCAACGCCCAGGGTCCTATTTTTGCACGAAGCTTCCAGAAGACCGAGGGGGAAAGGAAGTGGGGCCACGAGGTGCCGCCACAACAGGGCGGCGCGGCCCAGGTCTAGGCCGCGCGGCCCTGGCGTGTGGGGCCCTCGTGTGGCCCCCCGCGTTGCCCTTCCTCCTACTTAAAGCCTTCGTCGCGAAACCCCGCACGCGAGAGCCACGATACGGAAAACCTTATCGAGACGCCGCCGCCGCCAATCCCATCTCGGGGATTCAGGGAGATCGCCTCCGGCACCCTGCCGAAGAGGGGAATCATCTCCCGGAGGACTCTTCACCGCCATGGTCGCCTCCGGAGTGATGAGTGAGTAGTTCACCCCTGGACTATGGGTCCATAGCGTAGCTAGGTGGTTGTCTTCTCCTCATGTGCTTCATTGTTGGATCTTGTGAGCTGCCTAACATGATCAAGATCATCTATCCGTAATGCTATATGTTGTGTTTGTCGGGATCCGATGGATAGAGAATACTATGTTATGTTGATTATCAATCTATTACCTATGTGTTGTTTATGATCTTGCATGTTCTCCGTTATTAGTAGAGGCTCGGCCAAGTTTTTGCTCTTAACTCCAAGAGGGAGTATTTATGCTCGATAGTGGGTTCATGCCTCCATTAAATGCGGGACGAGTGACGGAAAGTTCTAAGGTTGTGGATGTGATGTTTCCACTAGGGATAAAACATTGATGCTATGTCTAAGGATGTAGTTATTGATTACATTACGCACCATACTTAATGCAATTGTCCGTTGTTTACAACTTAATATCGGAAGGGGTTCGGATGATAACCTGAAGGTGGACTTTTTAGGCATAGATGCATGTCTGGATAGCGGTCTATGTACTTTGTCGTAATGCCCAATTAAATCTCACAATACTCATCATATCATGTATGTGCATGGTCATGCCCTCTCTATTTGTCAATTGCCCGACCGTAATTTGTTCACCCAACATGCTATTTATCTTATGGGAGAGACACCTCTAGTGAGCTGTGGACCCCGGTCCATTCTTTTACATTGAATACAATCTACTGCAATACTTGTTCTACTCGTTTTCTCGCAAACAATCATCATCCACACTATACATCTAATCCTTTGTTACAGGCAAGCCGGTGAGATTGACAACCTCACCGTTTCGTTGGGGCAAAGTACTTTGGTTGTGTTGTGCGGGTTCCACGTTGGCGCCGGAATCCCCGGTGTTGCGCCGCACTACATCCCGCCGCCATCAACCTTCAACGTGCTTCTTGGCTCCTCCTGGTTCGATAAACCTTGGTTTCTTTCTGAGGGAAAACTTGCTACTGTCTGCATCACACCTTCCTCTTGGGGTTCCCAACGGACGTGTGCTGTACACGCCATCAGCCCCCAACAAGAAATTCTACAACAAGAGCAAGAAGGGCAAGAGGCCACCAAGGATTGTGCTAGTGACTAAGGAAGAATATTCTTTCGATGAAGTTGAAAGTAGTAGTGATGAAGACGAAGAAAGCTCAAAGGAAGTGGCCGCCATTGTCACCACCAACATTCCCTCTTCATCTCTCTTTGAATCCCCCAATGAGAATCCTCATATCAAGAATGCACATTGCTTCATGGCAAGGTCCACCTTGGACACATCTATTGTGCTATCAACTCAAGAAGAATATACCTCCGGAGATGATGATGTTGATGATGAAGAAGATGCAACTTCAAATGGATTGGTTGCTCTTGCCTCCCTCTCCACCAACTCTTCATCACCAAGTGAATCCCCCAATGAAGTCATTCATGTGGAGGAAGAAAGTTGCCTCATGGCTAAATCTTCCGAGGTATCATCTCCTTACCCCTCTATGCCTAACATATCAAACGATCTAGGGGTTGATAATGCTAGTTTAAAAGTGAAACAAGAAATGCTTGATTTTGATGAGTTCATTCTTAACTTACAAGGTGACACTAAAAGACATGTTTCAAATCTCATGGTTCGTCTAGCACAACTAGATGATACTATTGATAAAAATGTCAAATAGAGAGAGAAGACTCTCTTGAGATACATGCTCTTAAAAATTCTCTTGAGGAAAGTCAAGAAACTATAGCTTCTCTTGAAGAGAGGCTAGAAACTCTTGAAGAACCTCAAGATGAAATTAAAAAGCTCACTAAAGCTATAGATCTTGCTAGGGCTAAGACTAAAGTGCTTAAAAAGGAAAAGGCCAAATTTGGTGTTGATCATGAGAAACTTGTGAATGATCTAGATGAACTAGACAAGGCTCACAAAGCCTTGAAGAGTGAATACTCTCTCCTCTACAAGTCTAATGAGCAACTTCAAATTAGGCTTGCTTCATATGACATACCTAGTTCCTCTACCTCTTCATGTGATCATGCAAATATTATTGAGGAAAATGCTAGGTTGAAGGATGAACTTGCAAAGGCCTCCTCTCCCCAAAGTAAACTTTCGTTGGATGATCTTTGGAGTAAGCAAAGGTCAAACAATGGGAAGGAGGGCCTTGGTTATAATGCCAAGGCAAAGAAGGAAAACAAGAAAAAGGTCAAGCCCGCACAAGAAAAGAAGATAGCTATCACTAATGGTGAAGCCCTCAAGGGCAAAACCATTAATGATAATGATGCGGGAATTGCTAACCCTCACTATGTTCAATTTAAAGATTATTATGGTGATGTCTATGCAAAATATCTTGGCCCATATGATGGTTATGTTGCTTGGTCTATTTGGGTCCCAAACACCCTTGTTGCTAACAAAAGAGGACCCATTGAGAAATGAGTACCTAAATCCAGGAATTCATCTCATGTAGGACTATGCCGCCGGAGGTTCAAAATGGGTACTTGATAGTGGATGTACAAGTCATATGACCGGCGGAAAGAACCTCGTCAAGGAGTTGAGGCCCAACATAAATAATATCACCGTCTCCTTTGGCGATAATTCTACATCCGAGGTATTGGGTTTTGGCAAGGTTGTGGTTGCACACAACATTACTCTTGTGGATGTCATGCTTGTCAAAACCCTTGGTTACAATTTACTTTCCGTTTCCGCCCTTGGCAAGATGGGTTTCGTCGTCTTTATTGATAATGATAGTGTGGTCCTCTTGTGGATCAAGACTCTAAAAGTCGCTTTCGTTGGGTATCGCGGACATAACTTGCATGTGGTGGACTTCTTGGGGGCCACCACCTCAATGGCGATGTGCCTATTCGGAAAGGCGGATGTGGGTTGGTTGTGGCATCGCCGCTTGGCCCATGTCAACATGAGAACTTTGCAAAGTCTTTACAAGGGCAACCATATTGTGGGACTAATGGAAAATGTTTCCTTTGACAAAGATCATGTTTGTAGGGCTTGTGTTGAAGGCAAAATGCATGACTCTCCACACCCAAGCAAGACTATCATCTCTTCCAAGAGGATCTTGGAGCTCCTTCATGTGGATCTCTTTGGTCCTACCTCTCATGCAAGTCTTGGTGCGAAGAAACATTGCTTGGTAATTGTTGATGACTATTCAAGATACACTTGGGTCTACTTTCTCAAGACGAAAGATGAGACTCAACAAATCTTCATTGAATTTGCTACCGAGGTGCAATGCCAACACAATCTCCTCATTATGGCAATAAGAAGTGACAACTACTCCGAGTTCAAGAACTACACACTCAATGATTTTCTTACTGATGAGGGGATAAGACATCAATATTCCGCTGTATACACCCCTCAACAAAATGGTGTTGCGGAGAGGAAGAACCGGACTCTCTTGGATATGGCAAGGTCTATGATGGCGGAATACAAATCTCGCTATAATTTTTGGGCCGAAGCTATCTCCACCGCTTGCCATTCTTCTAACCGGCTCTATCTCCGTAAGGGCTTGAACAAGACTCCATATGAAATACTCACCAGCAACAAGCCTAATATCTCATACTTGAAGGTGTTCGGGTGTAAGTGTTTCTATAAAATCAAAGGAGTTTGTTTATCTAAATTTGCTCCTAAAGCTTTGGAGGGTATATTTGTTGGTTACGGTGCCGAATCTCACACTTGTAGAGTCTTTGATATATCTTCCAAGATTATCATCAAATCTTGTAGTGTGAAGTTCGAAGAAAATGATGGCTCCCAAGTGGGGCAAGTTGATGTATGTGCAGGTGATGAAATACCTCAAGATGCCATAGTAAGAATGGGTGTGGGATTTTTCCGCCCCATTGAGGGACGCGGTGTGGAGTCTCGGGAAGGACTATGCTCTATCACGGTGGAGCCCTCATCTTCTCAACATCAACAAACCCCATCTCTTGAAGCTAATGATACACCAACCCAAGAACAAGAAGAAAACCCTCCCTCTCATGTACAAGATCAAGGACAAGATCAATCAAGGATTCATGATGGATCCGATGAATATCCATTCAATATTCTCCTCTCACTAGATAATGTCCAAGATCAAGCACATTATATTGAGCAATCTCAAGAAGTTGAGGAAGCACAAGTTGATGGTCAAGACGGGGACCCAAATGATCAAGTTGATCAAGTGATACCTCCAAGGCCAAGAAGAACCAAGGAGGAGATCGAGGCCCGTCATCTAGCAAGAAGAGATAGGAACTTGGAAATTCTTGGACACACTCATGACAAGGTCCTAAGTGATGTAAGAGGAAGAGTTTCCACAAGAAGGCAATTGGCTAACTTTAGCAATCATCATGCTTATATCTCCTTAGTGGAACCCAAGAAAGTATTTGAAGCCCTTGAAGATTCGGATTGGTTGGAAGCTATGCACGATGAACTCAACAACTTCAAGCGCATTAAAGTATGGACTTTAGTAGAGAAGCCAAAGGGGTTCCGCAATGTTATAGACACTAAATGGATTTTCAAGAACAAGCAAGATGAGTTTGGAAATGTTGTGAGGAACAAGGCAAGATCGGTGGCTCAAGGTTTCTCTCAAGTTGAAGGAATTGACTTTGGAGAAACTTATGCTCCCGTGGCTCGCCTTGAGTCCATACGTATCCTTCTTTCTTATGCATCACATCATAACTTTAAGTTACAACAAATGGATGTGAAAAGTGCATTTCTTAATGGTCCTTTGCATGAAGAGGTTTATGTTAAGCAACCCCCGGGGTTTGAGAATCTCAACTTTCCTAACCATGTCTATAAGCTTGATAAAGCACTTTATGGTCTCAAACAAGCTCCTAGAGCTTGGTACGAGCACCTTAAAGAATTGTTGATAGACCGTGGGTTTGATGTTGGGCTAATCGATCCCACTCTTTTTACTAAGAGGTTCAATGGGGAGCTTTTCGTTTGCCAATTATATGTTGATGATATTATCTTTGGCTCTACTAACAAAGCTTTCAATGATGAATTTTCAAAGCTTATGACCGATAGGTTTGAGATGTCTATGATGGGAGAGATGAAGTTCTTTCTTGGTTTTGAGATCAAGCAATTGAGAGAATGGACTTTCATCAATCAATCAAAAATATCTCCAAGACATGCTCAAGAGGTTCAAGATGACCGAGGTGAAGGGTGTAGCCACTCCCATGGTTACTAAATGTCATCTTGCACTAGATCCCAATGGTAAAGAGGTGGATCAAAAGGTATATCGCTCCATGATTGGATCCTTGCTTTACCTTTGTGCATCTAGACCGGACATAGTGTTGAGTGTTGGTGTGTATACAAGGTATCAAGCTTCTCCTAAGGAGAGTCACATGATGGCTCTCTGTTGGGGGGATGACCCCCGGTATGCCAAAGGCATGCCAAACCGGATGGTTTGAGCCGTCAAGATACCGGTTTGATGTTCGTTCCGGACTGTGGACTTAGGCTAAGGAAACCTAAACCGGTATGTCCAAGGAGGGGCATGCCGGAGTGAGCTAAGAAGATACCGGGCTACCGGTATAAGCCCAACTGGTCAAAGATTCTCCCAGAAGCTAGAAGACAAAGATGACCTAAGCAAAGTGGCTTTAAACGAAGCCGTGACGTAAAAGACAAGGATGACGCCCAAAGCAACCGGAGGACATCAGCCTCCCTGATTAAAGAAGACACCGGCGTCATCTATGGTTAAAGTAGCTTTATAAAGTAGCTTTGTAAAGTAGTTTGTCTGTTCAAAGATGCCATTAGGGTTTCTTCCCCTGTAAGCCACCCTCTCCCCTATATAAGGAGAGGGGGCGCACCCCCATCACGGGTAGAGACGCATGTGTGTACAACGATCCCTGTGTAGAAAAACCTGTAACCTTGTTCATGGAATAGAGAAGATCTAGAACGGAGTTCATCCTTTGTGTCTCTCTTCTTCTACCTCTGGCCTTGGCCAAGTTCTTGAGGAAAGCACCCGGGAGTTCATCCTACCTGATCCAAAACCCTCCCCCGAATCCTCTAGCGTCCAACTCGGCCCCAACTTAAGCCATCCTATGGCATCTGTCTGTTCACCACGACGACAGTTGGCGCCCACCGTGGGGCAGAGAGAGGCGCTTGCTGGAGTCCATATTCGGGCGGGCCTCCTCGACGTCGACGGCGAGCGAACGGTGTCCGCGCTCGTTCAGAACATCTACGCCATGGACTTCATCAACGACAACGCAGGCTGCTTCGCCAACGGCGGTAAGTTCCCCAAGAACGGCCGCATCATCGAGTTCGGCAGCCACCGCATCTACTTTGGCACCGTCCCTGTGGGCCAGTGCCTCTCGCCGGTGCTGGTGGCACCAGATCCGCCAAGGTGGCTATGTGATGGCCGTGCCGCCGGCAGCGTCGAGGTCATGATGGCTGGCGTGGCTGGCGCCGACAAGGACGCTGTGGAAGAAGGTGCTGGCCGCGCGGCATCGACCCGTGCAGCCAAACCTCCGCTGGAGCGCGACGCAGGCGCCGCGGGAGCATCCTCGGCACCACCGGAAACGCCACTCCAAGCGGCGATGAACATGCTAGCGACGCCCATCGCACAGAACATCGACCCGGCGGCGGCTCAGGCGGAGTTGGAGGCACAATGCCAGAAGCTGCTCGGGAACGGCGCCGACATCGTCCGGGCGCAGCGTGAGCTGAACCTACCCCTACGTGAGTACAACGCTGCCCATGGCTTTGCTTTTGTTAGCGCTCATGCTGCTAGGATGCCGGAGAACCGGCTTAAGGCTCGCAATCTAGATCAGGATTTGCGTAAGGAAGTTTTTGCCGGCAAAAGTACCTCTGCATCTGTGAGCATCGTAGAAAAACCGAAGTATAGTAGCCCGGATAAAACTATCAAAGCTGCTAAGGCTGCAGTAGAGTTGTGTGAGTCTCTCTCTGGAGAGGCTTTGGCTAAACAACAAGAGCGTGTTAGAGAGTTGTTGGAAACCATTGAGCAACAGAACGCTGAACAGCTTGCTGCGCTGAACAAAGCCGCGGCTTCGAAATCAATCCGGTCGACAAAAGTTGCCGGAAGCAAGTCTCAGGGGCAGGCCTCGTCCCCCCATCCGGATAAAAGGAGGGAAAAAGAAATGAATGCACGGCAGATGACCGTGTATGATCCGGTTCTTGCCGGAAAACAAAAAGCCGGGCCATATGATGCCGGAGAAAAAAGCTATGGAGCGGGTCGCGGCTATGCCGGAAATGGCTATGCGCTGAATGGTTATGCCGGAAACAATCATGCCGGTAAACGTGAAACCGGGCAAAATTATCGAGCTGCAAGGGCAGCGTACGCTGAAGAAGAAACGCGACCACCAAGGTACCTGCAGGCAAGAGCCGCGGAACCAGAAAGATATGAAGAAGGAGATTCCGAGGTGGAACGGGTCAGAGCCTACCGGAACCCTTTGGGGGAACGTGTAGGGGAAAGATGCTTGCCAGGCCAGGATGCGAGGCACAGGCTGGACAGAGTGCATCTCTCCGAAATAATCGAATCTGAGGGTCCTCCGGGCCCAAAATGCTTTGGCCCGCGAATCATGGGAGAAGAGCCACCGGTGCGCAATTTCCAATTGCCCCGAGACACAAAAACGTATGACGGCACGACTAAGCCGGAAGATTGGCTGGCGGACTATGTCACAGCTATTTATGTAGCTGGTGGTGGAGTAAACCGGCGTTGGGCGGTAAGAATCATACCGTCCTACCTAGTAGGGCCTGCCCGTATCTGGCTTAACAACTTGCTGGCAGGAAGCGTAAACGGATGGTTGGATTTTGAGGAAGCCTTTGTGAGCAACTTCAGCAGCACTTACAAGAGGCCCAACCGGCCCCAGCAGCGCGCAGGTGAAACAGACCGGGACTATCTCACCCGGTGGAACTCAACAAGAAATACGTGTGAAGGAGTGATTGAGGCACAATCGATTGCTTGGTTCAGTCAGGGATGCCGGAGAGGATCACCACTGTGGCAAAGGCTGCAGAGAAACATGCCAAGCACATTGGCTGAAATGATGCGAGTGGCAGAAAACTATGCGTTGGGAGACCCACTGCAACCGGCCGTGCAAGCCGAACTGGTGCAGTCGAGTCAACCCCGGCAAGATCAACACCGGGATAACCGGAACAACAAAAGAAGGGAAGATTTTCCGGATCGAAGGTATGGTCCGCAATAAGTAGCCGCGGTACAGGAAAATTCTGGCCCTAGCGGAAACCAGAGGCAAAAAACCGGATCGCAGCCATGGGCGGGTCCTAAGAAGAAATGGGTCCAAAAAGAAGGATGGGGACAGAAAAAAGATTGGCAAGAACACATGAGATACACCATGGAAGCGGCTATGGACATGCCGTGCAAGCTGCACACCCCACATCCATCGAAGCCGGCGAACCACTTAACGAAAGATTGTTCCTGGATCAAGCACTTGATGCTGAGAGGAGCGGCAAAGGATGCGCAAGCAGATGGCTGTTCCACAGTGCTGCCGCCTTCGCACGACATGCTGCACCAGCACCCATTACCACCACCGCCACCGCTTACCGGAGCCAATACCATACCGGTACAACAATACCAGCAAGTTAACCGGGTGGAGGAAAATCATGATCAACCACCACCGCCGGCACCTTTAGGCCGGAATGTTTACGAGGACCCATATTTGTGCTGTGTTGTCTTTGTCACCGAGCCAACCGATAGGAAAAGTGTGCATCGCCGTTCCATGGAAGTAAACGCCGTGGTGCCGGCAGTTCCAAAGTACATGATGTGGTCAGATCAGGAAATCACCTGGTCGTTCAAGGATCACCCCAAAATCATGCCGAATCCGGGTGGTTACGCTCTTGTTGTGGACCCAATCATGAGAGGGCCAGAAACTCGAGTCAAGTTCAGCAAAGTGCTGATAGACAATGGAAGCAGCATAAACATCATGTACAAGCATACGATGCACACGCTGGGGATAAGAGAAAACATGCTCCAGCCAACTCACACCACTTTCCATGGAATCGTTCCGGGATTGTCCTGTGCACCGGTAGGAAAAGTCCGGGTGGATGTGTCTTTCGGAGGTCGTGACAATTGCCGGGTGGAAAATATTCTGTTTGAAGTGGTGGACCTAGATAGTCCCTACCATGCGTTGCTGGGGAGACCGGCATTGGCAGCTTTCATGGCCACAACTCATACAGCTTACCTCAAGATGAAGATGCCGGCACCTCGTGGACCTTTGACTATAGTGGGAAACTATAAAGTCTCACTAGAAATAGCATCTGCCGGATCAAACCTAGCAGAATCGCTGGTGATCGCGGAGGAAAAAAGGAGGATGCAAACCGCAGTTGCGCTGGCTCAATCCTCACAGTTGAGCTTAGCGGCAATGAGTGGAAACTTGGGCACACCGGCATTCAAGCCAACGAATGAAACAAAGGACATTGTGCTGGATCCGGCTTACCCAGAGCGCACCGTTCGTATCGGTGCCGGACTGAATCAAGCATAGGAAAGCGCGCTCGTCATCTTCCTCCGTGAGAATCGGAATTTCTTTGCCTGGTCTACTGATGACTTGGTAGGTGTTCCGAGGGAGCTGGCTGAGCACTCTCTAAACGTCCGGAAGGATGCCAAGCCGGTGCGACAACCTTTGCGCCGGTTCGCTGAAGATAGAAGGAAAATCATCGGAGAAGAGGTGAAAAAACTGTTGGTTGCCGGATTCATTGTGGAGGTCACGCATACAGAATGGCTGGCCAATCCAGTAATGGTTGAGAAGAAGAAGGACGAGAACCTGGAGGCAAAAGCTCCAAAGGTGTGGCGCATGTGCATCGACTACACCAACCTCAACAAGGCTTGCCCAAGAGATCCTTTCCCTCTGCCCCGGATCGATCAGGTGATTGATTCTACTGCTGGGTGTGAGTTGTTGTCTTTCCTTGATGCTTATTCCGGTTTCCACCAGATCCCCCTGAAAAAGGAAGATCAAATAAAGACTGCGTTCATTACCCCGCACGGGGCTTATTGCTATGTCACTATGCCTTTCGGTTTGCGCAACGCTGGTGCAACGTACCAGCGCTGTATGCAAAAATGCTTGTTTGATCAAATTGGAAAGAATGTGCAGGTCTATGTAGACGATATCGTAATAAAAACTAAGGTAAAAGATACCCTAATTGACGATATCCGGCAAACATTTGACAACTTGAGAAAGTTCCGGATGAAACTTAATCCGGCAAAATGTACCTTTGGTGTCCCTGCCGGTAAGCTGCTTGGCTTCCTTGTGTCAAGCCGAGGCATTGAAGTGAATCCGGTAAAAATCCGGGCAATAGAAAGAATGACTATCCCGCGGGAGCTAAAGGATGTGCAAAAGTTCACCGGAAGCTTGGCATCACTAAGCCGTTTCATAAGTAGGCTGGGAGAAAAGGCTTTGCCGCTCTACGCCTTAATGAAAAAATCCGACACCTTCGTCTGGACCCCACAGGCAGACGCAGCGTTCAAAGAGCTGAAAACAATGCTAGCCACTGCGCCGGTGTTGGCCTCACCTTTGGAAAGGGAGCCCATGTTATTGTACATAGCAGCAACCAACCGGGTTGTGAGTGTTGTGGTTGTGGTAGAAAGAGAGGAAGAAGGAAAAACCGTGCAGAGGCCGGTATACTACTTGAGCGAGGTGCTCTCCCTCTCAAAACAAAACTACCCTCACTTCCAAAAAATGACCTACGGCGTGTTCATGGCCGCCACTAAACTCAAGCATTATTTCGAGGAGCATCCCATGAAGGTGGTGAGTGAAGCACCCATTTCAGATATCATGGGCAACAAGGACGCTAGCGGCAGGATTGCAAAATGGGCAATTCAGTTATCACCATACGTGCCGGTATACGAAAGAAGAGATGCCATAAAATCACAAGCTTTGGCTGATTTCCTAGTTGATTGGGCGAAAATGCAATACAAGCCGCCGGAACACAAAATAGAATACTGGAAGATGCACTTTGACGGATCCAAGCTCAAGGAGGGTTTAGGTGCCAGTGTGGTACTCACCTCACCAAAGGGTGATCATCTCCGGTATGTTTTGCAAGTGCATTTCAGGGCGTCAAACAATGTTGCTGAGTATGAGGCTCTAATCCATGGGCTCAAGCTCGCAAAAGAAATCGGTGCGCACCGGATCATTTGCTACGGCGATTCAGATCTTGTGGTGCAGCAGTGTTCCGGAGATTGGGATGCGAAAGATGCCAACATGGCCTCATACCTGTTTCATGTGCAAAAGATTGCCGGCTTCTTTGAAGGGTGTGAGTTTCACCATGTGCCGCGGGCTGAAAACGATGCCGCGGATGCTTTATCCAAGCTAGGTTCGTCCAGGCAAGAAATTCCTCCCGGAATAGCCCTGGCGCACTTAAGAGTTCCGTCAATCAAACCAAGTCTGGAGTCGGAATCAATTTTTGTACCGGAGTCACATGTGGTGCCGATGGATGTTGACGAAGGAAACACGGGGACTGTTCCGGCACACTCGGGGACTGTTCTGGCAAACCCGGGGACTGGTCCGGTAAGCTCGGGGACTGAGACGCCCGTACCGGAAGAGGCAATGCTTGTGGACAGCATGGACATAGACGTGCCGGTGTTTGTGGTTAGAGAAGCACCATCTTGGGTTAAACCTATTAAGGAATTCCTGATCAACGGCACCTTGCCGGTTGACGAAACTGAGTCAAGGAGAATCCAGCGGAGAGCTAAAGCATACACCTTCATTAATGGCGAGGTGTACAAGAGAAGTGTTACCGGTGTCCTTCAAAGATGTGTGGAACCGGAAGAGGGAAAGGAGATGCTCAAGGAGATACACCAAGGAGAGTGTGGGCACCACGCCTCGTCAAGGGCGCTGGTGGCAAAAGTATTCCGGCATGGATTCTACTGGCCCACGGCTTTGGAAAATGCTGAGGATTTAGTAAGGAAGTGTAATGGTTGCCAGAGGTACGCCAAGCAAAATCATACCCCAGCTTCCGGCTTAAAAACTATGCCGTTAACATGGCCATTTGCTGTTTGGTGCCTTGACATGGTTGGCCCATTTAAAACTGCAAGGGGAAACATGACCCACATCTTGGTAATGCTGGATAAATTCACCAAGTGGCTGGAAGTGAAGCCTATCGCAAAGTGTGATGGCCACACAGCGGTAAAGTTCCTAAAAGATGTCATCCTCCGGTATGGGTATCCGCATAGCATCATAACTGACAATGGCTCAAATTTTGCCCAAGGAGAGTTCAAGCGGTTCTGTGAGAACAACAATATCCGGCTAGATCTGTGCTCAGTGGCACACCCACAAGGCAATGGCCAAGTTGAAAGAACCAATGCACTGGTGCTTTCCGATATGAAACCAAGGCTTATTGAACCACTCGAAAAGACACCGGGCTGCTGGCTTGATGAACTGCCATCAGTGCTATGGAGCATAAGAACGACTCCAAACCGGTCTACCGGATACACTCCATTCTTCATGGTTTACGGAGCAGAAGCGGTAATACCAACCGACATTCTCCATGACTCACCAAGGGTGCAACTCTATACCGAAAAAGAGGTAAAGGAGGCCCGAGAAAACGACGTGGACTTGCTGGAAGAAGCAAGAGAACTGGCATTGGCAAGAACAGCCATCTACCAACAAAACCTCAGACGCTATCACAGCCGGAAGGTTAACCCGAGAGTTTTCCGGGAAGGAGACTTGGTGTTACGCTTAGTGCAACGCACTGAAGGCCGGCACAAGCTCTCACCTCCTTGGGAGGGGCCATTCATTGTAAGCAAAGCTCTGCACAATGATGCCTACTACTTGATTGACGCACAGGAATGGAAAGAAGGAAAGGCGGACAGATCCGGAGATGAGACCAAGCGTCCTTGGAACATAGCATTGTTGCGCCCTTTCTACTCATGAAGTTGTACTGTAAGAAGTTCCTTTTTGTACCTTATGCTATGAATAAAAGAATCTGGCACCTCGAATGTTTCCCGGGGACTGCCTCTATCAAACTTGCATGTAATTTGTTTATTTTTTCAGTTTACCGGTTGCTTGTGAACGTTTTTTCTTTCCGGTTTAGTAGCGTACTAAACTTACCGGAGTCTTCGACTCTGCTGCTGCCCGCAAACCGGCTTCATGGCAAGCAAGATAAACCGGTAGGGATTAAGCACGTGAACTGCGAAAAGAGGAAGTGGGAACGAGCAATCCGGAAAAGGTTAACTAACCCCGGCTTTGCCGGTTTTTTGTAAAAAAATTCGAATTTTTCCTAAGTTCAAGGAAGTGTTCACTTGGCAAAAGAACTTTGTAACTCATACGCCAAAACACCCAAAAGAGGTAGGCAGAGGCAAAGGGAAAGAACCAAGTGCGCATCAAATTGAATGCGGAGACGATTCCGAAATCTTCACGGTGCAAGATAAAGCAAACAACAAAGGCAACGTGCCAAGTTAACCAACCAACATGACTTAACAAGTTACCGGTATGCAAGATACCGGCATAAAGTTGTACCACAACCAAAACGATAAGTTTTATCTTACATCATAAACCCCGGCATACCGGGGTAGAATTTAACGAGTTTTGTTATGAAACAAGCAGGAGCAGGTAAACTTGTTATCGCAATAAATGTTTAAGCAGTGGGGGCTTCAGGGGGAGCAGCATTGGCCTCGGGAGCTTCTGGGGGTGCGTCACCAGCTTCCGGCAGCACATCCTCGGCACCCTCATCTTCACCTTCCTCTTCTTCCTCCTCATCACTGAGGTAGTCCTTGACGCCTGAAGGAGGGGGGATGAAGGTGCGAGCCGGCGCGTACTCAGCAAGCCGATAGGCGCGATCCTGCCGCTTCGCGGTAAGAATCGGGTCCGTATCGGTGGGAGCGCTTTCACGCACGCCTTGAAGAGCATCCAGATCCAAGTCCGGGTACCAGGAGCACGCGGCGCGCAGCGCGGTATCAGCTCCAGCACGGGCTGCGGAGCACTGCCACTCATGAATCCGGTGCCCTGCCTCTTTTAGCCGGTTGGCGGTGAGGGTGATGTTGGCTGGCATTACTTCTTCAGGCCACAACACCTTGAAAAGTTGGATGGCGACGTCCGGCAGATCGGCAAGGTGCCGGTCCACTGAGCGCATATGTTGGACTCGGGCAGAAAGGGCGACCAAATAGTCGTACCCGTCCCAGTGCGCGTCCATGTTGGGGAACTCTCGCGCCACCCGATCCTCCATCACCTTTTTCACGGCATGCGTCTGAGAGTCCGGGAAGTGCTCTACAGGAAGAAGGGAAAAGCATAAGCTTAAGGTGCCGAAAAACAATCTACCGGAAGGAAAAGGAACACGAATACGCTTCCAAAAAGAAAAGGCTTATAAGCGAAAGAAGGGACAAGGCAAGAGCTTACTGAGAGCCAGCGCGTCAATCTGCATGACCAGCTGATCATATTCCTTATGATCAGTGGTCATAAGCTCAATGTGGCGCTCCGCCGCTTTCCGCGCCTTCTTCTCCTCCAGCTCCAGCTCTGCCGCTTCCCGCGCCTTCTTCTCCTCCTCCAGCTCTGCCCTCAGCACCGCAGTGGAGTTCGCGGAGTCATCCACGACCTCCGCCAGTCGGGCCTCGGCTGCGGCCTTGGCATCCTTCAGCTCTTGGCTATGCTGGAGCGCTGCTTGCATAGCTTGCTCCTTGAGCTCCCTGGAGATAGCTTTCTGGGCGTCCAAGGCCCTCTGGTGGTCCCGGAGGAGCTGCTCCTTTTCAGCTGAAACGCGGAGAAGAAGTTTGAACAAAACCGGTAAAGCACGGAAAGATAATGCAACCGGAGAAAAACAGTACCTTGGAGATTGCCAACCTGGATCTTGAGGGCCTCAATGGAGGCTTCCGGGATAGGTGTTATGCGAAAAGATTGTAAATAACAAAGAAGAAAAAGCTTCCGGTAGAAAGATGCCGGAGGCAAAAGGACTTACCTTGGCAGTGGCTGTGAGCCTCGGCGAGATCCCGGTGCTCCCAGAGAAGCTCCTCGAAGAGCTGCTTCCGGGCGTCCGCGGTGCTCTGTCAAAAATGAAGCAACTATGAGAAAGTTGCCGGTTTCGAAAAATTTGAAAAAGTTTCACGCTCAGAGCTGCGCTCTAAACCCAAAACTCGGGGACTGGGAGGATGTGTATGAATCCGGAAAGAATGAAACCGGCATCAGCAGAAAAGTTGCAAACAGTTTGATGAAACTTACCACTACATTGCTGGTGGCGTCGTGCCACGCGTTGTCGAACTCCTTCACTGCGCGCTTGAGGCGAATGAAGTGTTCTTCGGTGCACCGGGGGCCGGCCGGGTCGATGATAGGAAGCCGGTCTTTCCCCACGCCGTGCGTAGCCGCGGACACATCCGCCTGATTCCACTTCTCAGCGTAATCAAGCAGATGCCCCAGCTCCTTGCCCTCGCGCTTAAGCTCTGTAATCCGGCCAAGGAGGCCGGTAGCTCTCTCTCCAGCCACGACAGCGGCGGGGCCGGCGTGCAGCACCAGCGACTGCGGGCCGGAAGCCGTGCCTTTCCCCTTGAAGGGCTCAGACACGCGAAGCTTGGCCCCTTCTGGCGGCGGCGTTGGCTGGGCCTCAGAGGGTCCTTGGGCTGGTTGCGGCGTTGGCGCATCCCCGGTTGGCTTGGCGGTAGGGGTTTTTGGCGGCGGCGTCGGCGTGGCGTCAGTTGGCTCCAGAATTGGAGTCTCTGGCGGTGGCGTAGGGCTTGCCGGCGCGGAAGTATCCGGCACGGCCTTGGAAGGGGAAGAGCGTGAACTCTTCTTCTTCTTCTTCTTTTCTTTCTGGACGGGAGGAACTTGAGGTTCCGCCCGCCCGGCAGCTTCAGGATCGGCGCCGATGTTGCTGGCGCCGGCATCTTGCATATCAGGAGGGGAGACAAAGTCATCCTCCGCGCGGTGATCAGAAGTTGTAGGGGCCGCGCGCCCCGCACTTGGTGTGCCTCCCAGAGGGGAGGCAGAAGGGTTGCCGGTACCTAGGTGTACCGGGCTTGAACGAGGAGGGGACGAGGTCCTGGCCGTTCCCTCAGAGCTCGCCGGATTCGTACCGGCAGCGCCCTTGGAGAGCGAAAGCGCAGGACTGAAGGAAAACAAAAAGAGCAGAGATAAGGGAAAGCAACCGGAAGGAAAAGTCCGGCAGACCAAGTGAACAGAGAAACAAAAACTTACCCGGAAGAGACCGGCATGGTCTTCCCCTTGTAGCGCCTCGTGCCTACTTGCTTTCCCGCAAGGACTTCCGTCCGGGAGCGTTTGGCAGGAGGGGCTTGGCTTGAACCGGCACCTGGTGCCGGGACCTTGTTCTTTTTGCTCCCGGAGGCAAGCTTGTCCAAGAACTCCTGGCCAACCTTGGCCTGCAGGGGAGCCACGTGCTCATGGACCTGTGGTTGGGGGCCAGTTGAGGAAGCATCTACAACAGAGAAATAACAATAAAAGCATAAGAGGCCGGAAGAGAAAACTACCTCAAGCACAGTAAGGTCATCAACGGAGCCGGAAGCCTCAGACGAAACGTTACCGGGGCGCGAGGTGTGTGTGCGGCCCATCTTAAGATCCATCCAATGGACGTAAGGATCCGGGTCAACCTTGTCTAGAGGCTGTTTCTGGACAGGGCCTCGCTTATCCGACTCGATGCGAGGGAAGCGCGGCTTAGCCTGAAATGAAACGGAAAAACAGTTAGCCACAACACGACATTTGCCGGTAGAACAACACGGGTCGCGCAATCTCTTACTTCATCGGTTGGAGGGTTGGTGGAGCTAAGAGGCACGAAGCCCCACTCCCAGTCATCCGGCATGTCCGTTTGACAGATTTGTTTAGCTTTGAGGACTACATCTACTTTACTTAGGGGGAGGCCGGTGATCTTGGTGGGATCGCCGGGACCATACATCTCGCTCATCTTGTGAGCCCGCCGCTTAAGGGGAAGCACCCGGCGGGAGATGAAAGCGCGGATGATGTCGTCAGAACAGATGTTGGTCTCCTTCATTAACTTCTCCATGAAGCGTACGACCCGGTTCGTCTCGATGTGATTCGTCCCAGGGTAGTAGCCCCAATTGACCTTGGTGGGCGGCGCCGGATTGAAGGCCGGCAGGTTAATGAGATCCGCGGCGCCGTCGTTCTTCACGTAAAAGAACGTAGTTTGCCACAACCGGCAGGACTCGAGGCCAGAGAACTTGAAAAAGGGGCTCCCTTGGCGGGAGCCGATAATGCAAGACCCGCATTGAACGGGGGGTTTGGGCTTAGGAATCTCCTTGCCCTGGACCGAATTGATCCGAAGAGAGAAAAAGTGAGCAAAAGTCTCGCGGGTGGGGCGGATGCCGATGTAGGCCTCCATGAAAGTGGCGTAGCAAGAAAGGTAAAAAACGGCATTGCCGGGAAGATGGTGAGGCTGGAGTTGATAAAAATCCAGGACCTGGCGGAAGAAGTCGGAGGCCGGAAAGCCGAACCCACGCTCAAAGTGAGCAAGAAAGACTACGAACTCACCGGGATTGAGCACTGGTTCGATCTCATCACCAGGGAGCTGGCAGGATACTCCCTCCGGTATCCTTCTAGACCGGCGAAGCCAGTCAATCTCGTGTTGCGTAACGTCGGAGCCCCTCCAGGCTCCGCGCGTGATACCGGATAGATCTTTTCCGGGGGCTCGGCTAGAACTGCCGGCCTCTTGATCATTGCCGGCGTCGGTTTCCATCCGGGCAAGATCTGCGGTTAGCCCGTCGGAAGCTCTACTCTCTTGGTTACTGGAAGACGAAGCGGAGAGAGACTCCTCTCTAGACATATGGATCTGAGACACGCCGGTATATACTCGAAAAACAGTTTTCCAAAGAACTACCCTCGCGCGAAGATCTACGAGTAAGAAGAAAAGCAAAAGAAAAGAGGAAGTAAATATTCTACCGGCCCAAGATCTGAAAGGCAAAGAAAAGAGGGGTAAAAGTGAATCGAACCTAACCTGGGGCGGCGGAGACGCTCAAGAAGAAGGTCGCCGGAGCAACGGTGAGCTCACGAAGGCCGACGGAGGCTGGCGACGGCGAAGGCTGAAAGCCGCCGACGAAAGCTCGAAGCAGCAGCGGAGAAGAAGCGCTGGTGGATCTCTCCGCGGCGAAGATCTACGGCGCAGCGAGAGCGACGGCGTGAGTTCGTCGGAAGCAAGGCACTGGCGGCGACCGGCGGCAGCGAGGTTGCGCGAGGCGAAGAGCTCTGAGTACTCTGGAAATGGGGGCAAGTGCGAAGAAGAGGATGAAGTGGAACCGCTCCGCCCTTATGTAGGAGAAGAAGTTAGTGGGCCGAAAACCGTCGGGCCGCGGCGGTTCGCCTCGTGGGCCGCCACGTGGCGCAAAGATACACGCGCGAAAAATTAAGAGGCCACAGGATCGCCGCACGGATCCGGAATGGCCGAAAGGATCCGGTGCGGCACATTAAATGCTTGCGCAGAAGACGAACCGAAGTGACCACTGACACTGACACGGCAGAGACAGTGTGCATGTCTCTGACAGGCACTGTACCCGAGGAATTCTCGACTTCGCCGAGGAAGGAGTAAATGTCGATGATACCGGAGGAGAAGATACCGGAGACACCTTGCAAGGAAAAAAGGGTGAGGTTATGACACGAGATACCGGAAAATCCGGAAGATAACAAAAAGAGGCTAAGGCAAAGAAGCCGGCATCTTCAAACAAGGCGCCGGAAAGATCAAACCGGTACCTTGCTAAATAAGAACCTGGCATGGCCCGTCGGATAACATCCACCGGACTATACCAGCTTCGGGGACTAATGTTGGGGGGATGACCCCGGTATGCCAAAGGCATGCCAAACCGGATGGTTTGAGCCATCAAGACACCGGTTTGATGTTCGTTCCGGACTGTGGACTTAGGCTAAGGAAACCTAAACCGGTATGTCCAAGGAGGGGCATGCCGGAGTGAGCTAAGAAGATACCGGGCTACCGGTATAAGCCCAGCTGGTCAAAGATTCTCCCAGAAGCTAGAAGACAAAGATGACCTAAGCAAAGTGGCTTTAAACAAAGCCGTGACGTAAAAGACAAGGATGACGCCCAAAGCAACCGGAGGACATCAGCCTCCCTGATTAAAGAAGACACCGGCGTCATCTATGGTTAAAGTAGCTTTATAAAGTAGCTTTGTAAAGTAGTTTGTCTGTTCAAAGATGCCATTAGGGTTTCTTCCCCTGTAAGCCACCCTCTCCCCTATATAAGGAGAGGGGGCGCACCCCCATCGCGGGTAGAGACGCATGTGTGTACAACGATCCATGTGTAGAAAAACATGTAACCTTGTTCATGGAATAGAGAAGATCTAGAACAGAGTTCATCCTTGTGTCTCTCTTCTTCTACCTCTGGCCTTGGCCAAGTTCTTGAGGAAAGCACCCGGAAGTTCATCCTACCTGATCCAAAACCCTCCCCCGAATCCTCCAGCGTCCAACTCAGCCCCAACTTAAGCCATCCTATGGCATCTGTCTGTTCACCACGACGACACTCTCAAAAGAATCTTTCGATATTTAGTTGATACCCCAAGATATGGTGTTTGGTATCCTAAAGGCTCAAGTTTTATTCTCAATGGATACACCGATGCGGATTGGGCGGGAGACAAGGATGATAGGAAATCAACCTCCGGGGCTTGCCAATTCCTTGGTAGGTCCTTGGTGTGTTGGTCTTCTAAGAAGCAAAATTGTATATCCCTCTCCACCGCCGAAGCCGAATATGTTGCCGCCGCAAGTGGATGCACTCAATTGTTATGGATGAGGCAAACTTTAAAGGAATACGGTGTCACTTGTGACAAAGTGCCTCTATTATGTGACAATGAAAGTGCTATCAAGATTGCCTATAATCCGGTGCAACTTCAAGAACGAAGCATATTGAGATCCGGAATAATTTTATCAGGGATTATGTTGCCCGTGGTGATATTGAGCTAATCTATGTTCCTACCAAAGATCAACTTGCCGAAATATTCACGAAGCCTCTTGATGAAGCAAGGTTTTGCTACTTGAGGAATGAGCTAAATATCATTGATTCAAGGAGTATAGCTTGACCATCTTGCAAACACACCTTTTTCTCAAAACTTTATTTGGTTTAGATGTGGGCATGGAAATAGAGGGAGTGCGGTTTAAAATATTGAGCTATCCCTCCCCCCATAATGCCAACATTAAGAAATCATTCTCTTTATATCATATATTGATATGTGAGCTTCAATGATGAGTAGTGGTTTGGGCCCAAGATATATCTTCGCGGTGCCATGCCATAACACTCATATATGGTGGCCTAGGCCACCACACTCTTCTTTGTGAAGAGTTGGAGTTATTTGGATCTCTATTGGATTTTATTTGACATCTCCTTGTTCTTATGGGAAATCACTCTAGTTTGGCCTTATTTGCTCGTATCTTGCAAACTTGAGTGATCATGTACCATTAACAGTTTGAGCGTTCTAAACCCAACCCTACACTCATCTATAAGCCATTTCCATCTTGCTCTTATGTCATGCTTTGGTAAAAACTTGGAGTTTGAGGAGTTTCGGTCGGATGATCTAGGTTGCCCCATCTTATTGGTCAATATGCATCTTATATGTGACGTGATACTTCATTGCATCACATATGGGCATATGAAAATAACCAACAAAAGATAGTTAGGATTTCCGGTGTTCTAGAATTCTCCAGAAAACCGGATAATCCGGCCTTTGGGCACCCCGGAAAATCCGGCCCGGCCGGATTATCCGCCCTCACTTAGGGCCGGATTATCCGGCCTGGGCAGGCTGCGAGGGGATTTGAGGAGAGGCCGCGGGGTGAACGGTTCAGAACCGGTTCCCCCACGCCCCTCCCTCTCTCTTATCCCTCAAAGTCACCGGAGCTCCTCCTCCTCGCCGGAGCCGCCCCGTCCGCTCCATCTCGGAGTTTTTGGGTGGATCGGGTGCTCCTCCTCCCTAGCTTTCATCCCCTCCAAGCGGCTCCTCCAATGGAAGAGGGTATGGCTCACAATCGCTAACCCTAGGTGTTGTGATTTATATGTGCTATTTTCTTGATGGGGATGGTGTCTAGTTGTTCCAAATCATGTGTAGTATACTCCATTTGCATGCTATGAGGCCGATCTGGTACTAGACAAGTTTTTGCTTGGGATTTCTGCAGATTCGCAGGTCCGGATTATCCGCCCCCCGCGCTAGCCGGATTATCCGGCCGGGCTGGATTATCCGCCCCTCGGGGACCCCGGATTATCCGGCCTGGAGCTTTGTTGCTGCTGCAGTTTTGATTCAATCTATCATGTCTAAACTTTTACCGACTCATAGTATGTTTCTAGAGTACACTACTGTATCAATACATGACTTATGAGCATTATCTTCTCTTTGCTATCCGTCTTTCTCTATCACAGGTAGTGGTGCTCGGAGGCGCTCTAGGAATACACGGTCGAGTGATGAGTTTTCTCAGAATGCTCCTCGTAAGTCCGCCACTCTGAGGCGGAAGGGCAAGTCAACTAGGGAGAACTACAAGTCCATGGATAGTATCTCTTATGCTGCTATCCGACAGAAGAACTGGTATGAAGACATTGAGAGGGATGATGAGATTGAGGACAAGCGCTTCAGGTGCTTGGAACAGGAGTACATCTTCAAGGATATATATGAACCTATGAAGAAAGTGAGACCTATGCAAGCTATGAATGTGGATCTTCTGGCTGTAAACAATCACTTTGAGGATGCCATCTGGGTCACTGGAAGGATGGGTCTGCAGGATCTTATGAAGATACAGTGTGATTACAGTCCTGACTTGGTTAAGCAATTCTTTGCTACTCTTGCCTTCAAGAAGGATGAAGAGCGCATCACTATGCAGTGGATGACTGGCTCCACCCATTGTGAGGCAACTTTGCGCTGGTTTGCTTCTATTCTTGGCGTTTCCGATGCAGGTGGTCACCACCTCCATGGCCCGCAGAAGACTGACAAGAATGTGCTCTACAATATGTATGATGGGTCTGGAGTGATTGGGTCTACCAAGGGGCTTCTACCCATCTATAGTCAGCTGCTTCGCTTCTTTAGGGCCACCATTGCTCCTAGTGGCGGGAACAATGATGCCCTCCGTGGACCGCTTGTGGATCTTATGCATCTTGCCTATGAATGTGCTCAGGATAGTGAGGAGGAGTCTGAATTCACTCTTGATATCATGGGCTACATCTTTCATGAGATTCATGATACCATTGTTTCTCAGACCACTATGCCCTATGCTCCATATATTTACCTTCTGATCAACAACACTGCTTCTCTTACTGAAGACTTGGGTCGATTCCCTAAGGAGAGTCACACTGTTAAGAAGGCTTACAAGAAGAAGCCAGTTCCCCCTGCTGCACCTGCTTCTGGCTCCTTTATGGGAGATGCCCGCTCTAGTGGCTATGCACCCGGTCGCCCTATTGCTACCCTTGTGATTCAGAAGCATGTGAGGAAGCTCACTTGGTTCTAGCGCCATGTTTTATGCATGAACATTGAGATTCACAAGGAAAACTTTGAGGCCAGCCGTCAGCGTTCAGAGATTCAGCATACTCAGGTGGTTATTCTTCACAGGCTCAGTGGTGAGCAAGGACCTCCGCCTCAGCCTCCAGTTCACCCAACTTACAGTGGGTGCCACTCTTCCTAGGTTCCTTGGACAGATATTGAGCAGAGTATTCAGAGGGCCAACATCGCTCGCGACTCTCCTCCTGCCGCTGACAGTGATGATGAGTACCAAACCGAAGAGGACTCCGAGTGATCTCCATGGGGCGAGTAGCATCGCGCTTTTCCCCTTTTTGGCGTCTCGATGCCAAAGGGGGAGAAGTGTTCTATTAGGTCTTCTCTCGGGGATTTGCATGGTTAGGGCACAAGCATATGTGTTTACCATTCCTTTATCTCTTGTGTCCTCTTTTATGTCATTTGAACTATTTGGCTTGGTTTGTTTGTTTGTTCGTTCGTTCAAAACTATGTGTTATGTGTGGATGTGAGACATTATGTTAAGGTTTTCGGAATTCTATATGTTGAGATCAAGGTTTATGATATGGTGTGGTTTATATATATATCCTGTATTATATATCTCCACATGGGTATGATCTCTTTCACTTCGTCTCATCTATATATATATGCCTATGTCTCTTGTTTGAGCTCATGTTGGATATCTCTTGTGTTGAGGCACCTCGCACCTATGTGTTTTGCATTTGTATTCAAATGCAAATTACTTGTATGCACACATGTAGGGGGAGTGCCTCTACGTTTTGCCAACATGCTTGCTCTCTATTGTGGTTTGTATTGCAAATCCGTATATTGTCATCAAACACCAAAAAGGGGGAGATTGAAAGAACATCTCTCACATTATGTTTCGGATTGTTTGATGTCAATATATGTGATACACTAATGTTTGATGTAGTTGTGCAGAGAATATATATATACATGTATATGGGTGTCTTGCATGGAAAAACGAGACAAAAAGATGCAGGTTGGGTTTCACCAGGCCGGATATTTGCAAAATATCCGGGCCCCAAAAATCGGCTAAGGAATTTCTGGCGATGATACCCTGGATAGGGGGCCGGACTTCTGCCCGGAAATTCCCCAAGGCCGGATTTTCCGGAGGGGGGGGGGGCGGATTATCCGGCGCTCACTTACACCGGATAATCCGGCCCTCGAAGACTCCCAACTGCTGGATTTTGAGAGGGGGTATTTATACCCCCTTCTTCCTCCTTCCAACCTGCTCAATCATTTCAGAAGTTCATCCCCATTAGAGCCAAGTCAAGCCACCTCAAGAAACACAAGAATTACAAGATCTCCTCCTGCACCCAACCAAAGCTCTCAATCTTTGGAGATTCGAAGGAGAAGACCCCGATCTACATCCTCACTGAAGCGATTTGCATTTCCCCCTCATATGCTTGAGGGCCCTTTGCTAGTGTTCCTCTTTTGACAAACCCTAGTTATTTTTACTTGATATTGTTCTTGTTGTTGTTGTGTTGTTACAGATTTGGGAGCCTCCAATTTGGTTGTGGATGTGTGCCCCAAGAACTTTGTAAAGGCCTGGTTTCTGCCTCGAGGAAAGCCCTTAGTGGAAGTGGGCTAGGACTTCGTGGCGTTGCTCACAGGCGACCTGAATGAAGCCTTCGTGGCTGTTGGTCTGGCTTTCGTAGCGACCACACTCCTCCGAACGTAGACGTACCTTCTTGCAAAGGAAGGGAACTACGGGAATTAACTCCGTGTCTCCGTGTGCTCCACTCTCGGTTACCTCTATCCTTTATATCTTCTATATATTGCGTAGCCATATCTTGTTTAGTCGTTGACCTTGTCATATAGGTAAATTCACATAGTTGCATATCTAGAGAATTTACCTTTGTGTCAAGCCTAAATTGAAAAAGAACTAAAAATTGTTTAGCACCTATTCACCCCCCCCCCTCTAGGCGCGACATACGATCCTTTCAACGGTGCCTTCACGCAATAGGCCGCCCCCGCCAAACAAGGACGATTACCGCAGCTAGACCCCTCAACAAAGAATGTCGAGTTTTATCAGGAAGAAGGGCTCCCCGATCATTTCACGATCGGCTTGCCGGCTGTCGATGACATGGTCGTAGACGATGAACAAGAAGATGCGCGCATGGATGAAGACAATGCAGAAGAAGAAGCTGAGGATGTTTGTGCCCGAAAGACCTGAGTTTGCTCGAGGCGTTCAGAGCAGGGATGGACCTTGATGCAGATGGACCACCTACAGGTTTGATTGATGATTATTGGATCGCCGAGCCTGATGACGATGACGAAGCATGAGGTCCAATTACGGATGGCAATATAGGCTACTGATCTATGTAGTAGTAATTGTGAGGCTAGCCTATTTGTAATAACTCTGTGTAATACTGATTGTCCAGCTAGGTTATTTGTAAGAACTCCGTGTTATGTTTGAGAAAACTCTATGCTAGCCATTTGTTGCTTTCAGTAATATTCATCTACTTATATCTTTGTTGCTTTCACTAATATTCATCTACTTATATCTTTGTTTCTTTCACTAATATTCATCTCTTTACATTGCGTACTAATAAACCACTCTCTTCATTTGTGTTTGCAGGTGATTGAAACATGCCGCCAAAAAAAAGGGGTGGCGGTCTTAAAAAGAAGCTCGCGGACTTGGTAGGTGCAGGGACTTCTTCGAGGGGGAGACGCCGTGGTGATGCCCCCCTCCTAGCCCCCTCCTAGCGCTCCTCCACCGCAGCCACGTAGGAAGAATGCGACGCGGGCACTCACTCCTAGTCCTAGCCCCCCTCGCGCAGCCGAGGATGATGATGAGGTGGAGGATGGGAGTGAGGAGGACCAGGAGCACCACGGGGGTGGGGTGGAGGAGGAGAGTGGGGAGGACGAGCAGCACGGGGGTGGGGAGGAGGAGGACCTCTCAGAGGATGAGGGCTTGGGGGACTTACCATTCGACCCTGATCCAAACCTAATTTGGCAAGCGCCGGCGGAGGAGCAGTACGTTGCAGCTGTGGAGAGGTTGATGCCACGTGATAAGAGGCCATATCAGCGTGGGAAAACACAGCTCCCCGCGCTGAAGGACTGGCCCTACAGCCATGTTGTTCTAGTTCCCGCTGGAAGGAGGTACATGTTAATTTTGGCATTTCGTTATCGCAATTTTGTCATTATCGAAATTATTATCACATACATATTGATGTTGTCGTTTCATGGTGCAGCTCGTTCACGTATGAAGACCCGTTGCAGAAGCCGCCACGTGGGTACGCGAACATCCTTGGGGGCCTACTTAGAAGGTATTTCCCTGGGCTAGTCGAGCTCCCTACTGGTGGCCGCGACGTAGCTTGGAGGTGGGCGCACTACAGGCTCGTGCCAGATCCTCTTGGGAGGTACCCCAGCATGCAGGACGTGGTTGTTCACAAATTTTGGGTACGTGACATTTGACTTCTTACCATTCATACACTCTCCTTGGTTGACAATAATTGCACTATGCCCCTTGTTTTACGTATGTGCATGGTTGCAGAAATACTTCAAGAGGGCCGAGGGTATGGAAATTGCGTGCGATGATGTCCTACACCAGATGGCAGGGATGAGGGTGACTGGCATGCACTACGAGGAACGTGTTCAGTGCGTCCGCAACTGGCACGCCGACCGCTTCGTTCATATGACTAAGGAGGACGCTTGCGACACGCTCATGCAGCCATGGCCGTACCTGCAGGTATTTGCATTTATGTGTTATTGATTTCTTTATCGCCATGTATTTTATTTTACCATAATGGGTTTATCTTGTGTATGTAGAACCCTCCTCAGTACGTCGCAATGACGAGAAGTGCTTTCTGGAGATGGTCATGTGGTGGACATGCCCCCAGTACCTCAAGAAGCATGTGGAGGGCAAGCTGAAGCGGCAAGAGATGCGAGGTGGATCGCATATCTAGAGCAGCATCCCCATCTCTCTTCACATGCAGGCCGAGGTGAGAAAATTGTTCCTTCGTTCTTTCAATTCACATTATATATTGCTAACTCCGCAAGGGTGTGCCACTTCACTTAATTACATGTTCTCTTTTGCAGGAAGTCGGGACAGGAGCGAAGCCAAACGTCTTTAGCTTGCTCAAAAAGATGAAGCAAAGGAAGATGCCGCATCCTGAGACGGGGTCCATATGGGTTAGCCCGCAATCCGAGACCCAGTGTACATCGTATGCCTTGAAGTTCAAGCAGAAGTACGGCGAGGATGCCAAACCAGAGGCCGAGGACTTTGACCCTGAGGTTGCGGTGCTTGCGGGAGAAGGCATGAAGCATGGCCGCCTATGGCTTGGTGACGGGTGCGTCGACCCAGCGAAGGTTCCCTCTCTCCGCCAGATCCGTCGTGGTCGTAAGAGTGGCCAGCCTCAGGTAGAGACCCGGCCACGGGCTTCGGATCTAGCGGTCGAGCGGTTACGGGTATGTTCTTCCTCGGGCCTCTACCTTTCCTTTACATGCTTTTGATGACCCACAAGTATAGGGGATCGCAACAGTCTTCGAGGGAAGTATTACCCAATTTATTAATTCGACACAAGGGGGAGCCAAATAATAAATATAAGCCTTGATAGTTGAGTTGTCTATTCAGCTGCACCTGGAAATAGACTAGCTCGCAGAGGTTTATCAGTAGCAACAGTTTTATAGCAGTGGCAGTAATAAAGTAACAGCGGAAATAAAGTAAAAAACAGCAGCAGTGGTGGATGCGGTAAACAGCAAGATTAAAATATTGTAGGCACAGAGATGGATTACCTGGCATTGCATGAATGAGACGACTCATATAATATCTATCATGGGCATTTGCAAATAAAGTGATACAAGTATCCAAGAATAAAATAACCATAGGCGTGTATTCCTATTTAGTCGCGCGTGCTCGCAATGAGAAACTTGCGCGACATCTTTTGTCCAACCAGCCCGTTGCAGCGGGGCCTCGAGGGAAACTACTGGTAATTAAGGTACTCCTTTTAATAGAGTACCGGAGCAAAGCATTAACACTCCGTGAACACACGTGATCCTCACATCAAAGCCATCCCCTCCGGTTGTTCCGATTATTGTCACTTCGGGGCCTCAGGTTCCGGACAATGACATGTGTATACAACTTGCAGATATGATCAAGAACATTATATAAAACATCATCATGAAAACACAATATGTTCAGATCTGATATCATGGCACTCGGGCCCAAAGTGACAAGCATTAAGTATAATAAGTTGCAACAATGCATAAAATACTCACAACGGATACTAGGCACTACGCCCCGAACAATTCTAATTCTATTACATGAACAAACTCATCCAATCCCGACCATCCCCTTCAGCCTAAAGCAAGGGAACTACTCACACATGGATGGGGGAATCATGGATGGTTGATGGAGAGGCGTCAGTGATGGCGATGGTGATGATCTCCTCCAATTCCCCATCCCGGCAGGGTGCCGGAACAGAGACTTCTGTCCCCCGAAACTTGGTTTCGGTGATGACGGCGGCTACGAAGCTCTTTTTCCATGGAAAAGTTACGCCACATAACTTTTAGGGTCAGGAGCTTCTTATAGGAGAAGAGGCGACGCGAGGCGGTGCTCGATGAGGGAATACATGGGGCAGGGGCGGCCAGGGCCCAGGCCGCGCCTGGCCCATGTATAGCCACCATGTGGCTCTCCCAGCACTCCCCTTCTGGCTCCCGGAGTCTTCTGGTGAATAAGAATTTTGGTGAATTTTCCAGATTTTTCCGAGCACTTTCATTTTTGGACTATTTTTGCAATAAACAGACATAATAAACAGAAACTGGCACTGTGGCACTTGTTAATAGGTTAGTCCAAATAATGACATAATATGATACATAGTGCCTATAAAACATGTTGGAATTGGTGCAAAACAAGCATGGAGCATCAAAAATTATAGATACGTTTGCAACGTATCAACATCCCCAAGCTTAACTCCTGCTCATCCCGAGTAGGTAAGTGATAACAAAAATAATTTTGAAGTGACATGCTATCACACAACCATGATCATGCAATTGTAAAAGCACATAGACATGGGATCATAATAACATCAACATGGTAGATATAATATTACAATGAACTTAGAAACCATGCTGGAATCATGAAAAGAATCAAACTAAAAACAATGTATAAAGTGCATGGAAAGTATAGTGATTGTCTAGAGCATAGAAGAAACACAAAGTGGTATTCAACTTGTCCATATTGAAAGCGAAACATAAATGCTTGGACACCTTTAAAGTTCAAGGGTGACTAGATACAAGTAATTTGAGACAAGTCATACCATAATCATGAATCAATCAATAAAATCTTGGGACCATGCACATTAAACTAAGAATGACAACTATGCTCTCATAAGAAGGTGCATATAGCAAGAAAGTGGAGACTCAACATGGAAGTAAAAGAAAGTCTCTCTTTGAGAGGCAGGTGGAATTACTCATGTGCTAGAGCTTTTCATTTTGAAATCATAGAGATATTGAAAATGTAATTTGAGAAGTGCACTCAAGTCAACGGTAGTGAAAAATATTTCATGCAATTGGAATTCTTATAAAACTGCTTGTATCATGCACAATATACTAATAGTACTCACACCTCGGCCTATTTAATTCGTGTTCCCAAAGATTATCACCGTATGCATATGTTTCTACCAAGTGTCATGATGTCTACGCACGCTTCTATTCCTGTAGACAGTGTTGGGCCTCCAAGAGCAGAGGTTTGTAGAACAGCAGCAAGTTTCCCTTAAGTGGATCACCCAAGGTTTATCGAACTGAGGGAGGTAGAGGTCAGAGATATTCCTCTCAAGCAATCCTGCAATTAAGATACAAGAAGTCTCTTGCGTCCCCAACACACCTAATACACTTGTCAGATGTATAGGTGCACTAGTTCGGCGAAGAGATAGTGAAATACAAGTATTATGGATGATTGTAAGTTGTAATTGCAATCTGAAATAAAGATGGCAGCAAGCAAACATGTAACAGAACTTGATGGAAACGGTGTTTCAATGCTTAGAAACAAGGCCTAGGGATCATACTTTCACTAGTGGACACTCTCAACATTGCAATCATAATTGAATATAAATAAGCACTTCATCATGCTATTCTGAATTACTCTCTGGCGGGATAACGAACACTAATTCGCCGTGTAGGGCTGCAAAAGCAAACCTTAAAGATGTATTCCCAAGTACTAATAAACACCCCACGTTGTCACTGTGAGCATTCATAGGAGGTACTAACACACCACAATTTCATAGAGACATCCAACTCAAATCATAACCCAGAGTGAACAAGTATTCGTGAAATATAGCCTAAGAGACCCACACGGTGCACACACTGTCATCTTTACACACGTGGGACAAGGAGTCTCCGGAGATCACATAAGTAAAATCCACTTGAATAGCATAACGACATCTAGATTACAAAGCTCATCATATGGATCTCAATCATGTAAGGCGGCTCATGAGATCATTGTATTGAAGTACATGGGAGAGAGAGATTAACCACATAGCTACCGGTAAAGCCCTCAGCCTCGGGGGAGAACTACTCCCTCCTCATCATGGGAGACAGCAACGGCGATGAAGATGGCGGTGGTGTCGATGGAGATGACTCCGGGGGCAATTCCCCGTCCCGACGGCGTGCCGGAACAGAGACTTCTGTCCCCCGCAACGGAGTTTCGCGATGGCGGCGGCGTCCCTGGAGTCTTTCTGGAGTTTTGTCAATTGTTGTCGGGTTTTTAGGTCGCGAGGGATTATATAGGCGAAGAGGCGGCGTCGGGGGAGTCCCGAGGGGCCCACACCATAGGGTGGGGCGGCCCCCCTTCTGGCCGCGCCGGCTGATGGGGAGGAGGCCCTGGGCCTCCTCTGGCCTGGCCCTTCTGGCTCCGTGAGTCTTCTGGCGGATTAGAATTTATGTGATTTTTCTGGATTTTTCCGAGCACTTTGGTTTTTGGGTCTTTTCTGCAATAAACAGACATAATAAACAGAAACTGGCACTGTGGCATCTTGTTAATAGGTTAGTCCAATAAATGCTATAATATGATATAAAGTGCATATAAAACATGTAGGTATTGTTATAAAATTAGCATGGAACATAAGAAATTATAGATACGTTGGAGACGTATCATGTCACAAAGGGGTACCTCCTTGCTTCATGTACAAAGGCTCTAGGAGACAATTCCACTTATGATATCTTAGCTTGGGAATATCTCAACCAGAACATCCATACCGGGAAAACAATGACAACAGACATGGACTACCTCTTTTTTAATGCTTTAAGCATTCACCAACAATATTATATCGCATGAGATTGTGGCGTTTTAGTCCAGCTGAAACTTCCACCATGTAAGCATGGCTTTCGTTAGTGGCCCAATGTTCTTCTCTAACAATTATGCATAAAGCAACTCATGAAAAATTTACCACATTTACTTCAGCCAAGATGAGTATGCATAGCAACTCACATGATAATCAACAAAAGGATATGATGAAGGCGTCCCCATGTTGGCATGGTTACCGCGCAACAAGCGTTATAAGAATTAAAATCACAATTTACCATGAGCAAAAAGTTACACAAAACAGATAGTGATTTGAAATTTTAAAGGTAGCACATAAGTAAACACTTGCGGAGTGGCAATGAAATACCACAAAATAGGTAGATATGGTGGACACGCCTAGAACAACTTGATTTATGGTGGTTGGATGCACGAGTAGAGCATATACTCAGTAGAAATGGAGGCTAGCAAAAAGATTGGATGCGACCGTCTAAGAGAGAAATAATGGCCATAATCATGCATAGCGACAAAACGAATTGATCAAAGCATAAAGTGATATCACAAGTCAAAAACTAAATGATCATGGAGGAAAAATTGATTATTTTATAGTCACAATAGGGTGCAAGCATGCGCCAATTCGACCCAATTGAAACATTTGCAGGGGAATATTTTCACCACTATAAAATGCTTTCTATACTAAAAACAATGCATGAAACCTTTAATGGCACAATAAACACTCTCAGCTATTTGAAACGATTCACGATACTCACATAATTGGTAAGCTCGCAAAAACATCTAAAACGTCATGCTAAAATAAATGCCACTATCTATAAAGCTTCCATTTGCATCTAATCACGCACGAAGAATTTTTTCTCTACTCTTCCAACACCAATCAACTTATTTGAAACCACTCTCATGAATAATAACCAATAAAACCAGAGAGCTAATCAGGTGGAGCGTGTCTCTCTCCAAGACAAATAAAAGGATGATGGGGTCCTTCTTTATTGAAAACCAAACAAACACAACAGAAAATAAAGACGCTCCAAGAATAACACATAATGCATGAAGCAATAAAAATATAGCGCATTGAAAATGACCTGGTGTTTTTTGTTGATGAAGAGGGGATGCCTTGGGCATCCTCAAGCTTTGACGCTTGTACTTCTTGGATATTTCTTGGGGGGTCTAGGGGACATACCCAAGCTTGAGCTTTTGTCCATCGTTCATCTATTTGCATCATTCTTCTGTCCCTACACTTGAAAACTTCCTTCACACAAAACTCATCACAAATCTCATTAACAGCGTTAGTTCAATTATAGAAATATATTTAAGTCCACAAACTTCAGTATGACATATGAAAGGCATTTAATATGTATCAGCTACTGTAGCACAACTTCAATAAGGTTCTCTGATCAAAAGAACTCAAAAAGATGGGCAAAAAGGTGCAAATGCAAAACAGTGCAAGAATCTGTCAAAACAGAACAGTTCGTAAAGATGAATTTTAACGAGGGGGTTATGCTGCGAATCTCGAAAAACTCAGAACTAATGAAAGTTAGATAATAACCTGGGGAATTCGCTCGTAAATTGGCAGCTCAAAATGATGTTCTGGTGATTTATGCGAATTTTTTTCGCGACATTCCAGAAACAGAAACAGGATAGCAATTTCCCCAAATACCACTTTCTTAACATTAGAGTCAATTCTTGGCACAAAAACGAAATAAAAATAATAAGGAGAGGTCATTGCAGTAGCAATGACTTCCAAGACTCAACAAAACAGTAAAAATAACAGAAATAAAACATGGGTTCTCTCCCATAAGCGCTTTTCTTTAACGCCTTTGAGCTAGGTACAGAAAGGGTGCAAATCAAGTACTGTCAAGAGGTACGATGAAAGACCAGACCAAATAAAACTTCTAGTAGCTCTAAAACATTCTAATATTAAAATTAAACAGTAGTGACACTTATGAAAGCATTGTTTCATTCATCAAAATCACTTTGGTGGCAAGGTTGATCAGGTCTTGACATCAAAAATAATTTTATATGAAGTAAAACCTTGCATTTTCACAAAATAATCAAGTTACCTCAATTTGAATAGGAATAGTTCCAATCATGACAATCTTATTCTCCTTCTTTGGCTTGTAAAAAGGCAAATGTATTTGACCAATTTGAATGGTCTCAATATTGATAATAGAATTTAGGCAATATGCACCATTAATCTTCTTCAGAAAATAGACCTCGTATGCTCTTTGTCATTAACATTAAAAGTAACCTTGCCTTGATTGCAGTCAATAACAGCCCCTGCAATATTAAGAAAAGATCTCCCAAGAATAATAGACATATTGTCATCCTCGGGCATTTCTAGCACAACAAAGTCAGTTAAAAGTAAACAACTATGAGCAACTTGAACAGGAACATCCTCAGATATACCAACAGGAACAGTAGTGGACTTATCATCCATTTGCAAAGATATATCAGTAGGTATCAACTTTTCTAAATCAAGTCTTCTATAAGGAGAAATAGGCATGACACTAACTCCGGCTCCTAAATCACATAGAGCAGTCTTAACATAACTATTTTTAATAGAGCAAGGAATTGTAGGTATACCTGGATCTTCGAGCTTCTGTGCAACTTTTCCATTGAAGGAATAATTAGCAAGCATAGTAGAAATTTCCTCAGTAGGAATTTTCCTTTTGTTAGAAAAAATATCCTTCATATACTTTGAATAAGGAGGCAATTTAATAGCATCAGTCAAAGGAATTTGAAAATACATAGGTTTCATCCATTCACAAAACCGTTTAAAGTGTTCCTCTTTCCTTGATTTGTGTTTTTTATCAGGGAAAGGCATTGATTTTTGCATCCAAGGTTCTCTTTCTTTGCCATGTTTGTTGGCAACGAAATCTTCCTTAGTGTACTTCACGTTTTTAGGTTGCTTTTCAGGTGCAACCGCTGCTTCTTCTACTTCTTCCTTATCGGAAGCCTTACTTTTCTCATTGTCGCTTTCAGTTTCGGCATCGGAAATAGATATAATATTAGGATATACAGCGGGATCAGAAGATTCTACATGTGTTCTATTTTTCTTCTTCTTCTTTTTCTTAGATTTAATCCTGGTATCATTAGCGCGCTGAGAATCTTGCTCGACTCTCTTGGGGTGACCCTCAGGATATAAAGGATCCTGGGTAGTAGCACCACCTCTAGTTCTAACCTCATCAACATGCTTCTCTTTATAAGAATTCACTAACAAATCATTTTGCACTTTGGTGAGCTGACCTATTTGTGTTTGAATCATTTGGAAATGCTTAACAAGCATCCTCACATCATTGGAGGTTCGCTCCACAATATCATGTAAATTAATAATCGCTCTAGAATTTTCCTCTAAATGTCTCTCAACTCTCTTATTAAAGTTATCTTGCTTAATACAATAATTATCAAACTCATCTAACCATTGGTCGGGAGTCTTACCATAAGGAACGTCTCCGCTGTTGAATGGAAGAGCATGTACTGTGACAACGGTAGGAGGAATTGGCTTACATAATTCTTCAATAGGAGGGAGGTTCTTCACATCTTCGGATTTAATACCATTCTCCTTGAGAGATTTCTTGGCTTCCTTCATCACTTCATAATTTAATTCAATCATCCCTCTTTTCTTCGGGGTTGGTGTAGACTCCGGAATATGCCAATCATCATAATTCTTGCTTATTTTAGCCATTAATTATTCGGCTTCAGTAGGAGTTCTTTGCCTGAAAACACAACCAGCACAACTATCCAGGTATGTCCTAGATTCATCGGTTAGTCCATTATAGAAAATATCAAGTAATTCATTTTTAGCAAAAGGACAATTCCTTACTCCTCTAATTAATGAGCAAAACCTTGCCCATGCGACAGGCAATATTTCTTCTTTCTCCTGCACAAAGTCAGTAATATTTTGCAAAGCAGCATGTTGAGTACTAGCAGGAAATATTTACGAAAGAAAGCTGCAACTAAATCCTTAGGACATTTAATAGACCCAGGCAATAAACTATCGTACCAAGATTTCGCGGCACCTTTCAAAGTAAAAGGGAAAATCTTAGTAATAAAGTAGGTGCGCATTTTTTATCATCAGCAAAAATATTACTCAAAGCACTGAGCTCATTCATATGCTTCATAGCACTTTCATTTTCAGTACCACAGAAGGGATCCTTCTCAACAATTGATATATAAGATAAATCTAGAGAGAAAACATAATCCTTATCCCTAATGTCTATGGGAGATGTGGCAAAAGTAGGATCAATAGGTGGCATATATTTAATAGGGTGCCCTGCAAGTAGGCTTTTAGCAGTGCTTGCATTAATAGCGGCGTGACATTCATCAATTGAATCATCATCAAGCTCAATATAAGCTTCATCAAAATCATCACTAGCATTCCCCCTAGCTTGAGGTGAACTAACATGTGTAATAGTATTTTCAGCATTTTCAATTTGTTTAGCTCTAGCAATTGTAGTATCTAGGAAAGGGCCTAGCTAACCACTCTTATCAAGCACAATAGAAGTATCATCAAAATCACCAGGAGCATTATCAGATTCAGCAGAAGTAGCAGTAGCATGTGGTGGAGTAAGAAGCTTACTCATAACAGATGGAGAATCAAGAGAAACAAAGGTGTTCAGAGTTGTACCTCTTCTTGTAGTGGATGGTAATATAGGGAACTTCGATTCAGGAGCTTTCCCCATAACAAATAAATTGCAGCGAACAGGATCACTTCCAAGTTGACTTATAAATAAAGCTATGCTCCCCGGCAACGGCGCCAGAAAATAGTCTTGATGACCCACAAGTATAGGGGATCGCAACAGTCTTCGAGGGAAGTATTACCCAATTTATTGATTTGACACAAGGGGAGCCAAAGAATAAATATAAGCCTTGACAGTTGAGTTGTCAATTCAGCTGCACCTGGAAATAGACTAGCTCGCAGAGGTTTATCAGTAGCAACAGTTTTATAGAAGTGGCAGTAATAAAGTAACAGCGGAAACAAAGTAAAAACAACAGCAGTGGTGGATGCGGGTAAACAGCAGGATTAAAATACTGTAGACACAGGGATGGATAACCGGGCGTTGCATGAATGCGACGACTCATATAATAGCTAACATGGGCATTTGCAGATAAAGTGATACAAGTATCCAAGAATAAAATAACCATAGGCATATGTTCCTATTTAGTCGCGCGTGCTCGCAATGAGAAACTTGCGCGACATCTTTTGTCCAACCAGCCCGTTGCAGCGGGGCCTCGAGGGAAACTACAGGTAATTAAGGTACTCCTTTTAATAGAGTACCGGAGCAAAGCATTAACACTCCGTGAACACACGTGATCCTCACATCAAAGCCATCCCCTCCGGTTGTCCAACCGATTATTGTCACTCCGGGGCCTCGAGTTCCGGACAATGACATGTGTATACAACTTGCAGATATGATCAAGAACATTATATAAAGCATCATCATGAAAACACAATATGTTCAGATCTGATATCATGGCACTCGGGCCCAAAGTGACAAGCTTTAAGTATAACAAGTCGCAACAATGCATAAAATACTCACAACCGATACTAGGCACTACGCCCCGAACAATTCTAATGCTATTACATGAACAAACTCATCCAATCCCAACCATCCCCTTCAGCCTACAGCAAGGGAACTACTCACACATGGATGGGGAATCATGGATGGTTGATGGAGAGGCGTCGGTGATGGCGATGGCGATGATCTCCTCAAATTCCCCGTCCCGGCAGGGTGCCGGAACAGAGATTTATGTCCCCCGAAACTTGGTTTCGGCGATGACGGCGGCTACGGAGCTCTTTTTACATGGAAAAGTTACGCCACATAAGTTTTAGGGTCAGGAGCTTCTTATAGGCGAAGAGGCGACGCGAGGCGGTGCTCGATGGGGGAATACATGGGGCAGGGGCGGCCAGGGCCCAGGCCACGCCTGGCCCATGTATAGCCACCCTGTGGCTCTCCCGGCACTCCCCTTCTGGCTCCCGGAGTTTTCTGGTGAATAAGAATTTTGGTGAATTTTACAGATTTTTCCGAGCACTTTCATTTTTGGACTATTTCTGCAATAAACAGACATAATAAACAGAAACTGGCACTGTAGCACTTCTTAATAGGTTAGTCCAAATAATGACATAATATGATACAAAGTGCCTATAAAACATGTTGGAATTGGTGCAAAACAAGCATGGAGCATCAAAAATTATAGATACGTTTGCAACGTATCAACTTTCCATTGAAATGTTAATGACATCACGACAACACATCGTAGGCGGAGATGGCAGCAAAGGAGCAAGCGGCCCAGGAGCAAAGGGCGCAGATGGAGCAGCAGATTCTGGAGTACCAGCAGCACCAGACACAGATGATACAACAGATGCAACAGCAGCAGCAGATGATCCAGCAGCACCAGGCACAGATGAACTGGCTGATGAGCCAGACCAATCTGTCTTCTCCACCCGTCTTCCTCTCCCTCCTTACTCCTTTCCATGGATGCCGCCACCGTCCACTCAGAGCCCGATGAGTCCTTTCACCGTGAACAACACGAACATCATCCGGAGCCTGAACCCCGGTGAGTCCTTCTACACTTGTGCCCAACCCGCTTCTTGTACTTGTTCAAGTGTTCAATATGCAAATGCAAATGCTAATTCCATCAACCTTGTAGGAAGAGGACAAGGCAATGACGATGAGGCCGGCGGAAGCAATGGAGGAGGCACTTGTCGTTGTTGTAATGGATTGTATGCACTTGTAATGGACATTGCTATTTAACTTGTACGGATGGACTCTATGTAATGGATTGTATGCATTAACTATGTGTGTTCGATGTATTTGTGGTGTTGTTGATGTGTTTGATGATGATATGGTGAATATATATGTTGTATATGTTATATATGTGAATTGCAATATTTAAAATGCTGGGATTAGTGAAAAATAACAAAAAAATGAAAAAACCAGGCGCCTTTGCCGTGTGTATGCACACGGCAAAGGACTTTTGGTCACTTTGCCGTGTGCACACGCACGACAAAGGGGTCACGTGGCGCTAACCTGTGCTCCTGGCATTCTGTTGGGCGTGCCTGGAGGAGTCTTTGCCGTGCGAGCTGGGGTGTGGCCGCACGGCAAAGGTACCTAGCACGGCCCAGTCGGGCGCACGGCAAAGAGGACGCTGCACGGCAAAGTACCCACGCACGGCATACCCCACGACGCACGGCAAAGAACCTGCGCATGGCAAAGCATATGTTGCACGGCAGCCCAGCGCATGCACGGCAACGGCCTCTGCCGTGCGATTTGGCCATGCACACGGCAACGTTCGCGTTGCCGTCGGAACCTTTGCCGGGCAGACGTTGCCGTGCGTCCACGCACGGCAAAGCCTTTGCCGGGCATAAGGACGTCTTTGCCGTGCAAACTGTCGCACGGCAACAAAGAGTTTTCCGGTAGTGACTACCACGGCAGCTACTGGGACGCTGGATTTAAGTAACATTTCGGAGTTGTAGTTTTTGACACGGTGCATGAACATTCAGGCGTATGCAACCTCCCGTATCAGGCTATGCAGTACATTTGGGTCAGATGGATGGTAATGGTATGCTTTGCATCCACCAGCTTGATCGTGATACCATGACAGTCCAAGTCTGGGTGCTGCAGGACTACCAGATGGAGGTATGGTCACTCAAGCACAGAATTCAATTGCCGGAGGCGGAGATGACGAAATGCATTTCGGACAAAAAACTTTTTAACTGGTATGTTATACCTGATAGTGGACATATGCTGCTAGGGGTGTCGCCTCACAGCTTTATCTTGGTTCGGGTGGTCCAAATTAGGTTCGAATGAGGAGGCAGCCTCTTCATCAGGAGGCAACCTCTTCAGCCATAAAGTGGAAAATGTGTGAGAGAAAGAGAAAAACCAAATCAGCTTTTGAGAGAAAGACATATTAATGGGACCATAACATGGCATGCATATGTCAAAAGTTTTATCCAAGCCTAGTTGGACAGCTGCCTCCATTGCTCATGCCCTAAGAAGTAAGTTTGCTCACATCCTACTTCACTGCGACAGCAAGGGCAATCTGGTGGATGAATTCCGAAAGGATTTTGTGAATCCAGAGGTTCTGCAGCTCTCTTTCAAAGAAAGCCTTGTTAGAGCATCTCCAGCCGCGTCCCCCAAACCGTCCCCCAAAGGAATTTGGGGCGCGCCGGACAGAAAATACGTTCCAGCCGCGTCCCCCAAAGCTCATTTTTGTCCGGCGCGGCCCGATACGGTATCCGGCGCCCCGAGCCCGTCCCCGTCCCACAGGGGATGCTCCGGGGACGCCGGACACAACGAAAAGCGAGGCGGGGAGTGGCGGGGCCGACCCGTCAGCGGCACAGTTAATTTTAACCTAACCGTCGCCTACCTCGCGACGGAAGTTATTCGCGCGAGTGACACACGGCGGCATCTTTGCCTTAATGGCGACGGAGGGGCAGGCGAGACGTCTCGTCGGTGCTGCGCAGCCTCCACGCGTCGCCGGCGTTCGCACGCCACCGCCCGTTCCCGCGCGATCTTCCCGCCTCTTCTCGCCTGTTCCCGCGCTTTCTTCCCGACGCCGGCGTCTATAAAAGGTCTCCCGGCTCAACGGTAGCCACCACACCCCGCCGGCAACAAACACAGCCCTCGTCGCTCCACCGCCGTCTCCTCCACCACCAGTAGCAATGGCGAACCGCCCCGGCGCTGGCCACTTCCCTCCACCGCCGTCCCCTCCACTTGCAGTCCCGGAAACGCAGGTCGACACCGACCCCTCGGCAGCGGCCCGGGAAGAGCGATGGCGTGCACACCGTCGCGCAGCGGCGGGAGGCGATGCGGCGGCGAGGCCCGCCGGCGGCGGGAGGCGGCGCGAGCGGCGGATCCGGCGGCGTTCTGCGCCCATGGCCCCGCTGCTGGCGAGGCCGCGGTGGCAGCAGCGTGGCAGGAGCAGCAGGACGCCACCGTTGCGGTGTCTGACGCCTCGACGAGACAGGAGGTGCGACGGTGCCGGTACCGGGCGGAGATGGAGCAGCAGCGGGCTGACGAGCGCCAGCGCCAGCGCGGTGAGCGGGAGGCGCTGTACCGTGAACGGCGGGAGTCGATAGAGCGCCGGCGGCGGGAGTCGATCGAGCGCCAGCAGCAGCTGGCGACGGAGGAGCGTCATCAGCGGGAGGCGGCGCGAGGGCGTTATGGGGGAGGCGGGCGGACGAGTTGGCGGCGGAGGACGCCGTGTTGGCGGCGGTGATGATGGAGGCGCCAACAGATGTGGAGGAGGAGGCGCCAATGGAGGAGGAGGAGGCCGAGGCGGAGGAGACCGAGGTGGAGGACGACGATGACGACGAGTTCGAGTGGTCCGACGACGACGGGCCGCACCCGGACGAGACGGCCGATCAGCAACGCGCGCTCGTCGAGTCCTTCGAGTCGGAGAAGAAGCTCCAGGACGACGCCCGTGCCCGCGAAGAGGCGCAGATTCGTCGCGCCGTCGAGCTCTCCCTCCGGGCGGCCCGGCGGGGAGGGCGGAGGAGGACGCGCGGCGGGAGCGGCACCGTCTGGCCACCGCCGAACGCAAGGAGAGGAGGCGCGCGCAGCAGGAGCTGCGGCGTAGGGGAGGCGATGACGGGACGGGGCCGTCGAACGCACCGCCGGGCGGTCAGTAATCTAGGTTTAGATGAAATCTAGCCGTTTTCATTCAAACTTTGTAATATATAATCAAAATTGAATGAAAACCTTTATTTTCGTGCACCAATATTCATTTGGGGGCGGCGTTTGGGGGACGCGGCTGGGGAGCGACGTCCCCCAAAGGCGGCACGAACAAAACACATCCCCAAACGCTCAATCCGGCACGGTTTGGGGGACGCGACTGGAGATGCTATTAGGCATGCTTTCTTCGAGACGAAAGGTCACAAACGCATGAAGGTGCCAGGTTTCTTCAGAGGGTTTTGATGCTCTCCGTCTTTAATTACCCATGTGAGTATCTATAATTATAGTTCCTCTGAGCTTCATTTTTATATGATCCAAATGTTAATGCACCTGTGTGCTATCATGCTTTTAAATTTTGTTTCCTTCATGTTTCTACTCTATAATATATGCAGCAGATATGAAACCGTGTAAACATACGAGGGTAATGCTTGGGCTAAGAATATTAGTAAGATGAATAATTGTCTGTTCCTATTTTTTCGCGAAAACGTAAAAGCCTTGCGTTTCGATGCATTGATAGATAAAGAAGAGTTTATGTACAAGTCCGAGTACGGACACAACACGTCGTACAACTCAACCCAAGAAAAGGAAAAAGGCTAAACTAGGGGAGTAACTGGCGCATGCCCCGGGCTCCCGCGTCCGCCCATTGCCGCGCCTCGGCCACGATGTCGTTGAATAAATTGTCTGTTCCTATTGCAAATTTTGATTATAAAGGTACATGCTACGGAACCTGACAAGCTGAAATATGAAATGATATCTGCACATCTCGTTAGAAATTACTAGTAAGAATGAAATAATCATGTGAAACAGAAGTCACTGATTCCCCTTAGTTTGGATTTCAGATTCTGGTAAGAATTGTATTAAGACCATTGGGTTTTATAGTGAGGTGAGCATAACTATTAGGTTCTTATCGTTAGTACCAACAGTAGCAGGTACTGTAGTTATGAATAGGTTGTCAATATGCATTAGAACTTGTAGAGAATCACTTTCTGAAGGTCACCGTGGCTAGATATAGACGGTCTGCAGGATTGGCCCGCCATTTCGAGCTTTCTGGATATTTTTAGTCTTCCTTTCCTTTCAATAATGAACTATTGAGGGCATCGTGTTTGAAAAATCAAAGGTCATTGATTGTACTTTTTGTTAGTGTGCTAACGCAATTAACCATGCCGTTGTTACATGGAAACATTTGACCGAAGGTGATCTGCTTCATCTCCTACCTTTTCAAACAGTTGCCTCAGCTGTCTGCTCCTGCTCCCTCTGCTCTATGGCGTCCTCAAAAGGAAGTTTCCAGCACCGGTTCAGTTCAGAGTTCAAGCACAGCAACTAGATGCATCTTCTTCGAGGCCGTCGCTGTGATGCCGTTGCCGGAGACCAGAGCGAGAAATCCAAGTGGAATCCCACGCAGTAGAAATCGGTGCAGGTTTAGCTCAGCTCCACGCAGGGTTGTCGTTGCCTCCAGACCCTTGAACCTGAGCGAGACGAGGAAGGATGGCGGCGCATCCTGCAACCAGGTGATCAGCGACCTGCAGGCGATAAAGTTTCTAGAAGAGTAATCTTCGCGTGACTGCTACTAGCTACATCTCCAACCACTGATCATAGTAACGTTCTCGTGTCAACATGTCACATTGCCCTTGTCTGTAAAAACTGAACATCATGACGACAGTAAGCAGACAGACAGGCCTCAGAATATCGGATCAAACAACTCGATACTAAAACTACATAGTAACCATCCCGTCACTGACGATGGCGATCGGTTAGAGATGAGCAACACGTGTGAAGTTAAGTCAAGTCATAGTATCATTTGTTTAGCTAGGTAGACTATGTCAAGGCATCCAGGCTTCTGCCTATCCGTTCACCGTCTATCGAGAGGAAAGTCGCCTCTCATGTTTTAGCACGCTGGTATTACTGACATGATCCTAAAGTTTGACTTCTGCAATCTTGACGGACAGCCTATCAACATGCCTGACGCAAACAAGACTACCGGTTATTTTCTTCTTTCTGTGAAGATCCACAACCACAAGGCAGATGATTAAAAGCTAGATACACCCAGCGGTCTTGATCAATGCAGGCAACTGTAGGTTTTGCATCACAGGATACACAGACGGCAGATCAGGTCTTGGTCACGACAATCGCACACACACACTCTAAGGTGCAAAGAAGCCACATCATACAAACTCTATTTGGGGGGTGACAGAGTTGCAAGTACAAGGATATATTTGTCTACTCCTATGCTACCGTTTACATACAAATGAATCTACTGCTTACTCAAATTTCTGTAATAAATTAATCATCGACCTCCTTGGCGTTGTAAATTGATCATTCTCTAGAGAATAAAAGAACGGCACATGACACCAAGGAGGCATGCATGCATTCATCCAAATCTTCATGTTTCAGTCAGACTAATTAAGAATTGGTCAGGATAATAAAGTACGATTTATAATTGATCTAATTAACCTAATCCCTGTGCTATGTGAACTCCGATCAAATCGGCCTCGTGTTGCTCCATTGCTCCTCCACGCCATATTCTTCGTCAACAGTGACAAACTTTCTTATTCAACTTATTATTGTTTACCATCACCTATATTAACCCTGAAATCTATCATGCCTATGGGGTATGTTACTGTCTCCTCCTTTATCGAAAAAGAGGCATTGCCCCAGCCTCGATATCGACTGATGCGGTGCATCATGTATTTCCTTATTTCAGCAGTTCATAAGTTTAGAGTAGATTACATCGTGGGTAGCATAGGGTCAATACATGTATCAACCATCTAAAAAAAAAAGTGAAAACATGAAATAGCACTGCATTAGCATGTTGTGTTAATCTATGATCAGAACCCTAGCTGCCATGGCTATATATGTCCGTGCAACCTTCTCTAGCCGGATGCACCAAGAATCGAGCGCATCTCGCTTGCCCATTGATGGGCCACGTACGGATCCAATTGGTAACTAGCGGTATAAATGGCATAAAAGAAGATTTTTTCTGTAAAGATAAAATCATTCCGCACATTTCACATGGCCCATAGTAAAGCACAAATTCCAACTCAGATTTGTACTTTACCATTTTTAGCAACACCCGCTAGCCAATTATCAAAGATTTGTGATGTTCTTAGGGGAATAATACTGAAATACATGTGAACAATACGCCAATTCTAGTGGGCATTCAATAAACAAGTGTTGAATTGATTCATCTTGATTACAAAAGCATTCAAATACCACACTGTAGTGACCAATAACAGATACCAATATTGACCACCGGCATTGACAATACAAGTACTGCAAGAAATATTCTCAAAAAACAAAGCCTTTGGGGATGGGAATGATGCGCAAGCGCCATCCATTCCAGATCCAACATGTAAAGATCAGATCACGTGATTTCACCCAGAAGATAAAGTCTGAGCATACAATGACTTCAATAAGAGAACAACGTGTGAACAACGGTTATTGTGAGGTACGTCCAAGGAAAGTCAGAGCGAGGGGTAATCACCATGGAGATGTGGAGACCGAGACACGGTACTCAAGAGAACCACATAACTGAAGTCACCTTGGGTAGACACCTCCACTCGCCAAATAAGTCGATGGAATCCAGATGGGCACCCACACACCATGGACAAGGGGTCTGGAAACACAGGTCAAATCTAAGAAACTTTCTTAAGTAAGTAATCATAATTACCACAAGATCTAAGAAACCTAACTTATTGATTTTTTTCATACAAATCCTCATGTTGTTTTAATCAGATTAATTAAGGATTGGCTTGGATAAGAAGACAATATTTTTAACTAATCCAATTAACCTAATCCATGGGCTACTTCAATTCTGATGAAATCGGCCTCGTGTTACTCCGTTGCTCCTCCACGCCTTATTCTTCGTCAACACTGACAAACTTCCTTATTCAGCTTATTCTTGTTTACCATCCCATATATTGACCCCGAAACCTGTAAAGAGTTTTACATGGGGTACATCTACATATATATGTTTTAAGGGTTGTTCCTTAGTAAATATATCTTTAAATTTGGGTCCCCTTGCCACATGTACAAAGGGTTGTAAAGAGTTTTTGATCAGTTGGTGGTCAAATTGACTTCACACTAGATTGATGGCGTGGGATTAAAATCCATATTTACTAGTTTGATAGGACGGCTAGACAAGTGCATATATGCCATAGAAGGCATTCCATATTAGAAAGGTAAAACAACCGAGATGCTTTAATGCTTTGAAGCAATATTTATATGATGATTGACAAGGAGCCATGGCAGATCATCCTGAGATCCACTCTCCCCTTTGATCTTAATCCCCTAAAGCATATCTCCTAAATACCTAGAATCTAGAAATAGCAGCATGCATGATCATCAAATTATTTTCATGAACTCCATGTATGTCTCTACCTCAATAACAAGGAACTGAAACATGTCAATATATTCCATTTATTAGATAGTGGAAAGCATACAACATCACAATACTATGACATCCATCCGACAAGCAACTATCTTGTCACGATACACAAGGAAAAAAATCACGTCTCACAAGCACGCATACATGCCATTTATTCTATATACTATTACATATTAACTTTCTCATAGGTGGAAACATCTACAAAAGAAGTTAGTAGTTGTTGTTCTCCCAGAACTGAGATTGGAGCCAGTGGATCAAGTCCTTCTCCACCTGAAACGCCCTGGCCAAAACATCATCTGAAATCGGTGGCTTTGATCCAAAGACTGCATTGGCAATACTAATAACCCCAGGGTTTTGGCTGCTGAGTGATGACAACGCAGCTGCCGGCTTGTCATGCGCAAGGTTCATTTGGAAGTGGATCATTGCCTTTGGGAACACGAATACATCACCCTTCTTAACCACCTTGGAGAAGAGCCTATTTGGGTTGGACGTGACAAATCCAAGGTATAGTGTTCCCTCAAGAACGGTGAGGAGCTCGGTGGCACGTGGGTGTATGTGTGGTGTGTTCACGCCCAATGGTCCATAGTCGATGCGCGCCAGCGAGATGCCGAGGGTGTTAAGGCCGGGAAAATTTATGACATTGATGTTGGTGACGTTGGAGCCGACCTTGCTCTTCATGGTATCCCTGGGTTGGTCAAGCATGGCTGCATTGAAGAAGTCGTCTGGGTTGACGGCCATTGGGTCCTTGCAAGGGAACCCATTTACTTGCACTGCACGGATATACGAGGTAACGCAAAGCTCAGAAAATAGTAGGTAATATTTTATGTTAGTATCAGGATAGCTAGCAAAACACACAGAACTTAATATGTGATCACCAATATACTGCAATAAAATTACTAAATCACTCGAACTAGCTGATGACATAAATATATACACATTATAGATATATACATACCAGGTGATTTCATGTCGGCGACACAGAAATCTTGGAGAGGGCTAGGATCATAGGCAGTGGCCTGCCATGAAACCAGCGCATGAAGGACGGCGAGGAGAAACAAGGACGAAGAAGATGCCATTGCGAGATGGTTTATCCCTGAAGGCATGGATATATGCTCGTATATATAGCCGCAGATGGCTGCCTCAAGATAACACAATGAAGCAAAGTGTGGTGACGTGACCTAACTATATCATGTGAGCAAACAGGACATATTGTCAACTTGCTAAGCACGAGAAGAAATGTTCAACCCAGTTGAAACAGTCATTGCTATGTGCTAGAACTTGATTGGCTGTTCAAGATCACAAGCTTACCTGCTCCACCAAGTAAACCCTACGTGTGCATGCGCTTAATATTTCGCACGACCGAGTTAGTACGTAGTATGCAAAAGGTGGCCGACCATCCTACTGATTTTTCTCCTGTTTTTAAGGTTTCGAGGACAGATGATCCAGCTGCCCGGACGGTGGTATCTAGCCCGTGCTCATCTTCACAAAAAATGTGCATGAAAATGCCAGCTCTGAATTCTCTTCTTCGGAGCATCTCCACCGGTACTCCTCAAATAGGCGCCGACAGGGATGTCGATGTAGCCGTATGGGGAGCGCCGACACTGCATCCTCTATTTGAGGGTGTTGTTCCCACACTGACGGCACTGAACCGGCAGCCCTGATAGAATTTTTTTAGACAAACTAAATATTTTCTTGTAGTTTCATTTTCATGTCATTTAGGCAGGGCCGGCGCTGAGCCAGTGCACCCGGTGCGGTCGCACTGGGCCCCCAACAGCTAGGGGCCCCAACCAGGTACGTGCATGCATGCTCGTTAGCTTAGAATTTCTTCAATACTAAATCAGCCCAATCACTAGGAGGCTTTGGCAGGCCACGCACGCAGCTATCGCTGCAGGAAAAAAAGGACCTCATCGATTCCAATCCATGTTGCAGCACACGCACCCAGCCCCTTGCGCTCGCGGTAGTCCCATCGCCGCGATGAGGCGCCTCTATTTTGTTTCTCAGAGAATTAATGGACTATGATAGTTAGTAAAACTCAGTAAAACCTATATATTCTCCTTGGATTAGTTTGTTTTATTTCATCTGCTTCGTTTAGATTCATTCTCCTTCATTTCCCATAGGCTTGATTTGAGAGAGAAAAACGGTAGAACTAGAGGTCAATTGCAAGGGAAAGGGAAATTGGTGGCCGCGACACCAAGTGCGGCATGAGTTGTGCTTTTTTGCTTCTATGCTAAGATGTCATGAAAAAAGCGTATATTTTCTTATAAAAACAACCAAATAGAAATCAATCTGATTGATGTTGTGTATTCGCTTTAGAAAGTTCATGTATATAGGAAAATTTGTCATCAATAAGACCATGAGTAGTTTGTGTTTGAGAATTCAGAGAAAAAATGTGTCATTAAGTTGCTATTCAAATATAAAAATTATCTATAACTATTTGTGTCATTTTTTTCTTGCACTGGGCCCCTGATATCTCAGGGCCGGCCCTGCATTTAGGATCAAAGAATGAATAATATTTTAGGGAAAATTCGAGTAAAACATTATTCACTCTTCGATCCTGGATGACATGTGAAACCTGCTTCATCTCTAGCCTACTACCTACTGGCCACCCGGCTCTATGGAGGTGGACGATCGCCCGTTGCTACGCCGCCTGCTCTCTCCGCTGCTCCTCCCGTCATCGACGGTGCTCCACCTCCTGCCTCAGTAGCTGCAGCTGCATCTCCGCCAAGCGCCGCCGCTCGTAGACTTCATCCTGATGTTGTTGCTCCTCCCGCACCTCCCGCCGCAGTCACCCTGCTGCCGGTGCACCGCCTCCCGGTGCTGCCGCTCCGCCTCCCGGTGAATAAGTATGCGGGATTCTATGATACTTAGTTTTTAAAAACTATCAGTTCACTCATGTATGAATCAATTTTAGCATACTTAGTTTTAAAATTGCAAAAAAAAATTACAAAAATGCCCAAGTATGAGTATTTTCTGCAAGTACCATGCAGTGCATAATTTTTTTTGAAGGGTTTGTAGGATTCCACCTAAGGATGATTAGTTACCATAGGTATATTCAATTTACGACTTTGTGATAGCCTACCAGTAGACACTTTGTTTAAGATTGCACTGACGACTGCAAGCATCCATGGATTTGCGTGCAAGTATATGTAACCACTACTAGAAAAATATTATGGCCTGGTCAGTGATGGAAAAGTCAGTGATCTTTCATGACGATCATGAGAATATATATTTACCTGGTGGTTGTGTTTAGGTGCACAATTAAGCAAGATTATCATAAGTTCTGATCCGTGACATGTATGCCATGGTTTATAAACCGACACGTAATTAAAAAAAGGAGTATGATCTTAAATTTAATTAATAAAATATAAATTATGTGTCATAAAAATTATAGCATTGGAAACATTTTTTTGGTGACCGAGTTTATGGTTAGCATTTTTATTAGACTATATGTCACCTAATAAACAGATACGGAGTATAGCACTAAATGATCGGGGGCGCCCAACCCGCGGGCCTCTGTCACGCTGCGCTATATAAAGAGGTGGGGGCTGGTGGCACGCAACACGAGGTTCGTCGCGTGCCGCACACCCCACCGACACACCCTACCGATCTAGGGCTTGCGGGAAGCACCGCCACCACCACCTCGCCCACTCCTTGTCGGTCGACGGGATCTTCGAGCCAAGGAGAAGGTACCCCTTCCCCTCTCTCATCTCTCTGTCCTCTCTTAGTTTTAACAGATAGAGGCAAATAGATTCATTATATAGACTATACTACGGACAGAGATTTGGTGCACATGAGCACCAGTGATCTCACTTCGAAAAATAAATTAAAAATCATACTCCCTCCGTTCCTAAATATAAGCCATATAGTTTCTGGCACGGAAATTAAGGAACACACATTTAGAAAAATTTACACCATGTTTGGCTAGGATTAACTCTAAACAATTGACATGAGCTAATAGAGGACCTTGCATCAGCTAAGGAAACCTAATAAAATCTCTAAAAATATTTTCCATACAAGTGGGGCAACACGGTAAACCTTATATTCTGGAATTTTTCTCAAAAAACTATATGGCTTATATCTAGAAACGGAGGGAGTATTTCTAAGCTTCATAAAAATCTGAAAATAAATCATGATGTAGCCGGTATTGTATCCCACAATCGTGTAAATTTTCAACTGAAAATAATGTGTATTTTAGGCTGCACAAAAATAACAAATGCATAGATCTGAGTATAGTGATTCAAATCTACAAAAAGAAAACAGATTTTGTTATTTTTGTATAGGTCAAAAAACAAAACATTTAAAATTGAGATTTTGTAGGTTAGTGGGGTACATCATTAGGCACTTTTAGAATTTTGTTACATAATTTCTTAAAACATATAAATATAATTTTCGAATTTTTTAATCTGGCAAGAGCACTGGTGCCCAGGATCCAATATGACTTTTCGCTATACTACCGATTATATCTAGCCTAGTTGATCGATAGTTTTAACAACATGATCATTTGTATGATAACTAGGATCCTCTTGTCGGGCAAAATCTGTGATGCACTCTTGTGCAACTGTAAATGATCTTGCGCATCATCTGTATTTTTTTTTTACTTATAGTAAAACTATTTATCTATTGGATCTATATGCTAAACTATTTATATAAGTAATTTTAGTACTAGATCATTTAGAAACATTGTTGATTTTTTTATTAAAAAAAAGCTGAAAAAACAAGCCAGATCCAGGGGCGCCGCCCCTAAAACGGGAAACCCTCATCGGCGACGCCAATTCGGTCTGGACTCCAACAATTGTTTTTCACCGGCTACTCGCCTCTCCTGCAGGCAGGGGACGGCGACTGCCGTTGCGCGCCATGGACAGCCTCTCCCTCTCTAGCGGCCATGGACGAAACCCCAATCCAGACCAGGTAATCAAGATCACCCGGAAAACATGAGCTGACTACTCCAGCAAATCACAGGATGCACACGCCATAGTTCCATTTATAAGCAAATCACAAGATCCACAATGTAGGTAGATACACGTAGGTCTCGATCATTACATGCGAATGCCAAATAGGTTTTGCATATCACAGAAGAAAACATAGTCACATACGACAGGTCTGGCCACGACGAACACGAACACGGGACAGGTGCAAGCGAGCGATAACTAGGATACATGATTGCACTGCATATGGAAGTACTACTAGGACAAACATCACAACACAAGCAATCTGATGCTGCTGGTGGCTGACGGTGATCAGAGGAAGGTCCAGTTGACGAACATGAAGGCGAGGCAGTGCGGGGCGCCAGAGACGTCGTCGCTCAGCACCTTCCACGCCACAGCCTGATCATAGGACGCCTGCCGCCCCATGCTGGACTTGCACACGCCACCCGGCAGGTACGCGAAACCCTGGAACCACACATATACAGGAACTTCGATCAGTCGGCTGAACTAGGAGATCCATGGCCTTAGGTTCAGTCATTGCTGCTGGTTTAGGTTAGCTAGTTACCTGCTGCATGACCTTGGCAAACTCCGAGCACAGCGCTTTGCGCCCCTCCTCGTCCAGGATCGCCTCCAGCGAGATGTCTTGCAGGTTCACCAGCGTCGTTTCCAGCATGTCCAGGGCCGCATTGTTGCCAAAGGTGAACATGGGAGCAGGCTGCCAATAGCACAAGTTACCCTTGTTAGGTAGTGGTTTCAGGACAGGCTTTATTTTACAGCAGCACAGCCAGTTAATTTGGTGAAACAAGACAGTGAAATGAGCAGCACACTAACTGACCTTCAGAGAACAGCAGAGTATGGCGTCGCTGTGGTTCCACAACAGCTTCAGGGGAGAGTCTGCTTCTTCAGTGTCCGACCAGCGGATCTCTTCTCCAGTGTGAGCCCTGGAAGGTTTTGACAGTGTTAACAGCTTCAAAATAATTACTAATGGGCAACTTAGGATACATGATTTTAGGATAGGCAATGTGCCGAGCTGTGTAGATGGTTTTTCTGACCTGTAGCTCCTGCCAATCCAGCTTGCAAGTGTAATCGCCTCGGGAGAGCCAGGAGGGTGCTTCATTTGGATCTGTGCGCCGAGGCGAGATGGAGCTATCGCCATGGCCACCCTCTGCACCGATGCCATCACGGCCCTTACGTACTGCCTGGCCATCGCCGCCACATTCTCACGGAGGTGGTTCTCGAATGAGAATTGGAAGGCAATGGTGAGGACCGATCTCGTGTTGGCGGCGTCACTTGAACCACGCAGAGCTCCAGCTGACCCAACCTCTAGGGAAGAGGCGAGGTCAAGCGTGCGTGTGGCAGATGGCATGTCCTGCAGTTGAATGCATAATGAACCAGTTAGCGTGGCAAGAAAAAACAACACCAAAACGTACGCTATATAGCTGCGTTGAGCATATAAGCACTAACCATCTTCGTGTCCAGTGGTATCACGCGGAAGCCTGAGGGTAGCAGAGGTGCGTCATCAGCAAAAGATTCATCAATAGGTGCAAAAACGAGCTGTGCGCAGGCGCCTGAAGCATTCTCATCAACCCCGCTGCATAGCTGCAGTAGCAAATCATGCCAGCCCATCAGGATACCACAAGCATAAAACAGGCAACCTAAAGATATAAACCAGAAAACACCTTACCTGCAGAAGGTACATATCTCGCGCAAGAAGCACCTCATCGTGGCTAAAACCATGTCCTTCCAGCCTAAGGACCTCAAGGAACTACAAATTTAAAAAATTATAAGATTGATGCGCTGACAATGGCGATTCATCATGATGAGAAAACTGAAGGTTAAGAATTAACTCTTTACCTCTTCATGCTCTAAGGTGTGGGCAAGGGGCAGTATAACTGGAGTTCCCATGAACCCACCAGCCCTTAAACCAGGAACTGCATACGGGCCTGCCCTCAAAGAAGCAGCTGAATAAGCGTCAACACCAGGATCAGCCCATTCCGAGCGATGCTCCCTCAGAAATCGCACAAGTAAAGCAGGCGGGACATCCTACATTATCAAAAAGTAAACTTGGTTAACTTTTTCATGACAGGAAAATTAATTTTGGTGATGTGGAACAAACAAAATTACTGTATTTAGTATAGGAACAACAAACGAAACAAGACTAAATATACACCTGCAGAAGCATTGATGCCTTTGCACACAGGATGCCACCCCCGATAGCAGAAAAGAGCGGGGACGGGCTGAGATGGGATCCTACAAGCTTGTTTGGGGACGAGTTAACTGTGATGGTAATATCCTCAGCGCCATCACTGCTCAGCAAGGACCACCCATCATCCGGAAATCCATTTAAAGCATCATTGAAGCCTCTGCAAAGTAGTGACTCGAGTTTAGAGGTGTGGTACACACATGCATGCAATATCAGAAGATGGGCGGCAAATGGCTTATAAGACCACAGGAACATTCAAATGATACAAACCTGCTGAGTCTTTGGCTGAAGGTTCTGAGAACTGCAGGCTGCCGGCCAGCTCCATACGGGATTTCACCACTTGATTCATGAGCGATTTGCCTGATGTGTCGCAGTGCCTGTACACAAAGAACAATCACATGTCATGCATCAATCAAATTACGGATTCAGTGTCACTACAGATGGCCAATAAATTAATATCAACAATGTAATGGAAGGGCATATATACCGCAATAGTCATCTTCTGCGCAAGAATCTTGGGAGACTCGTAGAGCGGTCGAAGGACCTCAGGCACACTCCAGGCCTACAGAGTACAAAAAATTTATAAGATGCATGTCTACCAAAAGTATTCAAGTGATAACCAATGGTATGAAAACCTTTGTTGCTACTTACATCCAAATCAACATGATCCACAATGTGGATCATGGAGCCACCTCCCTCGCATGGTCGAATCAGATAACCACTAGGGAGCACCTCAGCTCTGATAAAATTTGGAGTAGTAGGCCCAGATGGACCACCTGTGGACTGAGTCAATGACCTCTCACAGATCTGCAGAACAAGAACAGCATCATAATTTGAGCAACACTGCATGGTACTTCCTGCGGAACAGATAAGTACAATTTATTACAGAATCATTACACTACACTACTACAGTGGTAAGTCACAATAACACTGTTCGTCCAAACAGATTGAGCCCAATCAGAACATGACAAAGACCAGCAACAAACAACGATGACATGAGGGTAGAATTACAGCCTGTAAGTAAAGATAAATTAATACCACAAGGCTGCCATCTTCCAGGCAGCTGGTGTAGCGGAGTGTCCAGAAGTCGCGTGGTGCCGCCAGAGTTGTCGGTGCGTAAGTCTAAGGAATTAAAATGAGAATGATCATCATCAAAACCAACAGATGAACTAGTACAGCAACAAGAACATGAAACCTGCAGCTCATTGGTGAGCAAACACACACCTGCATGTAGATTAGCTCGATAGTTCCACCGTTACCCGTGGGGAAAACATGGAGGATTTCAACGCAACGACAGTCACGATACCAAGATGGACGATCCTTGAGGATCTCCGCAACCTTTGTGGGCTCAAGGCTCACAAGACCGCAAGCTCGGGCTGCTACGCCAATACAATTGTGCGAAACAGCGATGATTCCAATGGAATCCGGACCAGGCTGCAATCAAGTGCCAGTTCAGGGTGGTTAGAACCAGCAAGCTAGAAAAAATCAACTCGTTCTGCAGTATTGCACAATGATTTTATGTATTACCTTCATCCCAACCATTTGCACCCATTCGACAGCAGTCCCTGTCGCCTTGGACAGGAACTCTGCCATGGTTTCCTCAGCGATAGCGAGGAGACTGCACGAAGAAAAACAGCATCTCAGCAAACTTGCACAGATCAAACATATGTTACCAGAAAAAGGAAAAGGAGACTAGGCATTGCACTTACCCAGCTGGGTTGTTCGCATCCCTTTGTGGACGCGGCACAATGGCGTTTTGCTGCTGATGGTGCTGACCACTCGTCACCACGGAGTCGCAGCTCGTGTCCGTGGTGGCCGCCGAAGCCTGAAGAAAATTGTAAGAAGATGTTACCAAAAGAACAACAATATGGCAATACATTGAATCGACGGAGTCTACAACACAACATGAACCCATCTACATTGAACAGGTCCACCATATGGCATCTATAAGCAGGGCAGGGAGCTCACATTGTGGATATGAGTCTTGAGACTCTTGGTCGCCGCCTCCTTCTCGAAGATGAGGCGCGACAACTGCTTCTGCAGCCGGTCATTCTCCTCCATCAGCAGCTTGTTCATCGCAGTCAGCTTCCGGTTCACCGTCTGCATGCGGGAGGACTCCTTGCGCTGCTTCTCCCGGCACCTACCAATCACAAGAAAAAGGCACACACACTTCAGCACTTCAGTCAGTGGCATGCGCACCTAGATACTAAACTACTGAAATGATAGTAGTGGCCTCTAGCTGACACGGTAGTATTATTTCTTGTTATCAGGCAGAGGCAAAATCAGAAATATTCCTTGAGGTAATGGCATAAAGGGGGGGGGCCTGATCAAATCAAAAAAACAGGGCAAAAAAAGCCCTTTGCAAAAGAGACAAATGGCTAATACTACTATGCAAATGGAACAGATACATGTGAATCATTGCCTAACTGAAAGTGATGTGTGTGCCTGAATCTGTGAAAGTGCAGACTAGATTTCAACACATTGCACTGTGCAAAAGATTCTAGGATCATATTATTTTCCCTTTATGGGTACAGTATGCTAGCAAACCACCAAGAAGAGCTGTTCTTGCACAGAGTTACTAACAGCAGTAGAGAAACGCTGCATTACTTTGTACTATGAATCTACCGAAGATTGACAAAGAAAGCAAATAAAGTAAACAAGAACGGCAGAACAAGACAGTGGGGAAAAGACAGGCCTTGTATGGAATGGCAAGCTTGCACAGGAAACAGGGAAATCAGCAAGGGAATATTTGTTGGAGAAAATTATATTTAAATAAAGTCCAGGTTTGGGAGTAGCACCTGGCCTAAAATTTCCCATATAAATACAACAAAAGACTTCTGATGCTTGTGTGCAAGTACATCCAGGTTGTTTGACCGCAAAATCCACAGATGTCAAAGAACAGCGAGAGATACAGAACCCCAAACCAGTGTGCAAAGTTTGTAAAAATCGTGGTACAATATTAGAACGAAGCGACCTCAAATCAAGAACAGATTCAAGCAGAACAGGCAAAGGCCCCGCCTCCTTTGGAGTGAGCCACATTTGCAGAGTTTTTTTTTTCAGAGTTTTATACAAAAACGGAACAATTCACTAATTAACTGTGGAAACACTACCAAAAGAATCTCTTAAGTAGACTGCAAACCGCACAAAGCTTTGGCCCCGTCTCGCAAGGATATCACAGGAAACCCATGGCATTACCGAAATCCAACTCGGAAGAAAAATCCCCAAGAACGCGCACATAAATGTAGCAGTCTCCACGAAAGCAGCGGGAAAGACGTCTGCTTCCCACCTACATTCCCCGCAAAAAAAACGAGACTTGACCAGATCGGAGAGACTGGGAGAGAAGGGTGGCGGACCTGCGGTTCTGGAACCAAACTTTGATCTGCTTGGGCTCGATGTTGGAGAGGATGGGGCAGTCCCTGATGATCTGCTGGCGGCGGAGGGAGGTGGGCTTGGGGCAGTCGTTGTAGACGCGCTCCAGCGCCTCCACCTGCTCGGGGGTGTAGCGCACGTACTTGCCCGTGTCCACCTGCGGCGCCGCCGCGCCACAACCCGGCGAGAGCCTCGCCATCCCGGCGCCGCTGTCGGTCGCTGCTGCTGCTAGGAAACGAAGGCGAGGAGGAGGAGGGGAAGGAGGCCAAGGACGCTGGCGCGTCATGGCCTGCGAGCTCCGGTGGCCATGGCGTGCGTCTGCTTTGCGGTTCTTGGGGAGAGTGGTTGGTGTTGGAAGAGGAGAGCACGCCGCCTGGGCTGGTTTTAATACTGCAGTCTCTCAGTAGGCAGTAGCCCAGCTAGTAGGAGTGACTCCTCTCTCTCTCTCTACAGACACACCATCTCTCTCGTTTTGAGACGTCTCTCTCTGCTCACTTTTGTCTAGAGTTTTTAACATTTGAATTGAATGTGACATTTCCTTTTCTGATTTTCTCTTTTTTTTATTTTTCATAATGCCTCTTAAATCGATTTTCTTGCAAAGAATGAGTGTCACATTATTATGTAAGTAATAGGTATCTCTAAAATTCAAGTTTGAAATCAGGGCTCCAAACAGTGCACAAAACAGAGAGAGAGGTTTTGGTCTGGTTCAGTAGATAAGCAGATACACCTTTAAACATTGCAAAGTTCCAGTGTCACACAAGGATTCTCTAGGAATGACTACCCACAAAAAAGATTCTTTAGGCATGCATGGGGCAGGAGGCAGTAGTTTTTTTTGGGTGGCATGAACTTTTTAGAAACCCGTGTGAATGTTTGTATTCAACCTCCAAGTTTCTATTCTTTCCAAGAGTGTAGCTTTTTTACTTACTCTTTACCTGCTATTGGTCTGAATAAAAAACAATTTTAAACACAACGGTGGAGCTGCCTCACTATTTCAAATTTACTCGGCTCAATTCAGTCCTAGCAGTCTACATGCGATTTTGATTTCTTTTTGTGGAACAATTTTCCAGTTCTCAAAATTGACAGAGCACATTAGCAAAGGTCTATCATACAAAAAAAGAAATAAGTTTAGGTTCAATTACAGGAATTTTGGCAGTGGTGGAATGAAGGAAGTGGGTCAGTGAGTGAGCCCATGAAAAGAAATGATGCAGTCTGGCCTTTCCGCCCAAGAAAAAAGCCTTTTGTGCTCCGTTATTAATACTGTTCCTCCTGCAAATCCAAACAGTCAAAGCTACTGCGCCATTGGTGCAGACCATCTCTGATCTTCTGCGGTCACCACCCAGTAGGCAGCACAGAAGATCCATGGTGTAAGTTCGGCCCTGGGTGGCGCTAGGCCCGTGCACTGAGGGCCGCTCGTGTTGACTGGTCTGCGGCCGTACGATGGGTCTTGGTGCTGGTGATCGCCCTTTGTTTCCTCCCGTGTCTTTTCCACCGTTTCTTTTTTTTTTTTGTATCGAAAGCATAATTCCTGACTGTCATGTCTATTTCTTCGACACATGTCTGGTTTAGAGCAGGTACAACAATTGAAAAGCGCTTATCTCCCAAAAACAGCGTCAGAAAGTAGTTTGATGTCTGCAAACACGTAGAACGTGTGTAGCTAGTTTTAAAAGTGCGAATGTAGAATCACGGTGGAGCTATTTGATGAAGTTTTAGTTGTTTCTTGCTATCTTTATTTACATGTACCTATTCTTGATCCAAACCAAAGAGAAATAAGTGTCGTTTTCCAGCAAAAAAAAAGAAATAAGTGTCGTTGATTGAATTGCGAATAGAGAGACGGTAAACAAAGCATGAAGAGGCAAGATGAGCAATGTAAAGTACCCGAAACTTTATAGGTGTAAAACGTTCTCGGTAAGTTGCGGATTCACCACAAGCATAAATACTATTTAATTATAATATTATGAAACTTTTGCAGTATGTGTCTACGGATGGATCCACATAAAGGCACACTTAGTAGTATTAACAAACACCCTTCATAACCACCGCTAGTCTTCCAAGATATTTGGAGTCCTAAGGGCATGTACAACGTAGGCGCTTCGGTGCGGGCGCTAGGATTAGAAACCAGCCCGATCGATAGTTGCGACATCAAATCCTGGCATCTAGTCAAGCAGCGGCACGAAACTTTGAGGCCGAAGCTTAGCTTTTTTGTTCACAACCAAGGAAAGTGGCCCTGGAAGGGATACCATTTTAGCCTCTCACCTAAGCGCTCTCTGTTGCAAGAACTGTCTCCTATTTGCTTTATCATCTCAATCCTTTTATTTTTATGTACTTAAGCGTCTAAACATGCGCTCCCATTGTACATGCCCTAAGTAATTAAGGCTTGCCCCACTGTTGTGCACATTAACTCCTAGATCTCGCTTCCCCCGTTAATACATAGTAGGTGGAGGCGACGGATGTTGTCACATAGTTAACGTACATGTTTCTCCAACTACATACAACAATGATTTTCTCTAATGTCCTAAAAGCAAATATTACATGGTGCATGACACACAATATCGTTGGAGAACACTAATACACACATATTGCAAAAGAAGATAACACAAATCTTTATTTCAGATCATAATATTGCTAGGGTTTCTCCATCTTCCAAGAGGAGAAGGTGTTGTTCAAACATGGAGGCTAATAATATCATAATGAATATATGAATGGGGTGCGGGGGATTAAATGGATACAAGTGCAAATCCTCACTAGGGTTTGGAATTACAGTAAGATGAATGGAGATGATGATGATGATCGATGTGCAAAGGCACTAGTCCAAGCAGCGCTGGTGTAACATCCCATGAATCGGCGTTACAAAAAGAGGGGAAACTGATGTACGCATTGCATTCATGCATAAAAAATCCAAGGATTTTTTTGCGCTTTCAAATAAAACTTGTCACATTGACTGAAGTTCCACTTGAGTTGATGGAATTGAAGTAGATCATAAAGACAAGTGCTATAAACTTCCATGTGATCTTTGCTAAAATCTATTTTGGGTAAAAGTGATTTGATCTATGGGTTAGATCAAATGGCACGTGAATTAAAATAATGGCCCATTATTTAAGAATTGAACTCTAAATTATTAACACTCAAAAGTTTAGTAACTACATTTGTTTATAATTTAATTCACTTCTAAACTTATTACCAAATATGGTAAACCACAAGGTTTAAAGTGCATAATAGCCACTAATTCTTGATTGAATCATAACTTATTAAATATGTGATCATAAAACTAAATTTATTTACATTACGAATTATAGTTCAAACTATTTGAATAAAATTAATTACGAGTATTTTGAAACTCATATGATCATGCCTAGGTGAAATCAAGAACAACCATCCAAAAGTTATGAATAACCTTCAATTTTTACATTTTGACCACAATTATAAGATAAAGCCAATCATATATGATATGGTGTACTATCCACAAGTATAAAACCATCCACAAGATATTTAGTAACAAATGCCACTTGGATGCCAAAAACTAAAGGATAATGATAAGGCCACCTAGGATGGAAATATCTACATAGCTTGCATCCTAAGCTATGCCACCTCATGCTTAAAGAATTGCTATGGATGAGAGCATAACAACCAACCACTTTACTCATCAAAAGAGTCACCCACCTATGTGTCATGATATTACAGCTTGCTCAAGCCTATAAAAGGACCCTCCCATACCCTCCATTTGATCATCTAGTACCATGGTACAAGCTAACCAAAGAATTGAGCCATTCCATACATTAGATGAAACCAAGATGAAGCAGCTAGGAGATGGAGGCATACCACAAGATGTAGGTTTATCGGAATTCCTGAAGAACAAGGTACAGAAGATAGCAAGGTAGAATTCTTAGGAAGACCACATATTTAGATTCATCATTCCTTGAGTAGAACCCTAGATTATAATCCAAGTCCTTGTGGAGTGAGAGGGGTAATTGGTATAACCATAGCCAAATACTTCTAGTGATACTTTAGGAATCCCATACCATGATCATCACCACTTGTTAATGATCGTAAAACCAAGAACTAAAACTAAGAAGCTATTATGAATAATTTGATCATGTATAATGCATGCTCAAGCCCTGGATAAATAGAAGGATAAGTTAAACCTAGTATAATAAGCAGATATCATCCATCACATATAATCATAGGGAGATCACTAGTAAGCAACCCTAGAGCTATATCTCAATCCTAACTTGTGAATCACTTGGTGATTATAAGTAGAACATTAGAACCAAACCCCATCTCTAACCTATGATTCAATTAATAAACATAAGAAAACACTAGTGCCAAACCCTATAGTTAAATCCATGTGGTGTGGACAACCACTCATCCTTACAACCAAGGGAAACTATGATGAGAATGGTATCCACTCTAGATATTTACATTCTAAGTTAAATATAATAAAAGTGCTAATATTGGAAAGAGTTCTAACATAATTTTCAACTCTTTATCAAATATGTGAGCACATGAAATAATATGCAAGTGACCACATTCTCAAATAAGAAATCAAGTAATAAAGTTAGCCCTAAATTCATTCCTCACAAAAGGAATACAAGAAAAATACCCTTATAGGAAATTGTATAACTCTTAGAACATATCCTTAGAGCCCACAAAGAAGGTGAACATTAATTGTCACTATTAAGATACTTAGTTGAAAACCTAGCCATATTTAAAACACAAGTGAACAACCAATATGTTTGTGAAAAAATTTCGATCCACGTGCAAGAAACCTCGCATCAATGGAGCAGCTAAGGGCCTGCAGGCAAAAGTATGATGAGCCAATGAGGATGTATATCCAGAGATCCAACATTATAAAAAATTCGGCAGAGAACATATCTGATGAAAGAGCAATAGATGCGTTTGTTGCAGGGATCCAAAGAAAGGACTTAATCGAGGAATTGGGAAGGTCTAACCCGAAAACAATAGCAGTGCTCATGGAGATAGCGAATCGTTGGGCAAATGGCGAAGATGTTGTCCAAAACAAACGGCACAGGTCACCCGACGAAGACCGCAATAGAAATAACAACCAGAATAGGCGACGTTTCTCTCGACAGTTCTCAGACCATGATGGCCCCGGCCAAGTAGCGGCTGGTTTTCGAGGAAATAGTGGAGGAAATCATCGAGATGACTATTAGAGGAGTAACGAGCAGCGCAGTGATTATAGGGATGCTCAGAGTTCTAGCAGGCAAAATAATCGGCCGAGGTTCCAAAGGCCATATATATCACCCGAAGATCTTTTGAATGGACCATGCCAGATGTACTTCTTTCTCGATAATACTGGCAAAAGATAGTCGGGTCATCTTCAGAAGGACTGCCGAACTTTCCAAGCATTGCATAGATACGCGGGACATGCTAATGCATAGGCAGCAAGCAGGGGGACCCCCAGGGGCCAAGGAGTGAGATTCACCTTCCACCTCCACCCACAATTACCGACGAGAATCGACATCAGTTGCAATTGGCTGCAACCCCAGCCAACAATGGTCCTTATATTGACACAATGGGAGCAGTGTCAATGATTCAGAAGGGCAGATGATGAGGACATACCTACCACACTACTACCTCTGTCATTACCAAATGAAGATGAAGCTGCTGTGAAGCTCAAGTCCAATGAAGTTCGGATTGGACCTATTACAAGGGCTCGTGCGAAGCTACTTAAACAACAGGTGAACTTGTTCCTAAAAGATACTTTGATTGATGAGAACTTTATACTTCCTAAGTCTTGTTACTTGTGTATCATCAGGTATGAAGAGGAGACGAGCATCGCACGAGGAGGAGAGGAGCAGCTGGACGTGAAGAAGGACGTGAAGCTGGACATGAAGATACCCTAGGACGCGCGAGGGAGTAGCGGGAGGCATGCGCGAGAAGGGAAGACAAAGTCCAGGCCGGCCCAGCACCCAGTCAGACCGGCCGCCACGCCGGCGCGCCCGGTCTCTGGCCCGGAACGACCGGGTGGTACGCCGGACGCACCCCGGCGCCAACCGTGCGGCCCGCTGACGCCAACCGGGCGGGGTACTGAGCGAAAGTCCCCGCACCCCGTCACCACCCGGTCCCTGGCCCGGTCCAAACCGGACCGGCCGGTCCCAGGCCCGGTTGACCGGCCCCCAGACCGGCCGAGTCCGAGTTTGTCTCGACCATATCTATTCTGGGTCGGTTATTTTCGTACTTTTTCGACCCGAGGTCGTCCCGGATGCCTATATAAGTGCCCAGGACGCCCCCAAAGTTGCTTTAGACCACGTTTAAGATAAACCCTAGTTCTTAGTTGTTTGCTCTGCAAAACTATTGAATCCCCTACATCATATTGCTTGATATTGGTGTGGATCTGAAAGTCTTGTGTAATCTGCTGTTCCATTGGGAATTAGAAGGTTGCAACTTACCGCTTCGTGGTCGGTGGCTACGTGCGCAAGTGTGTGGAGTTGTGAATATCTTGCATAGTTGAGAGCTGTTGCATTGGCGACAGGGAGCAATCGAGATATCTCGTTGCGTCATACAAGTTATCATCCACTTCATCATCTGTGTTCCTCCGCTGTGTTCATCCTGTGATCATCGTCACCACCGTTGCTTACTGAGAAGTTCGGGCCACCCCTTATCATCTTGGTACCAGATTTCAGTGTTTCCTCGGTAAGCCATCCACAATCCACCCCATAGTTCAGTTGTGAGTGTTTCCTATCCAGAAAAAGCCATACAAAGTTATGGTTAGGGTTTGGCATAGCCTTAGATTGCACTAATTTCGAGTTTTAGTTGCTTTTCGTAGTTGTTTTTGTGTATCTTTTTCTTCCATCTAGTTGTTAGGGTTTGAGTCTCTGCTATCATCTAGTTTTAGTTTTTGCTGCTCCGAGTCCACATAGCATACAGTGTGTTTGTCCAAACCATAGCCACAGCCTTTCGATATAAGTGCCTATGAACTTCCCCAGAAGAGACTAGTCTTTACCGCTCGACAGGCTTCTCATTAGGTTTTGGTGCTTTGCATTATCTGTTTGTCCGTGTTATCAAGGAGTTGAGTCAAAAAAAACCAAAAATTGAAAATAAGAAAAAAGAGCTACATAGCTACGTATTATACAAAAAGAAAATACAAAAAGAAAAGTGAAGTGCTAGTAGAATCAAGTGAAGGCCTAAGTTTTCTTTAACTGCACCTGTAGTTGAGCAATATTGTGCCTGTTTCGTTGAGCTTTTCTAACGTCTCTCTAGTGCATTGCAACCTTTCCTACATATAGTTGCATTGCCACATTTATCGTCTTGTGTGAGTATCATTGGTTGTCTACGGTCAGCGCTAGAGCTTGTTATTGGTGCAAATAGGTAGCCCACCTACAGCCCCACATATATCCTGCTTTGTCGTGTGATTTGTTCTTGTACCCTTGATATTCGCTTCGCTACATCCGTGCACTAGTAGTCACTACAAGTGGTAAGCAATACTAATTCACTTTGGAGCGGTAAGATTTCCTTTTCTTATCAGCTTTGCGTGAGTTGTGAGAGTACCACAATATATATTTGTTTTAGTGCACTAACCTACTAACCATGTCTTCTAGTGATGAAAAAATTGTTAACCAGAAAAACAAGGATGCCGCTGATGTGATGAGATGGAGGGAGTATGTAGCTCTTCGTAATGAGATGCGACGTGAATTCCGCACTCAGGATGATGAGCTTAGGGGGACGGTCCAAGGGATCTCCCAAAAGTTGGACGCTACTAATGCGACCGTCACTACAATGCAAGATCAAATGACGGATATCCAGCGCAGTCTTCAAGATTTGCGATTAGTTGTTGGCAATCTCACTCAACAACAGCAACAAGAAGATAAAGACGAAGCAGAAGATGAAGAAAATAATGCTAATCATGGTGCACCACGTGGTAACCGCCCTCGTGGATTTGATGAACTCCGACATCCAGATCGTGGGTTTGAGGAAGAAGATGGATTGGGTAAGCAAAAGTTCTCCATACCCAAGCTTGAAGGAGGTGCTGATGTTGAAGAATACCTCACTTGGGAGCTAAAAATTGAGAAGTTATGGCGCTTACATAATTACACTGAAGATAGGAAGATCAAGCTTGCTTCTTCCGAATTTGATGGCTATGCATTGCATTGGTGGGATGGACTTGTTCGTGCTCGCGGAGAAGATAGAGAGAGCCGCCTATTACCACATGGCGTGCAATGAAGGCGGCAATGAATGATCATTTTGTGCCCACTAATTATTTGCGACATATATTTGACAAGTTGACCCTATTGAGACAAGGTGTGAAGACTGTTGATGAATATTACATGGAGATGGAGATGCTCATGCAGCGTGGCCGTGTCCGTGAGTCCCTTGAGATGACAATGACTCGTTTTCTCAATGGTTTGAAGTATGATATCAAAGGCATTGTTCGTCATTACAGTTACACCACTATGAATGAGTTGCTACATCATGCAAGAGAAGCTGAATCACAGTTGGCTGACGAAGCTAAGGTTAAAGTTCGTACTACGGGAGCTGGGCGCTTCACGCCTCGGGCGCCACCATCAACGGCGCCGACGCCATCTATGCGCTCCGCACCTTATTCTAATCCGCCTAGCAAACCGGTCTCCAATGTGTCCAACACAAAGAAGTCTGAATCTGCTGCAAGTACAAGTGGTTCTAGCATGTCTACTGCGCGCAACCGCGATATGAATTGCCATACATGTGGTGGCAAGGGTCACTTTAGGAGGGATTGTCCTAACCGCAAGGTCATGATTGTTAATGAGGACAATGAGTATGAGACTGGAGATGATGTTGATCCAAATGCTCCAGAAGATGATGATTATGACAGTGATGGTGTAGATGCTTATCCGTCTGAAGCTCGCACTATAGTTGTGTCTCAGTGTGCTCTTAATGTGTTTCCTAGTGCATCTACTCAGCGCTGTAATTTGTTCCAAACAAAGGCTTTAGTTGGTCCTGACAAGGCTTGCAAGATCATTATTGATGGCGGGAGTTGCCGCAATTTAGCAAGCAAGGAGTTGTGTACCAAGCTGAAGTTGAAGTATCTACCGCACCCGCATCCATACTATATTCAATGGTTGAGCGACAATGGTGAGATGAAGGTAAACTACATGGTGCATGTTGAATTTGCGATTGGACCGTATAAGGATTCCATTGATTTTGATGTGGTTCCTATGACGGTGTGTCACCTACTATTGGGTCGGTCTTGGCTCTATGACCGTTCTGTGCAACACAATGGCCGTGCCAATACATATCACTTGGAGTTCAAGGGCAAGAAAATCAACTTGCATCCTATGTCACCACAGCATATTGTCAATGAATCTCGTCAGAAAGTTGAAGTAAACTTGGAGGATGCTTCTTTAGATAGGCGAGAGAATTGTAATGTCTTGAGTGATATAACGAAAAGTGAGAGAGTGAATTCCTTAGTCTCATTAGCCACCAAAGAAGACATGAGAGAATTTAGTGAGGATCCTACAACCATGTCTCTTGTGCTCTTGTACAGGGGTACGGTTTTGGTTTCTAACGACATGACCCCTCTTCCTCTTGGTGTTTCTAATGTTTTGTAGGAATTCGGCGACGTGTTTTCGGAGGAGGTACCCGCAGGACTACCACCATTGCGAGGTATTGAGCATCAAATCGACTTGTTGATCCCCAGAGCTTCGCTGCCCAATCGGGCACCATATAGAACGAACCCCGAAGAAATGAAGGAGATACAAAAGCAAGTACAAGCGCTAGTCGACAAAGGTTATATCCGCATAAGCCTTAGTCCTTGTGCTATTCATGTTATTTTAGTTCCTAAGAAAGATGGTACATGGCGTATGTGCGTAGATTGTAGAGCGATAAACAACATTACTATTTGATATCGTCATCCTATTCCCCGATTAGAGGATATGCTAGATAAATTGAGTGGTGCTGATGTTTTCTCTAAAATTGATTTGCGTAGTGGTTATCATCAAATTAGGATGAAAGAAGGGGATGAATGAAAAACAACCTTTAAAACAAAATTTGGTTTATATGAGTGGTTAGTAATGCCTTTTGGTTTGACTAATGCACCTAGCACCTTCATGAGACTGATGAACCATGTTTTGCGTGATTTTATTGGCAAGTTTGTGGTTGTGTATTTTGATGACATATTAATCTACAGCCGCAATGAATCTGGTCATTCTATACATATTCGACATGTTTTGCAAGTGTTGCGTGATAATAAACTCTATGGTAATCTTGAGAAGTGCACATTTTGCAAAGATAAGGTCATATTTCTGGGTTATGTTGTCTCTCAGCATGGAGTAGAAGTAGATGTGTCTAAAATTTAAGCTATTCAAAATTGGCATACTCCCATGAATGTGAGTCAAGTAAGAAGTCTTCATGGTCTAGCTGGGTTTTATAGAAGATTTGTGCCCAACTTTAGTACTATTGCTGCACCTTTGAATGATTTGACTAAAAAGGGTGTTATATATGAGTGGGGCGCAGCCCAAGATCATGCTTTTGATGAACTTAAGAGATTATTAACTTCTGCACCGTTGCTTGCACTTCCTGATTTCAATAAGCAATTTGAGATTGAATATGATGCTAGTGGTATTGGAATTGGTGGTGTGTTGATGCAAGAGGGTCGCCCAATTGCATATTTTTCTGAGAAACTGTATGGTGCTAAGTTGAACTATCCTATATATGATAAAGAATTGTATGTTTTAATTAGAGTTCTTGAGGTTTGGCAACATTACTTGTGGACAAAAGAATTTATCATACATTCTGGTCATGAAGTTTTAAAATACCTGAAAGCTCAGTCTACTTTGCATAAGCGTCTTGCCAAGTGGGTTGAGTTCATTGAGTCTTTTCCATACATTATTAAGCATAAGAAGGGAAAAGATAATATTGTTGCTGATGCTCTATCTAGGAAGAATATGCTATTAACTCAACTTGATGTTAAAATTCCTGGATTAGAAGTACTATGTGATTTGTATGCTACTGATCATGATTTTGTTGAACCATATCGCTTGTGTGCTATTGGTAAAGCATGGGAAAAATATCACATACATGATAGGTTCTTATTTAGAGTTAACAAACTATGTGTTCCAGAATCGTCTGTGCGTTTGCTCTTATTGCAGGAATCACATGTTGGAGGTTTGATGGGTCACTTTGGGCGTGAGAATACGCTACTCATGCTCGCTGACCACTTTTATTGGCCAAAGATGAGGCGGGATGTGGACAGGTATGTGAGGAGGTGCATTACTTGCAACAAGTCCAAGTCCAAGCTGAAGCCTCACGGTTTGTATACTCCTTTACCGGCACCTACTACACCTTGGGAGGATATTAGTATGGATTTTGTGTTGGATTTTCCACGTACTAAGAGAGGCCATGATTCTATATTTGTGGTAGTGGACAGATTTTCTAAGATGTCACATTTTATTGCCTGCCACAAGAGCGACGATGCGTCACATATTGCTAACCTGTTTTTCAGGGAGATTGTACGACTACATGGAGTCCCGAAGACTATTGTTTCTGATCGTGATGTGAAGTTCATGAGCTACTTCTGGAAGACACTTTGGGGAAAGTTGTGGACAAAGCTAATTTTTAGTACTACTTGTCATCCCCAAACTGATGGTCAAACTGAGGTGGTGAATCGAACCTTATCACAACTGTTGAGATCCATGATCAAGAAGAACCTGAAAGAGTGGGAAGAGTGTTTGCCGCATGTGGAGTTTGCTTACAACAGGGCGGTACATTCTACCACGAAGTTGTGTCCTTTTGAGGTGGTGTATGGTTTCAAACCCATTACTCCACTTGACTTGTTGCCTTTGCCCATACATGAGAGAGTTAATATGGAGGCATCCAAGAGGGCAGATTTTGTACGAAAGATACATGTGAAGACTAAAGATTTGATAGAAAAGAAAGGCAAGAGCAATGCTGCAAGGATGAACAAGAAGCGCAAGGAGATGTTGTTCAAGCCTGGTGATATTGTCTGGGTACATTTTCGCAAGGATAGGTTCCCGAAGCTACAGAAGTCCAAGTTGCTTCCTCGTGGTGCTGGTCCTTACAAAGTGCTTGCCAAGATCAACGATAATGCATACTCGATAGATCTTCCACTTTATGAGTTTGGTGTCAGTAATTCTTTCAATGTTGCTGATTTGACACCATATGACGGAGAAGACCTTGGAGCGTCGGGGTCGACGCCTTTTGAAGGGGGAGATGATGAGGACATCCCTACCACACTACTACCTCTGTCATTACCAAATGAAGATGAAGCTGCTGTGAAGCTCAAGTCCAATGAAGTTCGGATTGGACCTATTACAAGGGCTCGTGCGAAGCTACTTAAATAACAGGTGAACTTATTCCTAAACGATACTTTGATTGATGAGAACTTTATACTACCTAAGTCTTGTTACTTGTGTATCATCAGGTATGAAGAGGAGACGAGCATCGCACGAGGAGGAGAGGAGCAGCTGGACGTAAAGAAGGACGTGAAGCTGGACATGAAGATACCCCATGGACGCGCCAGGGAGGAGCGGCCGAGTGGGAGGCATGCGCGAGAAGGGAAGACAAAGTCCAGGCTGGCCCAGCACCCGGTCAGACCGGCCGCCACGCCGACGCGCCCGGTCTCTGGCCCGGTCCGACATAGCGGCACGCTGACGCCAACCGGGTGGCCCGCTGACGCCAACCGGGCGGGGTACTGAGCCAAAGTCCCCGCATCCGGTCACCTCCCGGTCCCTGGCCCGGTCCAAACCGGACCGGCCGGTCCCAGGCCCGGTTGACCGGCCCCCAGACCGGCCGAGTCCGAGTCTGTCTCGACCAGATCTATTCTGGGTCGGTTATTTTCGTACTTTTTCGACCTGAGGTCGTCCTGGACGCCTATATAAGTGCCCAGGACACCCCCAACGTTGCTTTAGACCACGTTTAAGATAAACCCAGTTCTTAGTTGTTTGCTCTGCAAAACTATTGAATCCCCTACATCATATTGCTTGATATTGGTGTAGACCTAAAAGTCTTGTGTAATCTACTGTTTCATTGGGAATTAGAAGGTTGCAACTTACCGCTTCATGGTCGGCGGCTACGTGCGCAAGTGTGTGGAGTTGCGAATATCTTGCAGGGTTGAGAGTTGTTGCATTGGCGATAGGGACCAATCGAGAGATCTCGTTGCGTCATACAAGTTATCATCCACTTCATCATCCGTGTTCCTCCGCTGTGTTCATCCTGTGATCATCGTCACCACCGTTGCTTACTGCGAAGATCAGGCCACCCCTTATCAGCAGACCCTCGAATAGGGCCCAAAAGGTGATTTCGCGACAAGTTTACATGGCAGAGAAGATGCCTCCACCAGCGACCGAGTACTTGAATTGGTCGGCACAAGACATCGGGTTCACCCAACTGGACCATCCGCCTCAAGTTCCACGACCAGGGCAATCAGCTATGATTCTGCCAGCGGTGATCGCAGGATTCGACGTATCACGAGTGTTCATAGATGGAGGGAGCAAATTAAACCTTATGTACGCAGATACATTGAGGAAGATGAACATATCTCTAGCAAATTTAACACCAACTGACACGCGCTTCCACGGCATCACACCCGAAAAGCCAAGTTATCCACTGGGAAATATCAATTTTGATGTTTAGTTTGGAACTCGAGAGAATTACAGAAGAGAGAAGCTGGAGTTTGAAGTCATAGATTTTCCATCACAGTATCACGCCATATTGGGATGACCCGCTTATGCGAGATTCATGGCAGTACCACATTACACATACTTGTTGTGGAGAATCCCTGGACCCAATGGCCCAATCACGGTAAAAGGGAGCTTCGCTTTGGCAGATAAGTGCGACAAAGATTTCCACAGGATGTCAAAAACTTTCGGGATGCAAGCAGAATATGCGGCACCAAGGCTAACAACTAATTACGATGTGTTGCCTGAAGGAGGAAGGCCGCTTAAGGAGCAAAATTTCGACACCTCCAAGAACTCAAAGGAAGTACAGATTCACCCGACGGATCCTAAGAAGACGACAGCTATCGCAACAAACATGGACAATGCATAGGAAAGCGCGCTCGTCGAGTTCCCCGTGAGCGCTAGGAAATCTTAGCATGGTGTCCAGCTGACATGCCAGGAGTACCCAGGGAACTTGCTGAGCACCCCCTTAATCTGGATCCAAGGGCTAGGCCAATTCGACAACCTTTGCAACGTTTTTCGGAGCCAAACCGCAAAGTAATGCTTTCAGAAATTAATCGACTTCGAGAAGCAAATTTCATCATGGAGCTACACACAGAGGCCACATGGGTTGCTAACCCAGTTCTGGTCCCAAAGAAAAACACTGATGTCCTTCGCATGTGCGTCGACTTCACGTGTCTCAATAAACATTGTCCAAAGGATCACTTTCCCCTCCCGAGGATCGATCAAATTATCGACTCCACAACAGAATGTGAACGTCTTTCCTTCATGGACGCGTATTCTGGTTATAACCAGATCCTCCTAAAAGAAGAAGATGAAGTAAAAAAACAGCTTTTATAACCCCTTATGGCGTGTTCTGCTACAGAATAATGCCCTTCGGGTTGAAAAACGCGGGAGCTACTTATTAGAGGATGATGCAAAAGTGTCTCGCCACACAGATTGGCAAGAACGTTCAAGTGTACATCAACGACGTCGTCATAACAACAAAGCAGGGGTTATCTTTGATTGATGATCTTAGAGAAACCTTCGACAACCTCGACAAGTTTCGCCTCAAGCTAAACCCGACGAAATGCTCCTTCGGTGTTCCTGCGGGAGAACTCCTCGAATAGTATCAGCCAGATGAATTGAGGCAAACCCCGAGAAAATACAAGCCATCGTGACAATGAGGAAGCCCACGAAGCTCAAGGAGATACAGCAGCTGACAGGCCGTGTCACCCCAAGGCGATAAAATGAAATATAAATTGCGGATGACATTTCCCAATGCATCAAATAATGAGGCAGAATATGGAGCACTCATACATGGGATGAAGATGATAAAGGTGTGCGGCGCAACTTGACTAAAAACCTTCGGCGACTCCCAGTTGGTGGCTCAGCAAGTGATGAACAAGTGCGATGCAGCCAATGGTAGCATGATCGCATACAAGGAGGTGTATAATGAACTTGAAAAACTCTTTGATGGCTGTGAAGTTAATCACATCAGCAGGCTCAGCAATGATGAAGCCGACGTTTTGGCAACATCGGGTCGCAATGCCTGCCAATACCACCTGGCGTGTTCTGGGAGGAGATAAGCGAGAGATCAACCAAGGAAAAGAAAGCACCAAGGCAGCCGAAGAAAAAAGAGAAGTCTAAGAAAGACTCGGGGGCTCCAGCAGATCCAGAAGCAAACACATCGAAAGACGAGGAGGAACCACATGAAGTTATGATGATACAAGTTCCTTGGATGCAGGTTTATGTGGCATATATCATGAGGAAAGAGGTACCCGAAGATATGGTAGAGGCAAGGCGAGTCATCCGACGATCTAAAGCCTTTATCGTGGTCAAGGGAGAGCTGTACAAACGAAGCATATCAGGAGTGTTGCAAAGATGCGTCACACCCGAGGAAGGAAGAGTTATACTGAAGGATGTACACGAGGGAATATGCGGCCACCATGCAAGCAGTCGAGCAATAGCAGGCAAAGTTTTCAGGATAGGTTTTTGATGTCTACGCACGCTTCTATTCCTGTAGACAGTGTTGGGCCTCCAAGAGCAGAGGTTTGTAGAACAGCAGCAAGTTTCCCTTAAGTGAATCACCCAAGGTTTATCGAACTCAGGGAGGTAGAGGTCAAAGATATCCCTCTCAAGCAACCCTGCAATTACGATACAAGAAGTCTCTTGTGTCCCCAACACACCTAATACACTTGTCAGATGTATAGGTGCACTAGTTCGGTGAAGAGATAGTGAAATACAAGTAATATGGATGATTGTAAGTAGTAATTGCAATCTGAAATAAAGATGGCAGCAAGCAAACATGTAGCATAACTTGTTGGAAACGGTGTTTCAATGCTTAGAAACAAGGCCTAGGGATCATACTTTCACTAGTGGACACTCTCAACATTGATCACATAAATGAATAAATAAATGCTACTTTCTACACTCTCTTGTTGGATAAGAAACATCATTCATTGTATAGGGCTACAAAAGCACACCTCAAGCCGGAGTAAACAAGCTCCACAACATGCGGAGTTCATATTTAAGTAACCTCTAGAGTGCATAATAGACCATTGCAATTTAGACCGAGTACTAACATAGCATACACACTGTCAACAATAGCTATGAAAGGGGGAATAGATCGCATCAATACTATCATAGTAATAGTTAACTTCATAATCTACAAGAGATTACAATCATAACCTACGCCAAGTACTACATGATGCACACACTGTCAACATTACATCATGGAGGAGGAATAGACTACTTTAATAACATCACTAGAGTAGCACATAGATTAATAGTGATACAAAGCTCGTGATCACATAAAGATCACACCATGGGAGAGAAAGATGAACCACATAGCTACCGGTAGAGCCCTCAGCCACGGGGGAGAACTACTCCCTCCTCATCATGGGAGACAACAACGGCGATGAAGATGGCGGTGGTGTCGATGGAGATGACTCCGGGGGCAATTCCCCGTCCCGGCGGCGTGCCGGAACAGAGACTTATGTCCCCCGAAACGGAGTTTCGCGATGGCGGCGGCGTCCCTGGAGTCTTTCTGGAGTTTCGTCGTTTGGTATCGGGTTTTTAGGTCACGAGGGGTTATATAGGCGAAGAGGCGGAGTCGGAGGGGCAACAGGGCCCCCTCACCACATGGCGGGGCGGCCAGGGTGGGACCCGCGCCCCCCTATGGTGTGGGTCCCCCTTGGCCCCCCTCCAGCTCTCCTTCGGTGTTCTGGAACTTTCCGGGGAAAATAAGGCCTTGGGCTTTTGTTTCGTCGAATTCCGAGAATATTGCCCGAACAACATTTCTGGAACCAAAAACAGCAGAAAACAGGAACTGGCACTTCGACATCTTGTTAATAGGTTAGTTCCGGAAAATGCATAAAATCATTATAAAGTGTGAGCAAAACATGTAGGTATTGTCATAAAACTAACATGGAACATCAGAAATTATAGATACGTTGGAGACGTATCAAGCATCCCCAAGCTTAGTTCCTACTCGCCCTCGAGTAGGTAAACGATAACAAGGATAATTTCTGAAGTGACATGCTACTATCATAATCTTGATCAATACTATTGTAAAGCATATGAGATGAATGAAGTGATTCAAAGCAATGGTAAGGATAATGACTAAACAACTGAATCATATAGCAAAGACTTTTCATGAATAGTGTTGACGCGTAAAGCACACGCCCGTTGGGAACCCCAAGTGTAAGGTGTGATGCGTACAGCAGCAAGTTTCCCTCAGTAAGAAACCAAGGTTTATCGAACCAGTAGGAGTCAAGGAGCACGTGAAGGTTGTTGGTGGCGGAGTGTAGTGCGGCGCAACACCAGGGATTCCGGCGCCAACGTGGAACCTGCCCAACACAATCCAAATACTTTGCCCTAACTTAACAGTGAGGTTGTCAATCTCACCGGCTTGCTGTAACAAAGGATTAAATATATGGTGTGGAAAATGATGTTTGTATGCGAAGAACATTAAAGAACAATGTTTGCAGTAGATTGTATTTCGGATGTAAAAGAATGGACCGGGGTCCACAGTTCACTAGTGGTGTCTCTCCAATAAGAAATAGCATGTTGGGTGAACAAATTACAGTTTGGCAATTGACAAATAAAGAGGGCATAACAATGCACCTACATATCATGATGAGTAGTGTGAAATTCAATTGGGCATTACGACAAAGTACATAGACCGCTATCCAGCATGCATCTATGCCTAAAAAGTCCACCTTCAGGTTAGCATCCGCACCCCTTCCAGTATTAAGTTACAAACAACAGACAATTTCATTAAGTATGGTGCGTAATGTAATCAAAACAAATATCCTTAGACAAAGCATTGATGTTTTATACCTAGTGGCAACAGCACATCCACAACCTTAGAACTTTCGGTCACTGTCCCAGATTAAATGGAGGCATGAACCCACTATCGAGCATAAATACTCCCTCTTGGAGTTACAAGTATCAACTTGACCAGAGCCTCTACTAGCAACGGAGAGCATGCAAGATCTTAAACAACACATATATGATAGATTGATAATCAACATAACATAGTATTCCATATTCATCGGATCCCAACAAACACAACATGTAGCATTACAAATAGATGATCTTGATCATCTTAGGCAGCTCACAAGATCGAACAATGATAGCACATGAGGAGAAGACAACCATCTAGCTACTGCTATGGACCCATAGTCCAGGGGTGAACTACTCACACATCAATCCAGAGGCGATCATGGCGATGAAGAGCCCTCCGGGAGATGATTCCCCTCTCCGGCACGGTGCCGGAGGCGATCTCCTGAATCCCCCGAGATGGGATTGGCGGCGGCGGTGTCTCTGGAAGGTTTTCCGTATCGTGGCTCTCGGTACTGGGGTTTTTGCGACGAAGGCTTTAAGTAGGCGGAAGGGTAGGGTTGGAGGCGGCGCGAGGGCCCCACGCGCTAGGGCGGCGCGGCCCCACCCTTGGCCGCGCGGCCCTGGCGTGGCGGCGCCTCGTCGCCCCACTTCGTAATCCTTTCGGTCTTCTGGAAGCTTCGTGGAAAAATAAGACCCTGGGCGTTGATTTCATCCAATTCTGAGAATATTTCCATTGTAGGATTTCTGAAACCAAAAATAGCGAAAACAACAGAATCGGCTCTTCGGCATCTTGTCAATATGTTAGTGCCGGAAAATGCATAAATATGACATAAAGTGTGTATAAAACATGTGAGTATCATCATAAAAGTAGCATGGAACATAATAAATTATAGATACGTTTGAGACGTATCAAGCATCCCCAAGTTTAGTTCCTACTCGCCCTCGAGTAGGTAAATGATAACAAAGATAATTTCTGAAGTGACATGCTATCATAATCTTGATCAATACTATTGTAAAGCATATGAGATGAATGCAGCGATTCGAAGAAATGGTAAAGACAATGATTAAACAACTGAATCATATAGCAAAGACTTTTCATGAATAGTACTTTCAAGACAAGCATCAATAAGACTTGCATAGGAGTTAACTCATAAAGCAATAGATACATAGTAGAAAGTTTTGAAGCAACACAAAGGAAGATATAAGTTTCAGCGGTTGCTTTCAACTTCAACATGTTTATCTCATGGATAATGTCAACACAAAGAAATATGATGAATGCAAATAAGCAAGTATGTAAGAATCAATGCAGACAGTTGACACAAGTGTTTGCTTCTAAGATGGAAGGAAATAGGTAAACTGACTCAACATAAAAGTAAAATAATGGCCCTTCGCAGAGGGAAGCAGGGATAAAATCATGTGCTAGAGCTTTTCAAGTTTTGAAATCATATAGAGAGCATAAAAGTAAAGTTTTGAGAGGTGTTTGTTGTTGTCAACGAATGGTAGTGGGCACTCTAACTCCCTTGCCAAGCGGACTTTCAAAGAGCGGCTCCCATGAAGGATGTTATCTCTACCACCAAGGTAGATCATCCCTCTTCTCTTTTGTTTACACATGTACTTTAGTGTGGTTTATTTTATTTTTGGGTGACACTCCTTCCAACCTTTGCTTTCACAAGCCATGGCTAACCGAGTCCTCGGGTGCCTTCCAACAATCACATACCATGAAGGAGTGTCTATTTATTTTAGTTTTATTTAGGTGACACTCCTCCCCACCTTTGCTTTCTCAAGCCATGGCTAACCGAATCCTTGGGTTCCTTCCAACCTTTCACATACCGTGGAGGAGTGTCTATTTGCAAAATTAAGTTGCTTACTGACGAATCAGAGCAAAACATGTGAAGAGAATTATTAATGAAGGTTAATTAATTGGGGTTGGGAACCCCGTTGCCGGCTCTTTTTTCAAAATTATTGGATAAGCGGATGAAGCCACTAGTCCATGGTGAAAGCTGCCCAACAAGATTGAAAGATAAAACACCACATACTTCCTCATGAGCTATAAAATATTGACACAAATAAGAGATAATAAATTTTGAATGGTTTAAAGGTAGCACATGAAGTATTTACTTGGAATGGCAGAGAAATACCATGTAGTAGGTAGGTATGGTGGACACAAATGGCATAGTTTTTGGTTCAAGGATTTTGGATGCACGAGAAGTAATCCCTCTCAATACAAGGCTTAGGCTAGCAAGGTTATTTGAAGCAAACTCAAGTATGAACCAGTAGAGCAAAACTTACATAAGAACATATTGCAAGCATTATAAGACTCTACACTGTCTTCCTTGTTGTTCAAACCCTCACCAGAAAATATCTAGACTTTAGAGAGACCAATCATGCAAACCAAATGTCAACAAGCTCTACAACATTTCTTCATTAATAGGTGCAAAGTACAGGATGCAAGAGCTTAAACATGATTTATATGAGCACAACAATTGCCAAGCATCAAATTATTAAAGACATTATACCAATTACCACATGTAGCATTTTCTGTTTCCAACCATATAACAATTAACGAAGCAGTTTCAACCTTCGCCATGAACATTAAGAATAAAGCTAAGAACATATGTGTTCATATGCAACAGCGGAGCGTGTCTCTCTCCCACACAAAGAATGCTAGGATCCAATTTTATTCAAACAAAAGCAAAAACAAACAGACGCTCCAAGTAAAGCACATAAGATGTGACGGAATAAAAAATATAGTTTCACTAGAGGTGACCTGATAATTTGTCGATGAAGAAGGGGATGCCTTGGGCATCCCCAAGCTTAGATGCTTGAGTCTTCTTGAAATATGCAGGGATGAACCACGGGGGCATCCCCAAGCTTAGAGTTTTCACTCTTCTTGATCCTATTGCATCATCCTCCTCTCTTGATCCTTGAAAACTTCCTCCACACCAAACTCAAAACAAACTCATTAGAGGGTTAGTGCATACTCAAAAATTCACATATTCAGAGGTGACATAATCATTCTTAACACTTCTGGACATTGCACAAAGCTACTGAAAGTTAATGGAGCAAAGAAATCCATCAAACATAGCAAAACAGGCAATGCGAAATAAAAGGCAGAATCTGTCAAAACAAAACAGTCTGTAAAGACGAATTTTTATGGGGCACTAAATTTGCTCAGATGAAAATGCTCAAATTGAATGAAAGTTGTGTACATATCTGGGGATCACTCACGTAAATTGGCAGATTTTTCTGAGTTACCTACAGAGAATACTACTCAAATTCGTGACAGCAAGAAATCTGTTTCTGCGCAGTAATCCAAATCTAGTATCATCTTTACTATCAAAGACTTTACTTGGCACAACAATGCAACAAAATAAAGATAAGGAGAGGTTGCTACAGTAGTAATAACTTCCAAGACTCAAATATAAATCAAAAGTGCAGAAGTAAAATAATGGGTTGTCTCCCATAAGCGCTTTTCTTTAACGTCTTTCAGCTAGGCGCAGAAAGTGTGAATCAAGTATTATCAAGAGACGAAGCATCAACATCATAATTTGTTCTAATAATAGAATCAAAAGGTAAATTCATTCTCTTTCTAGGAAAGTGTTCCATACCTTTCTTGAGAGGAAATTGATATTTAATATTACCTTCCTTCATATCGATAATAGCACCAACAGTTCGAAGAAAAGGTCTTCCCAAAATAATGGGACAAGATGCATTGCATTCAGTATCCAAAACAACAAAATCAACGGGGACAAGGTTATTGTTAACCATAATGCGAACATTATCAATCCCCCCCCAAAGGTTTCTTTGTAGAATTATCAGCAAGATTAACATCCAAATAACAATTTTTCAATGGTGGCAAGTCAAGCATATTATAGATTTTCTTAGGCAGAACAGAAATACTTGCACCAAGATCACATAAAGCATTACAATCAAAATCATTGACATTCATCTTAATGATGGGCTCCCAACCATCTTCTTACTTCCTAGGAATAGAAGTTTCAAGTTTTAATTTATCTTCTCTAGCTTTTATGAGAGCATTTGTAATATGTTTTGTAAAGGCCAAATTTATAGCACTAGCATTAGGACTTCTAGCAAGTTTTTGTAAGAACTTTATAACTTCAGAGATGTGACAATCATCAAAATCTAAACCATTATGATCTACAGCAATGGGATCATTGTCCCCAACATTTTGAAAAATTTCAGCAGTTTTATCACAAACAGTTTCAGCAGTTTTAGCAGTTTCATGCAGTTTTGCACGCTTTGCATTAGGAGTAGAAACATTGTCAACACCAATTATTTTACCATTGATAGTAGGAGGTGTAGCAACATGTGAAGCATTAGCATTACTAGTGGTGTTAGTAGTCCAAACTTTAGCTACATTATTCTCTTTAGCATTTTCTTCTTTTTCCCACCTAGCACGCAATTCAGCCATCAATCTAATGTTCTCATTAATTCGAACTTGGATGGCGTTTGCTGTAGCAAATGACTTAATATCTTTAGTTTCATTAGGCATAACTTTCAATTTCAAAAGGTCAACATCAACAGCAAGACTATCAACTTTAGAAGCAAGAATATCAATTTTACCAAGCTTTTCTTCAATAGTTTTGTTAAAAGCAGTTTGTGTACTAATAAATTCTTTAAGCATGGCTTCAAGACCAGAGGGTGCACTCCTATTATTGTTGTAAGAATTACCATAACCATTACCATTATTAGAAGGATATGGCCTATAGTTGTTACCAGAATTATTCCTATAAGCATTGTTGTTGAAATTATTATTTTTAATGAAGTTCACGTCAACATGCTCTTCTTGAGCAACCAATGAAGCCAACGGAACATTATTAGGATCAACATTAGATCTACCATTCACAAGCATAGACATAATAGCATCAATCTTATCACTCAAGGAGGAGGTTTCTTCAACAGAATTTACCTTCTTACCTTGTGGAGCTCTTTCCGTGTGCCATTCAGAGTAATTAATCATCATATCATCAAGAAGCTTTGTTGCGGCGCCTAGAGTGATGGACATAAAAGTACCTCCAGCAGCTGAATCCAATATGTTCCGCGAAGAAAAATTCAATCCTGCATAAAAGGTTTGGATGATCATCCAAGTAGTCAGTCCATGGGCAGGGCAATTTTTTACCAAAGATTTCATTCTTTCCCATGCTTGAGCAACATGCTCATTATCCAATTGCTTAAAATTCATTATGCTACTTCTCAAAGATATAATTTTAGCAGGAGGATAATATCTACCAATGAAAGCATCCTTACATTTTGTCCATGAATCAATACTATTCTTAGGAAAAGATAGCAACCAGTCTTTAGCTCTTCCTCTTAAGAAGAAAGGAAACAATTTTAATTTTACAATGTCACCATCTACATCCTTATACTTTTTCATTTCACAAAGTTCAACAAAATTATTAAGATGGGCAGCAGCATCATCAGAACTAACACCAAAAAATTGCTCTCTCATAACAAGATTTAGTAAAGCAGGTTTAATTTCAAAGAATTCTGCTGTACTAGCAGGTGGAGCAATAGGTGTGCATAAGAAATCATTATTATTTGTGCTAGTGAAGTCACACAACTTAGTATTTTCAGGAGTACCCATTTTAGCAGTAGTAAATAAAGCAAACTAAATAAAGTAAATGCAAGTAACTAATTTTTTTGTGTTTTTAATATGGAGAACGCAAACAAGATAGTAAATAAAATAAAGCAAGTAACTAATTTTTCTGTATTTTGATATAAGAAAGCAAACAGAGCAGTAAATAAAATAAAGTAAAGCAAGACAAAAACAAAGTAAAGAGATTGGAAGTGGGAGACTCCCCTTGCAACGTGTCTTGATCTCCCCGGCAACGGCGCCAGAAATTTAGCTTGTTGACGCGTAAAGGACACGCCCATTGGGAACCCCAAGTGGAAGGTGTGATGCGTACAGCAGCAAGTTTCCCTCAGTAAGAAACCAAGGTTTATCGAACCAGTAGGAGTCAAGGAGCAAGTGAAGGTTGTTGGTGGCGGAGTGTAGTGCGGCGCAACACCAGGGATTCCGGCGCCAACGTGGAACCTGCACAACACAATACAAATACTTTGCCCCAACTTAACAGTGAGGTTGTCAATCTCACCGGCTTGCTGTAACAAAGGATTAAATGTATGGTGTGGAAAATGATGTTTGTATGCGAAGAACAGTAAAGAACAATGTTTGCAGTAGATTGTATTTCGGATGTAAAAGAATGGACCGGGGTCCACAGTTCACTAGTGGTGTCTCTCCAATAAGAAATAGCATGTTGGGTGAACAAATTACAGTTTGGCAATTGACAAATAAAGAGGGCATAACAATGCACCTACATATCATGATGAGTAGTGTGAAATTCAATCGGGCATTACGACAAAGTACATAGACCGCTATCCAGCATGCATCTATGCCTAAAAAGTCCACCTTCAGGTTAGCATCCGCACCCCTTCCGGTATTAAGTTGCAAACAACAGACAATTGCATTAAGTATGGTGCGTAATGTAATCAACACAAATATCCTTAGACAAAGCATTGATGTTTTATCCCTAGTGGCAACAGCACATCCACAACCTTAGAACTTTACGTCACTTGTCCGCAGTTAAATGGAGGCATGAACCCACTATCGAGCATAAATACTCCCTCTTGGAGTTACAAGTATCAACTTGGCTAGAGCCTCTACTAGCAACGGAGAGCATGCAAGATCTTAAACAACACATATATGATAGATTGATAATCAACATAACATAGTATTCCATATTCATCGGATCCCAACAAACACAACATGTAGCATTACAAATAGATGATCTTGATCATGTTAGGCAGCTCACAAGATCGAACAATGATAGCACATGAGGAGAAGACAACCATCTAGCTACTGCTATGGACCCATAGTCCAGGGGTGAACTACTCACACATCAATCCGGAGGCGATCATGGCGATGAAGAGCCCTCCGGGAGATGATTCCCCTCTCCGGCACGGTGCCGGAAGCGATCTCCTGAATCCCCCGAGATGGGATTGGCGGCGGCGGCGTCTCTGGAAGGTTTTCCGTATCGTGGCTCTCGGTACTGGGGTTTTCGCGGCGAAGGCTATAAGTAGGCGGAAGGGTAGGGTTGGAGGCGGCGCGAGGGCCCCACACGCTAGGGCGGCACGGCCCCACCCTTGGCCGCGCGGCCCTGGCGTGGCGGCGCCTCGTCGCCCCACTTCGTAATCCTTTCGGTCTTCTGGAAGCTTCGTGAAAAAATAAGACACTGGGCGTTGATTTCGTCCAATTCTGAGAATATTTCCGTTGTAGGATTTCTAAAACCAAAAATAGCAGAAAACAGCAACTGGCTCTTCGGCATCTTGTCAATATGTTAGTGCCGGAAAATGCATAAATATGACATAAAGTGTGTATAAAACATGTGAGTATCATCATAAAAGTAGCATGGAACATAAGAAATTATAGATACGTTTGAGACGTATCAAATAGTACTTTCAAGACAAGCATCAATAAGACTTGCATAGGAGTTAACTCATCAAGCAATAAATTCTTAGTAGAATGTTTTGAAGCAACACAAAGGAAGATATTAGTTTTCCGCGGTTGCTTTCAACTTCAACATGTATATCTCATGGATGTATATCTCATGGATGATTGTCAACACAAAGTAATATTATGAATGCAAATAAGCAAGTATGTAGGAATCAATGCACACAGTTGACACAAGTGTTTGCTTCTAAGATAGAAAGAAGTAGGTGAAATGACTCAACATAAAGTAAAAGAAAGGCCCTTCGCGAGAGGAAGCATGGATTACTATTTTTGTGCTAGAGCTTTTATTTTGAAAACATAGAAACAATTTTGTCAACGGTAGTAATAATTCATATGTGTTATGCATAAGACATCCTATAAGTTGCAAGCCTCATGCATCGAATACCAATAGTGCTCGCACCTTGTCCTAATTAGCTTGGATTTCCATGGATTATCATTGCATTACATATGTTTCAACCAAGTGTCACAAAGGGGTACTTCTATGCCGCCTGTACAAAGGTCCAAGGAGATAGATCGCATTTGATTTCTCGTTTTTGATAGATCTCAACTTGAGGACATCCATACCGGGAAAGCATAGAAAACAGATAATGGACTCCTCTTTAATGCATAAGCATTCAACAACAGATAATATTCTCATAAGAGATTGAGGATTAATGTCCAAACTGAAACTTCCACCATGATCCATGGCTTTAGGTAGCGGCCCAATGTTCTTCTCTAACAATATGCATACTCAAACCATTTGATCATGATAAATCACCCTTACTTCAGACAAGACGAACATGCATAGCAACTCACATGATATTCAACAAAGGTGTAATAGTTGATGGCGTCCCCCGAAACATGGTTACCGCTCAACAAGCAACTTATAAGAAATAAGATACATAAGCTACATATTCTTTACCACAATAGTTTTTAAGGCTATTTTCCCATGAGCTATGTATTGCAAAGACAATGAATGAAATTTTAAAGGTAGCACTCAAGCAATTTACTTTGGAATGGCAGAGAAATATCACGTAGTAGGTAGGTATGGTGGACACAAATGGCATAGGTTTTGGCTCAAGGTTTTGGATGCACGAGAAGCATTCCCTCTCAGTACAAGGCTTTGGCTAGCAAGGTTGTTTGAAGCGAACACAAGTATGAACCGGTACAGCAAAACTTACATAAGAACATATTGCAAGCATTATAAGACTCTACACTGTACGTCTTCCTTGTTGCTCAAACACTTCACCAGAAAATATCTAGACTTTAGAGAGACCAATCATGCAAACCAAATTTTAACAAGCTCTACGGTAGTTCTCCATTAATGGGTGCAAAGTACATGATGCAAGAGCTTAAACATGATCTATTTGAGCAAAACAATTGCCAAGTATCAAATTATTCAAGACAATATACCAATTACCACATGAAGCATTTTCTGTTTTCAACCAAATAGCAATAAATGCAGTAGCCTCCAACTTTCACCATGAACACTAAAAGTAAAACTAAGAACACAAGTGTTGAAATGAAAAAGCGGAGCGTGTCTCTCTCCCACACATGGATTTATTCAGAGAACTAAGATAACAAAATGAAAATAAAAGCATACAGACGCTCCAAGTAAAGCACATAAGATGTGACGGAATAAAAATATAGTTTCACTAGAGGTGACCTGATAAGTTGTCGATGAAGAAGGGGATGCCTTGGGCATCCCCAAGCTTAGATGCTTGAGTCTTATTGAAATATGCAGGGATGATCCACGGGGGCATCCCCAAGCTTAGACTTTTCACTCTTCTTGATCATATTGTATCATCCTCATCTCTTGACCCTTGAAAACTTCCTCCACACCAAACTCAAAACAAACTCATTAGAGGGTTAGTGCATAATAAAAAATTCACATATTCAGAGGTGACACAATCATTCTTAACACTTCTGGACATAGCTCAAAGCTACTGGAAGTTAATGGAACAAAGAAATCCATTCTACATAGCAAAAGAGGTAATGCGAAATAAAAGGCAGAATCTGTCAAAACAGAACAGTCCGTAAAGACGAATTTTTTAGAGGCACTTAACTTGCTCAGATGAAAAAGCTCAAATTGAATGAAAGTTGCGTACATATCTGAGGATCACTCACGTAAATTGGCAGATTTTTCTGAGTTACCTACAGAGGGGGCTACTCAAATTCGTGACAGCAAGAAATCTGTTTCTGCGCAGTAATCCAAATCTAGTATCAACCTTACTATCAAAGACTTTACTTGGCACAAGAATGCAATAAAATAAAGATAAGGAGAGGTTTCTACAGTAGTAACAACTTCCAAGACACAACAAACAGTAGCAAAATAAAAACATGGGTTATCTCCCAAGAAGTGCTTTCTTTATAGCCATTAAGATGGGCTCAGTAAATTTAATGATGCACTCGCAAGAAATAAGAGTTGAAGCAAATGAGAGCATCAAAAGTAAATAAGATAAACTTTTAAGTCTAACCCACTTCCTATGAAAAGGAATCTTGTACACGAATAAATTCATGAAGAACAAAGTGACAAGCATAGGAAGATAAAACACGAGTAACTTCAAAATTTTCAGCATGTAGAGAGGTGTTTTAGTAACATGAAAATTTCTACAACCATATTTTCCTCTCTCATAATAATTTCTAGTAGCATCATGAACGAACTCAACAATATAACTATCACATAAAGCATTCTTATCCTGAGTCTCATGCATAAAATAATTACTACTCCCAACATAAGCATAGTCATTCTTATTAATTGTAGTGGGAGCAAATTCAACAAAGTAGCTATCATTATTATTCTCATCACCATAATCATCAAATATAGGAGGCATAGTATAATCATAATAAACTTTATCCTCCATAGTAGGTGGCACCAAAATACCACTATCATTATAATCATCATAAATGGGAGGCAAAGTATCATCAAATAAAATTTTCTCCTCCATGCTTGGGGGACTAAAAATATCACAACCAGCTTCCCCAAGCTTAAATTCTTCCATAGCATTAGCAATAATAGTGTTCAAAGAGTTCATGCTAATAACATTGCTACAACTATTTTGCAAACAAAGTTCCATGGGTTTTTTAATTCTCTCTTCAAACACATCATGTCCTAATTCAATATAAAGTTCATAAAGATCTCTAATTTTTTGTTGTTGTTTTCCATTAAGCCTAACTAGTGAAAATAAAAATAAGAAACAAAAAGATATAATTGCAGGATCTAAAGGAAATAACTTCGAGCACTCACACACCGGCAACAGTGCTAGGAAATAGCTTAGTAGTCGGAGGATGTGAATACCTTTTACCTTACCTCCCCGGCAATGGCGCCGAGAAAATAGCTTGATGTCTACGCACGCTTCTATTCCTGTAGACAGTGTTGGGCCTCCAAGAGCGAGAGGTTTGTAGAACAGCGGCAAGTTTCCCTTAAGTGAATCACCCAAGGTTTATCGAACTCGGGGAGGTAGAGGTCAAAGATATCCCTCTCAAGCAACCCTGCAATTACGATACAAGAAGTCTCTTGTGTCCCCAACACACCTAATACACTTGTCAGATGTATAGGTGCACTAGTTCGGCGAAGAGATAGTGAAATACAAGTAATATGGATGATTGTAAGTAGTAATTGCAATCTGAAATAAAGATAGCAGCAAGCAAACATGTAGCAAAACTTGTTGCAAACGGTGTTTCAATGCTTAGAAACAAGGCCTAGGGATCATACTTTCACTAGTGGACACTCTCAACATTGATCTCATAAATGAATAAATAAATGCTACTTTCTACACTCTCTTGTTGGATAACAAACACCATTCATTGTGTAGGGCTACAAAAGCACACCTCAAGCCAGAGTAAACAAGCTCCACAACATCCGGAGTTCATATTTAAGTAACCTCTAGAGTGCATAATAGACCATTGCAATTTATACCGAGTACTAACATAACATACACACTGTCAACAATAGCTATGAAAGGGGGAATAGATCGCATCAATACTAACATAGTAATAGTTAACTTCATAATCTACAAGAGATTACAATCATAACCTACGCAAAGTACTACATGATGCACACACTGTCAACATTACATCATGGAGGAGGAATAGACTACTTTAATAACATCACTAGAGTAGCACATAGATTAATAGTGATACAAAGCTCATGATCACATAAAGATCACACCATGGGAGAGAGAGAGATGAACCACATAGCTACCGGTAGAGCCCTCAGCCTCGGGGGAGAACTACTCCCTCCTCATCATGGGAGACAGCAACGGCGATGAAGATGGCGGTGGTGTCGATGGAGATGACTCCGGGGGCAATTCCCCGTCCCGGCGGCGTGCCGGAATAGAGACTTCTGTCCCCCGAAATGGAGTTTCGCGATGGCGGCGGTGTCCCTGGAGTCTTTCTGGAATTTCGTCGATTGGTATTAGGTTTTTAGGTCACGAGGGGTTATATAGGCGAAGAGGCGGAGTCGGAGGGGCAACAGGCCCCCCTCACCACATGGCAGCGCGGCCAGGGTGGGAACCGCGCCCCCCTATGGTGTGGGTCCCCCTTGGCCCCCCTCCGGCTCTCCTTCGGTGTTCTGGAACTTTCCGGGGAAAATAAGGCCTTGGGCTTTTGTTTCGTCGAATTCGAGAATATTGCCCGAACAGCCTTTACGGAACCAAAAACGAGAAAACGAGAACGGCACTTCGGCATCTTGTTAATAGGTTAGTTCCGGAAAATGCATAAAATCATTATAAAGTGTGAGCAAAACATGTAGGTATTGTCATAAAACTAACATGGAACATCAGAAATTATAGATACGTTGGAGACGTATCAGTTTTTATTGGCTAACAGCAATAGAAGACGCAAAAGACATAGTGCGTACCTGCAATGCGTGCCAAAGATTTGCGGCAAAACCTCATTCTCCGGCAGTAGAGCTGATGCCAATACCATTCGCTTTACCCTTCGCACAATGGGGTCTCGACATGGTGGGGAAGCTACACAAGGCTTGGCCAGGAGGATATGTATATTTGCTCGTGGCTGTCGACAAGTTCACCAAGTGGATCGAAGCAGTACCAGTAACTTCGGCAGATGCATCATCGGTGGTGAGCTCCATCAAGGGCAGAGTCTTTCGATTTGGCGTCCCTAACGACATAGTTCCGGACAACGACAACAATTTTACCTCCAAAGAATTCAAGGCATACTGTGCAGAGGTAGGCATAAAACTGCACTTCGCATCGGTGGTGCACCCGCAAACCAATGGCCAACTCGAAAACGCGAATGGCATCATCTGCAACGGTATCAAGAAACGGTATCAAGAAACGGTTGTTAACACCATTGGAGAAAGCTCGACACACCCGGGTGGATGAGTTGCCTAGCGTGCTATGGAGCATACGGACAACACCCAACACAGCAACGCAAGAAACTCCGTTCTTCTTGGTCCATGGAGCTGAGGCGGTACTCCCGATAGAAATAGAATATAATTATCCGAGAGTGGCGGAGTATGGTGAAGAAACATCAAGAAAGGCGCTGGAAGATGATGTCGACGCACTCGACGAAGCCAGAGACGAGGTGATGTGAAGAGTCACCACGTACCAACAGAACCTGGAAAATTACCATAGTCGACGCTTGCGACCAAGGTCCTTTCAAGTTGGCGACCTGGTTCTTCGGCTCACTCAGGATAGCCATGAAAAATTTGAATCTCCTTGGATAGGACCATACATCGTTACCGAAGTGATTCCAGGAGTAGCATACAGAATGAAAGACAAGAAGACGGGGAAGGAAGAGCCAAACCCATGGAACGTGGCGCAGCTCTGATGTTTTTACGCGTAGAAGCCAAAATCGTGTCACACATGTAAGCACACAATGTACTGAAATGCTCACGAGTTTTCAGATGCACTCTTTTCCTTGCAGGGCACCGAGTGGGGCTGAAAGGTTTTTAATGAGGCAGGCTCGCGATGCTGCAATATAGTAAAAATATTGGTGATATATATTTTTTCCTCGTCAGGCTCGAGGGCTCAAACCCGAAGAACTAAACAATATATATTCGGCTCTCACAAAACATAGCTTGAAACTATTTGCCTTGGTTTAAAAACCTCGCGAATAATAAACATAGATATGACTACCAAAACACTCGGGGGCTAGAGGAAAACAAAAAACGTACAAACTTGCTTTGACTATACATGAGTCTTGCAAATAATGTTTACAGTACAAGTGACCCGCAATATACAAACTTTAACTCTGACCTAGCAGTGAGCATAATAGAAAGAAAAAAACAAAACAACTATAGAAGATCATCTATCGTTACCCTTCCACCTTCAGCAGGAGCATCCGGGGCATCCGTATAGTGATAGTCATGGAAGAAAACAACATCAATCCTCAGGAGTTCTTCAATCATCTTCTCGGCAACCGGCGTAACTGCATCGTTAAACTTGTCGACATTTCTTCTTCTCTTCTTTAACTTGGAGTAGCAGACGTCGATAACCTTATCCAGATCCAATTTTCAATGGCAAATCTTAAACCAGATCAATGCAAACCTGGCGCTAGCCATCAGTTGGGCTTTCACAAATTTATGGATCTGATTCACGTTTTTGAACTTTTTCATCAACTCAGGAAGAGTTTCGGGTTGAGGATTCCGAGGAAACATAGCGTTGTACACCATGACTAAGGTACTGGTGCAGAACTCAAGAAATTCCCGGACTTGAGCAGCACGATCCTGGAATCACTGCCATTATATCTGGCAAGCCGGAGAAGGACCTCAACCCGCGAGTCAACGTGTTGATCTTCAGCAACAGTATCAATAAAGGAACCTAGAACCAAAAAAGAAAAGCAACATATGACAAAACATACGAGCATTGTCGAGGAAAAAGCAAGATGAAGTGCAATGTACCCACCATACCTAGACTTGCGTCAGTCATCAGGTCAAGTATATAATTTTCTCGGGCGGTAGCTTGCAAAGCCTCGGCCACCGCAGCTTCCTTCGGTTCCAGAGCTTCATAAGCTTGTCGGACAGCAGTTTTTTCACGCTCGGAGGATTTGCGGGATTGGTCCATAACAATGATAGCTTGTTTTTTCACGGCTTGGAGTTGCTGTCGAAGATCAGGTAACTCTTGCAAGGGATCAGCACACGAAGAATCATCTACAAAATCACCGGCAGGAGTCCTTCTCGAATAAGATGTGGCTGGTGAAGTATCAGCAGGCCCACATGCCGCGGTATAGTTATCAAATACGAACTGAAAGAAAGAAATGTCGACATCAATCATTCAACAAGGATCACCTTTTTCATTAATAGCGAAGATATTTACATATTTGGGGTCCCTTACACAAAGTCGACTCCTATCGAGTCGACATAGATAGTCACAAATCATAAGGACAGCGACACATACAAAAGGAAAAAAAGAAAAAAACAAAGAGATAGGTTGGTCTAGTTGACCTCCAGCTTGGCAGTGCTAGCGGACGCAGCAGGTTTTGGCCCCAGGAAAGCGAGGATTTTCTTCGAGTGAGGCTTTGCATCCTTCACCAGAGTATTCCATTTTTCCTTGTTCATCCCCTTGGGGCTTCCAGCTTTCGCCCAGTCGACATCTTCAAGTTTTCCTGCCGGTAAACGAAGGCAGGATCCTCTTCACCTCAGAAGCGTTGCACAAGCTCGGAGAAAATCTCGGGATGTGTCTGCTTCGGAAAGAAGTGAGGAAATAGTCGCTTAAACGCGACACGAGATTCGGAGATATTAGTGCGCGTCAGATCGCCATGCAGTTCGAGGATTGAAAGAGCATCGAGAAGACGATCCTCAGCACCCTCGTGCAAGGTAAAATCCTCACCCATCCTTCCCGCTGGAGCAAAGCAGAAGCTCATCGATATTCAGAGAAGCAAGTAAAGATAAAAACAAAGGCAGGTGGAGGAAAACACTTACTAACGAATCGCCGGTTTTGGGTCTCCAAACGATCTATGATTGCATTCTCACGCGCGATTTGCTGAGAAACCTTATCACTCAGAGCACTTTCAGCATCGTGGAGTCTTTGGCGAAGATCTCCAACAGCAGCGGCATCTTGTTCATCTTTCTCGCTAGCCTTTTCGCTTTGCTCAAGCTTAAGAGCCAGTCATCAGCGCGTTTCTCGACTCGGTTGAGGTTCTCTGAAAAGAAGGTCAAAGGACGAAAATCCGTTGTTAGCATACAAAACAGGTTTGCCGAGAAAAATGGGTTACCTAGAACAAAGCGGGCCTTACCTCTCAAATCTTTGGCTGCGTCACGAAACCCAACAAATTGGGTCCCAAGTTTGATGAGATGCTTCATCACAGGCTATAAAGAGAGCATCAGGAAACAAGTTCAGAAGAGGAAAAACTCGACAAACGATCAAAGATAGTCTGGCAAAGCAAAATAGTGAATCTAGAAGAAAAAGAAGACTTACATCGTCCAAAGAAGGAGTCGAGGAACTCCCCGCAACAATGGCATGACTATCGCCAGCCGAAATCCTTGCTCTCTTCGGCGAGGGAGCTCGAGGGCTGGTCGTAGGAGTATGCGTCTCCATGTCCTGTTGAGGGGGAGGCGAAGATTCTGGGGCGGTGCGCTGCTCTTCAGAAAGAACCATGGTATGGGACGTACTCGTTAGAGCCGTACCATGAACCTCAGGTTCCTCCTTTTCTTCTTCCTCCTCGCCACTGTCAACACAGAAAAATGAGTATGCCGAAGAAAAATGAGTTGGACAAAAAATAACAATAAAGAAGCTTACGAGCTAACGGAGCCAGCATCATCGTAAGGGTTAAAGGCACCCTCTTCTTCATGTGAAGTTTCTCCGGCAGCTGACTCAGTGGGATTGGAGGTGCCAGAATCTTCGACTTCATCCCTTTTTCTCTTGCTCCTTGGAGAAATGGCGGAAGGAGGAGCGCGGCCTGATTCAGAAGGCTTCGATTCAGTTTCTTTTTCGGAGGAAGCCGCAGATTTGTGAGATCCTGTGACTTCACTCTCAGGACGAGAGGGTTCTTGCGAGTCATCAGTGACAACAGTTCGCTCGTCCACCTCTCCACCTTCATGAAGGGGAGGAAGAGAAGATAGAACTTGGTGGTTCTGTAAGATGAAAAAGCAAGATCGAGGTGAATATACAAAGCAAATGAGGAAGCAGTCGAAAAATAAAAGCACAACTCGAAAGAGAAAGTTACTTACTTCGGGAAGGGCGTGGCTGCCACTATACGGCTCCACGCGACAAGAGGTTGGAACCTCGTGTTTCTTGCTTAACGAGGAAAAACGTCGAATGGGCTTCTCCAAGTCCTTAACAGAGAGATCTTTGGACACGCGACCAACGTCTTTCTCGCTAGCATACATCCAAAGGGGGTTTTTGCGAGCCTGCAGAGGCTACACCCTGATCCTAAGGAAATAATCAGTGATTTGAACACCCGATAGTTCTTCACCGTGGGTGTTCTGGAGCTAGTGGATGCGCTTCATCAGAGCATTCGTAGCCGTCTTTTTTTCAGCAGTAGCCTTGGCGTCCCAGGATCGGCGCCTGAGGATTTATGCGGTAGCATCAAAAGGAGCGATGTTGTACTCCTAGGAGTTGTTGTACTCCTCTTGGACGTACAACCACCTTCTGCGCCACCCTTGGACGGAGTCAGGGAATTCGACGTCAAAGTAGTAAACGTCGGGTCGAACGCAGATGCACACGCTGCCCACATTATAGGCGACATTGCGGGAGCTGTTGCGCCGGAGATAGAAAACGCGCTTCCATAGGCCCCAATGAGGATGGGTCCCGAGGAAGCATTCGCACAAGGTGATAAAAATCGAGATGTGGAGGGTGGAGTTGGGGGTCAGCTGATGCAGCTGAATCCCGTAAACAAAGAGAAGTCCACGAAGAAACTCGTGGATGGGGGTGGAAAGGCCGCGAATAAGGTGATCGATGAAAGTTACCCGGTATCCAATCAGAGGACGCGGGAAGCTTTCGTCACCAGGGAAGATCAGCGAGCCCTCCTTTTTGACCAGGCCAAGCTTCTTGAGGGTCTTCTGGTCCTGGTTGGATATTTTGGATCTCTCCCATCCAGAGATCTCCAGTTTATCCATCGATGCGTTGGTGTATGGAGCGGTGCGCCTCATCAGTTTGGTGCGCGGCGGCATAAAACTAAGCTTTAGTGGAGAAGAGGGATGATTGGAAGCACGAGCGTGAGAAGCTTGGGGACGGCAATGGCGGAACTGGAGAGAGGAGAGAGATGAACGGTGCAACGAAGGGGGAGAATGAGGATGAAGGGGCAGTTTTATAGCGAGGAACCAACCCGTCGCACCGTTGGATGAAAGGCAAATGAATCTTACGCCTTACGCGTGTCAACAAAGGTATAATCATCATTTCGGCAAGAAGTTACTGGACAGAAGTTACTGCGCGCGTGCCGGTAATTGTGGAGGACGTGTGTCCCCCACTTGCGCAACGTGTCGACCGTGCAGAACTTTGGACCCACACTTCAGAGACGTGACATGAGCCGTGGTTTTCCAGGAGGTGGTCGTGGCTATCGGCGGCAATGATATCACTATGAAGAAAAACATTGAGTGTTTCTATCAAATATAGCGACAGGGAAAAGCACGAGTGAGCTAACCAGAAAAACATCGGGAGGTTATGATCAAATACAAAACATTTGCCATACGCTCTAGGGCTACTCTTATCAGAAATATGGTTCATATTTCTGATAAGAGGAAGAGGCAGCAAAAGAAAATATTGAGTTGATACAAAATACAAAAAATTGAGCCTACAACCAAGTACAAGTACTTGGCTGTAGCCTCGGGGGCTACTCCCATCGGGAGCGCTGGTCGCGCACCCGATAAAAATGAAAAAAAATGGGAAGCTGACAGTATAGCGATAAGACAGCAAAAAGTTGAGCCTACAACCAAGTACAAGCATTGGTTGTAGCCTCAGGGGCTACTCCCATCGGAAGCGCTGGTCGCGCACCCGATGAAATATAAGGAGTATCATTGTACATCTTCGAGTTAAAACATAACTCTTCATATACTCCCATAGGGAGGTCAAGATAGTAAGTCATCATATGACTCGAATATAGCTCCCACTTTAATAGTTCTCACATTAGAAATTGTATTAACTCCACATACTTTATCAATCCTCTTGGGGAAATAAACGGTATGCTCCTTGTCATCGACATTGAAAGTAACTTTTCCTTTATTGCAATCAATAACAGCCCTCGCGGTGTTAAGAAAAGGTCTCCCCAGAATAATAAACATATTATCATCTTCAGGCATTTCCAACACAACAAAATCAGTTAATATCAAGCAGTTATTAGTAACTTGAACAGGAACATCCGCACATATACCAACAGGAATAGCAGTAGATTTATCAGCCATTTGCAAAGATATCTCGGTATCAACTTATCGAAATAAATTCTCTTATAAAGAGGAAAAAGGCATAACACTAACACCTGCTCCCAAATCACATAGAGCAGTTCTAACATAATTATTCTTAATAGAACAAGGAATAGTCGGTATACCTGGGTCGCCCAACTTCTTTGGAACTTTGCCATTGAAAGAGTAATTAGCAAGCATAGTGGAAATCTGCTCATTAGGAATTTTTCTTTTGTTAGAAACAATATCTTTCATATACTTTGAATAAGGAGGCAATTTAATAGCATCAATCAGAGGGATTTGCAAGAATAAAGGTTGCATCCAATCGCAAAATTTATTATAATGTTCTTCTTCCTTTGATTTTAGTTTCTTAGCAGGAAAAGGCATTTGCTTTTGAACCCAAGGTTCCCTTTCATTACCATGTTTCTTAGCAATAAAATCTTCTTTAGTATACCTTTTTTAGCATGCTTTTCAGGTTCATCTTCAACCTCTTCTTTATCAGAAGCATCATTCTTATCATTATCATGTTCATTACCACTTTCAGTTTCAGCATCAGAAATAGAAATACTATTAGGATCATTAACATGTTCAGAGGATTCTACAACATTTTTATGTTTCTTCTTCTTTTTCTTAGAAGGAGCACTAGGTTCAATTCATTGAGAATCTTGTTCAACTCTTTAGGTACTCGATAAAATATGACTAAAATTCGGATCATGGTAAGACCTTAAGCGGCACATGTCGAATTATGCCACTATGCCGGGGTCGAGTCCAGGGACTTGACCTTCAAATAGGTTTTTGCGGGTTTGCCACAAGAGCAGTTAACTGGTACCTGATCCGTCAGATGAACCAACTCCATTTACCATTATCCCTTCACAATATATATATAGAAATAATCTGGTAACTCGAAGAAGTTATGAGTTGATTTTAGTGATGGATATTTTACTTGATTCTACTATTCAAGAAAAATCTCGGGGGCTACTGACATAGGCATCCCAAATGGGCCTGCCTAAGAAGGTACCCGGGGATTACTGAAGGCCCACGACCCAAAGATTACGAAGCCCGGAAGTCCAATAAAGCGTCAACTATGGAAGATAGAGATGTATTAGGAATAGAGACTTGTAACTATACGGGACGAACTCAAAGAGTCTCCCGCTGTTTGTAACTTGTACATCAAGAAACCCTCGGCTCTGGCTCCTATATAAGGGGAGTCGAGGGAGAAAGAAATGATCGATTCATTGTCAACACAACCCTAGTTTTTAGCAGTCGAGCACCTTTTCGGCTGAAACCTTCGAGATCTACTTGCCCTCTACTTTCCGCGAAACCCTAGTCTACAACGTGTATGCATTGACAAGTTAATACCTTGTCACCCAGTGATTGGCTAGGACCTTACACATGGCCTTACACCAAGGAAGTATGGACGGGATGAGTTGCTCGGTTGGTAACAATGATAAGATATCTTATGGGTAAAGTAACACACCTCTCTAGAGTGTATCAAATTGTGGCTTGTCGCTCCCTGTTCCAGGTTTGAAACTGTGAACGCCGCTGGAAAGGAACTCCATGAAGTTCTAGACACCCAGTGAAGGCTGACGGACATAGTTCTTCAGAATCAAAGCAACCTTTTGAAGAAATTTTTACAAAAACATGCATTGCCAATGGCTTTCTGGTCCATGGTTGTAGCTTGTGTATTAAACACCTCTTTTCTATAATGAACTTGCTGAGTGCGCTTGTACTCACCCTTCTTTGAACCCCCTGCTTAGATATAGAGACATCGAATGAGAATCTACAGTGAAACTCGGAGACAGAGGAAGTCAACTACTTCAAAGAGACAAGATCCTGCCAACAGAGTCAACGGAATCAACCACTACATCCACCATGGAGATAACCTATATTAGAAGTAAAAGGGAACTAGCTCCTTAATCCTAGAACCTAAGTAGCTAGAGTTGATCTATAGTTCTGTAGTAATTAAGCCAAGTACCTCTATATGTAGAGCTAGGATAAGTGTAGTCCACAAGTTATTCTTGTGTAGCTTATTGCCATTTTACCTCATTGTAACTAAGAGGTTGTGTTGATTTTCTGTAAAGCTAGAGTCCGTGATATAATTCTATAGACATGTCTTGGACCCGCATATGTTTCTGTTGTACCACTCCGAGGGATGTAATGCTATTGGAACGATGTTTCATTAGTGTTATATCAACGACTTGCATACTACACCATGCAGTGGTATGCTGGGTCACCATAGCTGTCGATGGATTCCCTCTGCGAGTCCCCCCTCCATGTCCCTTCTAGAAATTTCGTGTTTTCGTGTCTCTGAGTCTCAGACCTCTCATCTGATTGCACAAGGTGAAAGTATGTGATGATGCGACGCCACCGTCACATCATACATTCATGCCGTACGGGCATGCTTGACCGTACCAGTGGTCTTTAAAACATTTGATGGTCTTTCTTTGCTATTTCTCTCCTTGGCTCGGCCACCAGGTGTGTGGGTGCATGTATGGAAGATATTTATTGCCTCCAAATACCACATGTGTGTCCAAAATAATCTCCTTAATTTATTTTTTCATCAACCTTCTTATTTTAGGGATCCTTGTGAAACATGCTGACTAGGTGCGCTCACGCGCTATAAAATGTCAAAACTTTGAATAAAGTTTGTTATTTTTATCTACTTTCTAGTTTGCGCTCAATACTCTTTCGAGCAAATCATTTCTCACTCACTACTTTTATTTCCAATACTTGTAGTCAATTCACTCAAGACTGGTGACACCTTAGGTGTGACATAAACACCAATAATAAGCACTTGTTAACGCTCTTTCATTAGAACTTAACATAAAACTGGAATAATACTTCTGCGGATATATGCTCCGACGAACCGCTGATCTTGCAGGTCATGAATGAATTTCTCACTTTCTCCTAAAAACTAGTCCAGCGGTTACAACATTTCTTTATCACATCATAACATCCTTTGAACTGGTCTCAATGAGCGGGTAGAAGGGGTTTATTTGCAATATTTTCTGGTGGTTTGATCATTGTCCGCGTCGAGTGAAACATTCTCCCATGCCTTGACCAAAGGGAATTCCTCCACCTCTTCTTGTTTGCACTTCTTATTGCCTTTCCTTTAGGTTGAGATGCATGGAAGGCCTCCTCTCCTCCAACTCCGGTTCCATCTCATCGTTCTCATCAACCGCCCTTACGTCACTCTCTCCAACACTAATACCGACATTGTAATCGTTAAGTGGGTTGGCAAAAAATACACCTTGTTTTTCACCTTGTTCTCCTCCAACGAATTTATTGGGTGTGTGCAGAATATTCGCGCCATGGACCCGGCTACATGTAGAGTTGCGAGCTGAATCCAGCACCCCCGGAAAAAAAAATCCAGGATAGCCATTTTTCCGAGATCTGATCACGTCCATTTTTTACGAGAAATCAAATGCTGGCGGTTATTAATCCATACAGATGGATTTATCTACATACACGTAGAAAAATCTGTGAAGCGGAGGTTGTATCATATATATACAGAGCCAAACATGGCTTTGATCGGTCAATCTTGGATGTTTTTCGGAAGTCATTATATAAAAGGAAATCGTTTAGTTTTGGGCGGGGTTTTACATTTTGAACAAACAGGGATCGACGCATGCTTTGGCTGTACGTAGCCCTGTCTCTCTCTCTCTCTCTCTCTCGCTTGCCCGCCCGCCGGAGGAAGACGACGTACTACGTACGAGCTGAGGTCTGCGTGCATGCTGTACCGCACGGCTTTTGCGGAGAATATATGCATGCGCGCATGCATGCTGTGCTGACTATACATATATACCGCGCATGCAGCAACCGGACAAATCACCTGCCATATGCCTACACGTACGTGGCAGTACCACATTGTTGTTGTTGCTGGACGGGACGTCTGTCACGTACTGTGGTGCACTGGTGCGGCTGGTGCCTGCATACCTGTGCCAACCAGCACTGTCTATACGTACGTATACGCGTCCTGATGTGACACTGCATTGCACCAGCACGCACGTACAGCGTGTCCCCAGACTCACGGATAGATATCGACCGATTCCATATTATATTTCTGCACCCGTGCTCCAGCGATCCTTCGGTTCCAAGGATTTTCAAAAAAAAAAAAAAAAAAAAAAGGATGAATCCAATCGACATATAGGATCTTTTACTAAGGAATCCCTTTGGATCAAAGAAATGACACCTCCAAAATTCTTATGTATCGCGTTTCTACCTCAATATCATGCTAGTAGTAATTTCATCGTACACTCTAACATCTTTCTCACACTCAGCCATGTAGATAGATTCACTTTTTCTGTGTCTTTGCTAAAGATATATTCTATCTTGTAGTGTAGGGTTTGTGATCTTAACCTGCCTTATCTTTAGAAAAGCTTCTTAATTAGCATCTAAATCTCTTACTATATGACTAGCCAAACAGACTCAATGCCTTCATCCACGGCATTACGCTATCGTAGACCCAGCCTCTAAACATGTATCCGCCCAACGCTCGGCCCTCGGTGAGGTCAATCTCCATGATCTTCTCCAAGGACCGCGCCACCTATACTCTTGTAGTAGGGTTTGTCCGCTGATTGGTTGATTGGCCGCCATCGAGTTTTACATGTTTTTTTTCGCCGGTCACTTGATCAACTATTTTGTTTTTTTGTATAGCGGATCATAGATCGGATTGACTCGACTACTGTTTATCGTCCTCACGCCTCTGCTCTAACCACGCCATTGACCCAGCCCTCGACAAACTGCCGCAAATGCTTGCTCGGCTGTCGCGCGTGCCTTGGCAGGCTGCAGCAGCCGTCCCGCCAAGTTTGTCTTCCTCTCGTCACCGAGCACACACGTCTACCATAGATCGAGCTGCGGGTACCTCTATGTTGCCCATTCGGTTGCGGCACCGCCCTTCGTGGTCATGGCTACTAGGTGCCAACGCGCCTTCCTAGGCGTGTAGTCTAACATATTTCTTACACCCATCCACGTCGGATTTATGCACTTTTCATGTGGTTAACTTATGTTCTGTCCAAATAAATATTTCTACAAATATTCTCTGTTTTTCATTCCTCCATTTTATACTTACAATCCTACCAAATTGTTGTGTTTTCTTTTTCTTTTTCTCTGCTTAGTAATCCTGCGATCCAAGTAGCCATAAGAAGGGATTCTTGGATGTTTCTTCACTAGTTTTCTCGATCCATTATTCTTCAAGGGGCCAAACATGAGATATTACTTGTTTCAAGGTACTTAATCATTCCTACAGGACGGCAATCAGAGAGGCGATGCTATACGAGGTAGAATGTTAGCTCACTAAAAACAACGAATTCAAGAGATGAGTATTGCGGGGATGCGCATGCTATGGTGAATGTGTGACATGCAAGAAAGAGCCAAACTAAGAACGAGGTAATACGAGATAGGCTAGGCGAGGCAAGCTAGTCCAACACCAAGTAATGTGGTCAAATCATATCAGACAAAGACCCCCAGAAGCAACAGTTAAAATTCGAAGGAGTGTGAAAAATACAAGGACGCCCAAAGTTAACATGAGCGGAGGCGGTAAAAAGAGATTTGATGGTTTGGATTGTCCTTAAAGTTTTAGCTCTTGAAATTTTAGTTTAATTGCATTTTCTTTCCTTCTCTCTTCTTGTTTTAGTTTCTTCTATTTTTGTTGGGTTTCTTATCTAGCCTACTTCAATTTCATTAAAAAAGCTTTGATGTAATTATTTGTTGTTATTGGTACTTAATCAGGGCTAGCTGGCAGCAGATAGAAACTGAGATCTACTCCAGGTTAACTAATTGCACTAGCAGTAGTACTTGCATCACTCTAGCTAGCGCCCAGCTAGTGTAGTTAACCAAGAACAGTGTCGGCCGGCCGGTGGCGAGCAGTAAAACAGAACCACAGAGTTGTCGCTACTGCTGCTGCCGTGCCACAGGATAAAATCAATGCGCAACAGTATGCAAGAATAGAGATCCACCGCAGAGGATAGAACTCTTCCCGTATCTATCTACTACGTATCATCTGCTGCCGGTGGCAGCGCATGCGGCACGGGCAGCTAGTTTTGACCGTGCATGTCACGTCTTGTCATGCCACACATTTACATTACAGCCTTGTTTCGGCAGTACGCAGGCCGGCGAGCGGCGAGGCAGGAGCTAAATTTGACCGTGCATGCCAAGTCATGTCATGCCATGAATTTACGGCGATGAGCAGTATTAAGTCAGGCTCCCTCTCCTCTCGATCGAGACTGGAAACCCTGGATGCATGGACCGGAGGTTTTGGCTTTGCTCTTGCAAGTTGCAACATCTGCGTCGCCGTATGCGTATCGTGCATGCATGCATGCGCGTGCCTTGAGTTGCTGCGGGTATAGCAAAGACTTCATTCAATTCCATCCGTTTTGCCCCCCTTTCCTGCACAGCTGCAGCTGCAAAAGCAGATGGATATGCAGGAAGAGGAAGACGAAGTTACTGAATCTACTCGCCACAAAACAACTCTCCTCGTACTATTTACTAATTACATCTAGCTTATGTAACAACGGATCAACCACCAAGATAGCACCAGAAATCCATCGTCTCCAAAGTGACGTCTTAAAAAAACACCAACGCATAAAGCATCGTCATCACCATGATCAATGATTATAGGTTTTCACACTGGAGAAAGTTGGCACTCACAAAATAATGCCATTAACAAGACTATTGCTAAACACAACCAACTAAAGATATACCTTGGATTTTCACCTACAAGTTTAAACACTGAATCATGTGTTATGGCCTCCACTTGCCAATGTTGCGGCTCTAAGTCACGAATAACTATGCCAAAATCTCGTCACTACTGAGACACAAACCTCCGCACCCAAGATAAACACTGCGACTCCTGCAATTAACAATTGAAAGTGTAGAGATTTTTGTGTTAATTTTCGTCCAACTAGAATTCAGAAAAAAACATGACAACATGTAGTGAAAATATTCTGACAAAAGGAATAAAACTTCATGGTTCATCCTATACAGATCATATTATGTCAATTGCTAGGACCCATAGAACAGTTAGAATGTTGGGGAAGAATGTGACCTCTAACATGGTACGCCACAAGAACGATGCCATCACAATGCTGTTGGAGACCTCTCCGCCCTCATTGGCGGCTTCACCTTCAACGTATGCTTGCACAATTGCCCTGTCACCTTCCTCTTCGGAGACATCTCAACGATGGCGTGGGAAAGGGTGTGCTCTGGGCGCGAATTGGAGCAACGAGTGGGAAAATAGAATAGAGAGATGGAAGTGTGCGTGCGCGCGCGTGGTCTCTATGTGTGTCTGTGTGTGTGCACACACATGTGCGTTTAAGGGGTGAAATAGATGTAGGCTTTTGGGTTGTGCGGCTGGCAAGGAGGCCCAACATGTGAAAACCAACATGGAGATAGTTGTCGGCGCCCCCATCGAGCCCTCGTGGGTACTCTTTACCTATTATTATATAATCTTACAAATGAAAGGTTAGGGTTTTTCTCAACCGGTATTTTTTAGATCTTGCCGAAATCGAATTGTTCAATGCCATGCAATGTATGGAAATACCTCTACCAGCATTTGATATTTTGCTTAAAGTTCAAATAAGTTTGATAGATTTTGGACTAACTTCAAATTTATTTGATTGGTATTTGTTGTAACCGGTAATACCGATGCACACAGGTATTTTTTCGAGAACCGAAAAGAAAAAAAAGCTTAACGAGCTACCATTAGTAGAAAAAGGCCTATCAATACCGGTTCCAGAGGGCCTTTTGTACCTGTTAAGCAACCGGTACAAAAGCTTCGGTACAAAAGTCCCCCCCATTGTATCCCTTGTTTGACTGTCCTGAAAAGTTACTAAGAGCAGGACAATCATTGATGGTTACAAACAACAACGCTCGTAGGTTAAATTTCTTTGTTCGTTCTCATCCTACAGAGGTACATCTTCTTCACGCCACAACTGTAAAGGTTCTTCAACAAATGGCCTCAGGTACACATCAATGTCGTTGCCGGGTTGCCTCGGGTCTTGGTTGAGCATTGACATCATAATGAACTTCCGCTTCATGCACAACCAAAGAGGAAGGTTATTGAAAGTGCATGGAGCCCCCATGTGTGTGGTGACCCAGCGTACCACTGCATGGTGTAGTACACAAGTCGTTGACATAACACAAGTGAAACACCGTTCCACTCATATTACATCTCTCAGAGTGGTACAACAGAAACATATGCGAGTCCAAGGTATGTCTATAGAAATACACATGAGCTATTTACATAAGATCAACACAACCTCCTACTTTACAGTGAGGTAAAACTTCAAATAAAGCTCCAGAAGAACGACTCGTAGTCTATCTTATTGCTAACTCAAGTTTAAGAGCTAATTGGCTTGCTATAGAACTCTAGCTACTTAGGTGCTAGGATTAGGAAAAGGTTCCCTTCTATTACTATTCTAGGTTTCCATTATAGTTGATGCAGAAGTTGACTCCATTGGCTTCTTTGATTGAATTCTTCATCTTGTTGTGGTTGACTCCTTTGTCTTCGAGTTCCACGGTAGTTTCTCCTTCGGTGCATTGCTCTAAGAAGGGGGTTCAAACGAGATAGAATGAGTACGAGCGTACTCAGCAAGTTCATATTAGGAAATATGTGTATCATGCACTATCTACAGCCATAGACCAGAAAGTCATAGGCCAATGCGGGTTTTCATAAACATTTCTTCAAAAGGTTTATTTTATTCCGAAAACGATGCCCGTCGGTCTTCACAGAGTTGGTTAGAACTTCGTGGAGTTCCTTTCTGCCGCGTTCGCGCAGTTCCCTTCCCGGAACAGGGAGTGACGAGTCACAATTCTTGATACCCTCTGCAGAGGTGCGTTACTTTACCCCACAAGAGATCTTAACCATGTTGCCGGCTGAGAGTATGTCCTCGGCTCGTCCACACTTCCTTTGGTGTGAGGCCCGAGTATAAGATCCAAGCCAATCACCGCCTTCTCCGCGACCCCTGCAAACCCACCCTTTTGTCCAACCGTACACCTCCGATAGACTTCCCCGATAATACGGCTATACTCATGGTGTACTCCGGACAATCCCTCATAGATCGAAGAGCTTATCATCACTAATGGATGGGGATTTAAAAGGATTTCCCAACCTATTGCGGCAGTAGCCTCCAGGACCCCACCGGCTCTCCGATCCGTTGGCGTGCGAAGGGAAAAGATACGATCGACTTCCCAGAGCTATTATAGATCTTATGGATAACGCGATATGTACGGCGCTAGAATCACTGGACGGCATTGGTAATTAGTCCTAGGGTGATATAACCCATGCAATGGAACCTCCACCATATCAACACATACCATGGTTCCATTGCCCACCACATAGTCATATTCATAATTGTAAAATAATACTTTGCTTTTCAATGCATGAGTGATAAGTATAGTACTTTGCATATAGTTTGATACAAATAATCAAATGACATGAGCAAGCGATGAACTTGCCTTTCTTGACTGCAAGATTATGCATGCAAAAGCTTCGATACGTGATAACTCCAAATTCTGAAATACCATCATCGTCCGGTAAGGACAATGTTTAAAGAACGAGCAAAGATGCTATAATGCATAGTATGAGATGCAATCGTCCCGAGCGTAACCTAACCTCGATGGTTTAAGATGTATGAGTTGTAAAGATTTCTTTAGGGTTGGTTGCACTTTTAGAATGGTTCTCAAACAAGGTTCTTATTAGGGTTTGGTTATATTAGCATCATATCTAAGTGATATAAGACATCATAACAATCATACACATAAAGAATAGTGATGGAATAGTATGTAAAGAACGAGTTGTCAATTTTAAGTGCTACGGATCATGGTTGATGATTACTTATACTATACTTCAAAAGAATAACTTTTGGAGAACATGTTGTTTAAGAAATATTTAGTATTTCAAAGAAGGATTAGGGCTTCTAAGGTTTGATTGACATTTGTACTTCAAAAGAATATCTTTTGAGGAACAGAGTTAAATAAGAATATGAACTACTATGCATAGGAGCTATGGCTTTCTAGGGTTTACTATTGAATTCATTTAGTTCCACTAATAAGAACTAGTTGGGTGCTTAAGTTGAATTGGTTCTATATACAACAAGTATGGGCAGGTTTATTACTATGGTTGATTATGATATCATATCAAAGGATGGTTATCCAGATGGTTCCATAAATTAGCTACTAGGGTTTACTATGGTTTCTCATTTGCTTCACTAAATAATCACTAATAGTTTCTAAGCTAAGTGACTTATCATTTCCTAAGTAGGGTTTAGTTGATTAGGAGCATGTGATGTGATTTGCTACACAAGGTTGGTACTAGGGTTTATTATTATGGTTCTACTAAATTATGATGGTTGAGGTTGATCCTAATGGTATAGTGAATCCTATAGGTTTTAACTAAGCATATGGACATGAAATGATGATCTCATGTGACTTGGTTTATGCTAGTGGATCATAAGCATGCATTCATTGGTTGTTTATTAAGTTTCTACATCTAAAGGTGAAGTTGATATAATCATATGGGCTAGTCCCCTAGGGTTTTAGGAGTGCACTAATTTAGGATGATCACATGAAATAATGGAATCAAGGTTTTACTCAAATTGAAACTAGGGTTTCTAAATTATGGTACAACTCCTAAAATGATAATTGGCAATATAGGTGTGGTGACTAATTACTTTGAAACAAAATTAGTAATGGTTTGACATTTTATTAAAAAATTTACACGATTGAATAATTAGGGTAACTCCTATTTAGGTTTAATTGAGAATTAGGGTTTAACAATTGTGATTAGGTTTTAAAATAATTAACTTGTTACTCAAATATGTTGAAGTAAACAATTGTTGGGCTACCAAAATAATATTGGCTTTTAATATTTTCTTGAGTTATTACTATTTAAAGAAAATGGTAAATGGTAATTTGCAAATTAGGGTTTACGAATTACCACTAATAATTAAGTTAATGCAAATATGATAAATAAAATTAATCTTAACATTTTACTTAGTTACTGAATAGTTAAAATTTAATTTTGAAATTTCACTAATTATTGATTTCAAATTGTATTTTAAATAATTGAAATGGCATAATTAATAAGGTTAAAAATAAATGGATTTTTATTTTGGCACACATTTTTGTTTTATCTTTTATTTGAATAGAGTTTATTTTTGTGAGCATTTTGATATATTATTCATATTTTTCTGAGTTGAAATTATTTTTCTATAATTTTACAAAGTTTCTGCAATTTTCTGGAATTTGAAATTAACACTAAATACTAAACATACCGGTTCATGTACACCCGCAGCGACTGACTGGTGGGACCAAAACATATGTTGACCGCCACGTTGGCGTGGACAAGTCAAAGACCACACGGGGTCCTACAGGCCACGTCGGCCTCGCCGGTCAATGATCGCCGGTGGTCAGCGCACGACGGCGCCGCCGTTTTACGGCCCCCCGGGAAGAACTACTGGGATCTTTCGACTCCACTCGAGCTACTGAACACGATGGTCGTGTTGCCCCCTCGAATAGATCACCGGAGCTTCGCCGGTATTCATGTCCGCGGCGGCGCGACTCCGGCCAAACGGCTACCTAGCGCTACGGTGGATGATTCGAGAGGATAAAAGGTGCTACAGACGCGTAATCATACCCTGAGTCTTCTGAGATGGTCGCCGGTGATGATTGAGGGCTCAGGCGAGCTCCACTTCGCCATTCCCGGCGATGTACTGCGGGAGAAGATCTTGAAATTGACGTTGTACCGATCCCTCCTTGATGCTCTGCTCCTCCAGATCACTCAACTCGATCAGACGCTTCGATTGAGCTACTCCATGAACTCCGGGATGCTCTCAATCGACGGCGCCATGGAGGTCGCCGGCGACAGAGACTTGCAGCTAGAGGAGGAATTAGGAAACGAGGGAGGATAAGGATGGGAGTCTAGGGTTTCTCGAGCCGTGGCGATCTCTCCGACCTATTTATAGCTCCAAGCACTCGTGCGGTTCGACGGCGATGCTTGGCGGTGAGCGTCCAGGATGCGGCGGTGTTCCAGGTTAGGGTTTTCGGGCGGGAATCGTGATGATCCTACTGGCAACGGATTCCAAAGTCATGCGGTCGAGCTCTGGGACGTCTGACGAGGTCCGGGCTGTTCTTATCGGCATCGAGGACGTGGCCGAGGCTTCACCTCTGCGCTGTCGTCGCCGGGGAAGAAGAAGAAGGTGGCTTTCTTCTTGCACGATTTTTAAAGCGATCCAAATGGTAAGTGGCTTTGGGCTGGGTTGATACTGGGCTTGGTGGACGTGGTGGTGATGGGCTGCTGCGGTGCTGCTCGGCCTGCCAGGTAAGTTTCCCTCCATTTTCTTTTTCAAATTTCTGTTTTCTTTTTCTGTTTTTATTTACTGGTTTGAATTCAAATTGAATCCTATTTTGTTTTTGCAGGTTCTAAATCATTTGAATTTCAATAGCACTTCATGATAATACTCACTTGCATAATTCTTTGGTTTAAACAACTATTGAATTTTAATTAAAGTGACACTTGGTGAGGTTTAATTAACAATGAAATAGGTTTAGCTTTTTATCTCACTTCCCTTTTAATTTAGGAACCAGATCCATTTAAATGGTTTGAAATTTATAGCTGGTGCATAATGAACACATGATTAGGTTGAGCTAGTACTTAATAATATGATTTGTTCCCATATTTATAATTATGACTAGTATTTAAAGTAGTGGTGAAAATGTGGATGGAATTGGATTCATCAGTTTATGTGGAGAATTTTTTTTAAGAGTTTAAGAAAATGGTTGAATCTACACTATATTCACTAATCTTGCTTAGCAAGTTATGGCTTGAACTTCTTAATATAATTCCCAAGCTTATCATTGGTCAATTTACTTATTAAGGTGATGCTACTTTATAAAGACCATTCTTTTGGTTCACTTAGGCAAAGTATTTGGATTGCAAAGTAGAATAGGGTATTGGTTTCATTCCACTCACCAAAGGCATTTAGTCCTAAGTATAGATGGCTTGGTTTATATTTGTGATCCATGATACACAAGTGGGGACATAATATTTTATGTGGGGTGGATCCTACATGAAAAGGTGTAGGTTTTGCATACTCTTCACTAAATTTAAGTATAAATAGGCATGAGGTATGGCAGGGTTCTAATTATAATCCAAGTTAATCCATGGGTTGGAATTCAAATGTAGTTTAGGGTTTAAGTAGTGATCACCAATGTGATACACAACTAGGATTAGAATATGAGCATAAGCTTTGGTTATGTTTCACTAATGGAACATGGCTCTCATCTACAAGATTAAAGGTTGGTTTAAACAAGCAAGATGTAATACTACTCTAAAATGCTCTAGGATAGACATGGCTATGGTTAGCATCTATAATCTCTCTCACTTCTAAATGTCTTGTAATAGCCTAAGGTCCTACTCAAGATATGATGATATGATCCTCAAAATATATGGTTTGCCTAGGGATTCTACCTTGGTATCTTCTGAAGCTTGTTCTTCAGGAAATCTGATAAACCTGCATCTTGTGGTATGCCTCCACCTCCTAGCTTCTTCATCTTGATCCTAGCTAATTCACATGGAGTGGCTCTATGTGTTTGTTCCCATATATCATGGTACTTGATGAGCAAATGGATGAAGGGTGTGGCTCTATTTATAGGCTTGGGCAAGCTCTAGCATCATGACACATAGGTGGTGACTCTTGTGTTGGTTAGATGACTAAGGTGTTTGGTTGTCATGCCCTCATCCATAGCAATCCTTTGAGCATGAGGTGGCATAGCTTGGAAAGCAAGTCATGTAGATATTTTCATCCTATGTGGAAAGATCATTATCCTCTCATATGATTTATTTTTGGATAGCCAAGTGGCATTTGTTACTAAATATCTTGTGGATGATTTCATTATTGTGGATGAGTCACTATATCATATTGGATTGGATTTACATTATAATATTGATCAAAAGATCAAGGTTGAAGGTTATTCCTCAAATTTGGATAGTTGGTTTTGAATTCACCAAGGCATGATCATATGAGTTTCAAAATACTCATAGTAAGTTTGATTCAAATAGTTTGAACTATAAATCGTAATGTAAATGGATTTAGTTTTATGATATTCCATATACTTAATAAGTTATGATTTAAATAAGAATGTGTGGCTTTTATGCACTTTAGACCCTGTGGTTTACCTTATTTGGTAATAAGTTTAGAAGTGAATTAATTTACACACAAAGGTAGTTGCTAACTTTTAAGTGTTAATAAGTTAGAGTTTGATTCTTAAAGAATGTGTTGTTCTAAATCTAATTCCATTTGATCTAATCCATAGATCAAATCATCTCTACCCAAAATAAGGTTTTAGCAAAGATCACAGTGAAGTTTATAGCGCTTGACTTGATGATCAACTTCAATTCCAGCAAGTCAAGTGAAACTTCGATTCTTGTGGTAAGTTTTATTTGAAAGCGCGAAAATTCCCGGATTTTCTATGCATGAATGCAATGCACACTTTGGTGTTTTCTCATTTTGTAGCCTCTAAACCTGGGATATTACGGCCTCTCCCCTTAAAGCTGAACTTCGTCCCGAAGTTCGAACGCTCTCATGTTTCAGAATGTTGAAATGTCTTGAACAGATCACCATCCTTCAACTCCATGGTGATCACACTAGATGTAATTGGATATATCCCTTGTCCAGATCCTTCCTGGAGTCTTCTGATGTCTGGCACGGATACTTTCTTAAATTCTATGATTTCTTCCAACACTCTAAGCTTATAGGCTTACTATCCAAAGATTCTTGGATTAAGACATCTTATTGTGTTAATGGGCTTTACTAATGGCTGCGGTGACATCTTCCTATTTGGGTACTTAAAACTTGGTTCTACCAGCTGCGGTAATCCAGCTGCGGTGTAATATAGCACTACGATTACCAGCTGCGATACTCAAACCTTATTTCTAAAAGATTCATTTAAAGCAGGGTATTGTTTTCCCTTACTACCATAACGAAAGTAATGGTACTTCGTAAGGTGTTTACAATAGGCATGGTCCTGGTTGTTTAGTCCTACGAATGGATTAGACTCATTTAGTCCATCCCATCATGGCTTCTAGTTTATACTAGTTATCTTCCTTTTGGTTTCTTTAGGTTCCATGAAAGGAATCTTTCTAATAATCATTAGTTTTGGTATGGTCAAACTCCTTCGTATAGTATCTTCTTAGGCTTTGATTGTTCTCCTATATCTTCTTCCTCCAACTTCATTATCGAAGACTTACTTAAGTTTATCTTGGTTTCGAGTAATTACAATTACCCACTCAAGTTAAGGTCTAACCCTTACTTCCTCGAGATATGAACCTTGGCTTATGGTCTGACATCCTCCTGAGAGTACTTTTATATGGGTACTTCCCAACAACCTTATGAAAATAAGATTGTACTTCCTCCCAGATCAGACCTTTTTCTTCGTCTATCATACTCCAAATCATATTTAAATACTTCTCCTTCAGCCTTCCTCTCCCCCTTGGACTTTACTAATAATCTTCAAACTTCCTTTCTTCTAATCATTAAACTCCAAGGGTAGGTAGTTGGTTTAAGTCTGTTTTATATTTTGTACCTTTCTAAAGTCTCACGAAGAATTCTTTGTGGTGTATCCACACAGTTGTGGGTATCCATTATGAATCCTCCGACTAAATATTTACCAACCACGAGATTCCAGTTGTGAAATACTAGCTGCGGAATCCCCCTCTCTTTTAGGGTAAAGAAATGTTCAGGCTGTGGGCTATTTGTTACCAGCTGCAGACTATCTAACACAAGATGTGACTTATTGGATACCAGCTGTGGCTATGTTATGCTTCTAGTCAATATATACCTACCAGCTGTGGCTACTTACATAGTTTTAGTTAAGATATACCTCACCTCACATACCTTCTCTTCATGGTTATCCTATATCAGCTGCGGTCTTATGATGCTAGCTACGACTTCACTTGTCTATTTTCCTTCTTCTAAGGTTTGTTTTGCAAGAAAACCACTTGTTGACACTATGAAAATAGTATTATAAGTGACTTCACTTGCATTCCCTTCTTCCAGAATGAATATGGCTCCACTTCTTCTGCTCCATATTCACTATCTTTCTTACTTTCATGATACTTCCATGTTGAAGTACTCCTTGATTAAGGATAAAAGTGAGTTTGATTGGTCCTTCCTTTAGAGTATTGTGGTTGCTTCCCACAATTTGACTTTTTCTTCCAGTGAACCTTCATCTTATCTTCCAAAATCTTCAGAATTCGTCACTTCCTCACACGAATACCTTTACCCTCTAGACCTATAACATCAAGTAAGAGCTTGATATTGCAACATGCATTTGCATATCAAAGTCAAACTTCATGTATGGATCTAGTCAATCAATGAAAATCCAATAAAATCCAAGAAGATTCAGCTTTGTGTTCATAATACACATCCTTATATGCCTGAATATAGCAGTTGGGTAAGACATCCCTAAACATCAGGATCAGATGTGTAGTATATAACACCACATAAGATAGGTTTAGATTGTGATACTTAGCACGAATACGTGAGGTTCTACTATTTGTCTCAACATTTATATTAATTGCACATATGCAATAGGACAAACTTGAAACACAATGGCCTGGGATAGTGGAAGTTAACCTAGTTTTCTTTGGAAGTACTAACAAAATAGTACACCCTATATATGTGCTATTGAAGACTACTTCCTATAATACAATTATTTCTAATATGTCTACTCCAAACACATGATTGTTTAGAATATACCACCTATAACTCTAGGATTTCTCTATGTGATATGCTCTAAATAAGCCTTCTTTAAATTAAGGACTATGATTCTAACATAGTTGGTACAGTTTCCAGGATTTTAAGGCCTAAGCTTTCGAACTATTCCCTAAATCCTTACTCCTTATCATTCTTTTGTCATCGTACTTATGATGTTCTACTCCCTCACATCATGATTCTCAAGTGAATCATATATGATTATAACTTTACCATGAAAAGTAGACTTAAGTACTCCTATCACTCTTCCTTACCTCCTATGATTGACTCATCATAGGTACATACTACCTCATATTACTTATCTCCATTACTTAACATCAGTCATTTGACATTTTAAATGACTCTTACTTAACCATAACTTGCGTTGGTATACTTCTTCCAATAGGATATCTTCCTTATGGTTGTATCCTCTCTTTGGACTACCATGTGTTGTATACCAACTGTGGTCTACTACCACCCTTTATCTTAAGCTTCAATGGTGTTCTAATTGTTTGGAATGAAGCCAGATAACTAACTAACTTTACTTAAGAAAATAAGTGAGAAAGATTGACTCAAGTGTGTCAGGATTATTCTCAAGTGAATACCCATCTCAAGTCAGAAGAATAATTGGTTTAACTAAGACATCTTCCTATAGACACTACCAAACCTATAGGTCTCCTTTAAAGGGTTTTAATCCTAGGGTCAAAGCATTTGCTCTGATACCAACTGTGGTGACCCAGCGTACCATGCTGGCGTGTAGTTGACGTGGGAGATAGAAATCTTTGTGGTGTAACTTTTCTTCAGGTCCCCGGCAACGGCGCCAGAAATTTGCTTGATGCGTGCAGTTGACACGTCCGTTGGGAACCCCAAGAGGAAGGTGTGATGCGCACAGCGGCAAGTTTCCCTCAGTAAGAAACCAAGGTTTAATCGAACCAGTAGGAGTCAAGAAGCACGTTGAAGGTTGATGGCGGCGGGATGTAGTGCGGCGCAACACCGGAGATTCCGGCGCCAACGTGGAACCCGCACAACACAACCAAAGTACTTTGCCCCAACGAAACGAGTGAGGTTGTCAATCTCACGCGGCTTGCCGTAACAAAGGATTAACCGTATTGTGTGGAAGATGATTGTTTGCAGAAAACGGTAGAAACGAGTATTGCAGTTGATTGTATTTCGGTATAGAGAATTGGACCGGGGTCCACAGTTCACTAGAGGTGTCTCTCCCATAAGATAAACAGCATGTTGGGTGAACAAATTACAGTTGGGCAATTGACAAATAAAGAGGGCATGACCATGCACATACATATTATGATGAGTATTGTGAGATTTAATTGGGCATTACGACAAAGTACATAGACCGCTATCCGAGCATGCATCTATGCCTAAAAAGTCCACCTTCAGGTTATCATCCGAACCCCTCCGAGTATTAAGTTGCTAACAACGAGACAATTGCATTAAGTATTGCGCGTAATGTAATCAGTAACTACATCCTCGAACATAGCACCAATGTTTTATCCCTAGTGGCAACAGCACATCCATAATCTTAGAGGTTTCTGTCACTCCCCCAGATTCACAGAGACATGAACCCACTATCGAGCATAAATACTCCCTCTTGGAGTTACAAGCATCTACTTGGCCAGAGCATCTACTAGTAACGGAGAGCATGCAAGATCATAAACAACACATAGATATAAATTTGATAATTAACATAACAAGTATTCTCTATTCATCGGATCCCAACAAACGCAACATATAGAATTACAGATAGATGATCTTGATCATGTTAGGCAGCTCACAAGACCCGACAATTAAACACAATGGGGAGAAGACAACCATCTAGCTACTGCTATGGACCCATAGTCCAGGGGTAGACTACTCACTCATCACTCCGGAGGCGACCATGGCGGCGTAGAGTCCTCCGGGAGATGATTCCCCTCTCCGGCGGGGTGCCGGAGGCGATCTCCCGAATCCCCCGAGATGGGATTGGCGGCGGCGGTGTCTCTGGAAGGTTTTCCGTATCGTGGCTCTCGGTACTGGGGGTTTCGCGACGGAGGCTTTAAGTAGGCGGAAGGGCAGGTCAAGAGGCGGCACGAGGGGCCCACACTACAGGCCGGCGCGGCCAAGGCCTGGGCCGCGCCGCCCTAGGGTGTGGCCACCTCGTGGCCCCACTTCGTCTCCTCTTCGGTCTTCTGGAAGCTTCGTGGCAAAATAGGACCCTGGACGTTGATTTCGTCCAATTCCGAGAATATTTCTTTACTAGGATTTCGAAACCAAAAACAGCGAGAAAACGACAACTAGCACTTCGGCATCTTGTTAATAGGTTAGTTCCAGAAAATGCACGAATATGACATAAAGTGTGCATAAAACATGTAGATATCATCAATAATGTGGCATGGAACACAAGAAATTATCGATACGTCGGAGACGTATCATACCACTGCATGGTGTAGTACACAAGTCGTTGACATAACACAAGTGAAACACCGTTCCACTCATATTACATCTCTCAGAGTGGTACAACAGAAACATATGCGAGTCCAAGGTATGTCTATAGAAGTACACTTGAGCTGTTTACATAAGATCAACACAACCTCCTACTTTACAGTGAGGTAAAACTTCAAATAAAGCTCCAGAAGAACGACTCGTAGTCTATCTTATTGCTAACTCAAGTTTAAGAGCTAATTGGCTTGCTATAGAACTCTAGCTACTTAGGTGCTAGGATTAGGGAAAGGTTCCCTTCTATTACTATTCTAGGTTTCCATTATAGTTGATGCAGAAGTTGACTCCATTGGCTTCCTTGATTGAATTCTTCATCTTGTTGCGGTTGACTCCTTTGTCTTCGAGTTCCACGGTAGTTTCTCCTTCGGTGCATTGCTCTAAGAAGGGGGTTCAAACGAGATAGAATGAGTACGAGCGTACTCAGCAAGTTCATATTAGGAAATATGTGTATCATGCACTATCTACAGCCATAGACCAGAAAGTCATAGGCCAATGCAGGTTTTCATAAACATTTCTTCAAAAGGTTTATTTTATTCTGAAAACTATGCCCGTCAGTCTTCACAGGTTGACTAGAACTTCGTGGAGTTCTTTTCCTGCCGCGTTCGCAGTTCCCTTCCCGGAACAGGGAGTGACAGTCACAATTCTTGATACCCTCTGCAGAGGTGCGTTACTTTACCCCACAAGAGATCTTAACCATGTTGCCGGCTGAGAGTATGTCCTCAGCTCGTCCACACTTCCTTTGGTGTGAGGCCCAGTATAAGATCCAAGCCAATCACTGCCTTCTCCACGACCCTGCAAACCCACCCTTTTGTCCAACCGTACACCTCCAGTAGACTTCCCCCGATAATACGGCTTTACTCATGGTGTACTCCGGACAATCCCTCATAGATCGAAGAGCTTATCATCACTAATGGATGGGGATTTAAAAGGATTTCCCAACCTATTGCGGCGGTGCCTCCGGCACCCCACCGGCTCTCCGATCCGTTGGCGTGCGAAGGGAACCAGTCGACTTCCCGAGCCATTATAGATCTTATGGATAACGCGATATGTACGGCGCTAGAATCACTCGGACCGGCATTGGTAATTAGTCCTAGGGTGATATAACCCATGCAATGGAACCTCCACCATATCAACACATACCATGGTTCCATTGCCCACCACATAGTCATATTCATAATTGTAAAATAATACTTTGCTTTTCAATGCATGAGTGATAAGTATAGTACTTTGCATATAGTTTGATACAAATAATCAAATGACATGAGCAAGCGATGAACTTGCCTTTCTTGACTGCAAGATTATGCGGGCAAAAGCTTCGATACGTGATAACTCCAAATTCTGAAATACCATCATCGTCCGGTAAGGACAATGTTTAAAGAACGAGCAAAGATGCTATAATGCATAGTATGAGATGCAATCGTCCCGAGCGTAACCTAACCTCGATGGTTTAAGATGTATGAGTTGTAAAGATTTCTTTAGGGTTGGTTGCACTTTTAGAATGGTTCTCAAACAAGGTTCTTATTAGGGTTTGGTTATATTAGCATCATATCTAAGTGATATAAGACATCATAACAATCATACACATAAAGAATAGTGATGGAATAGTATGTAAAGAACAGTTGTCAATTTTAAGTGCTACAGATCATGGTTGATGATTACTTATACTATACTTCAAAAGAATAACTTTTGGAGAACATGTTGTTTAAGAAATATTTAGTATTTCAAAGAAGGATTAGGGCTTCTAAGGTTTGATTGACATTTGTACTTCAAAAGAATATCTTTTGAGGAACAGGTTAAATAAGAATATGAACTACTATGCATAGGAGCTATGGCTTTCTAGGGTTTACTATTGAATTCATTTAGTTCCACTAATAAGAACTAGTTGGGTGCTTAAGTTGAATTGGTTCTATATACAACAAGTATGGGCAGGTTTATTACTATGGTTGATTATGATATCATATCAAAGGATGGTTATCCAGATGGTTCCATAAATTAGCTACTAGGGTTTACTATGGTTTCTCATTTGCTTCACTAAATAATCACTAATAGTTTCTAAGCTAAGTGACTTATCATTTCCTAAGTAGGGTTTAGTTGATTAGGAGCATGTGATGTGATTTGCTACACAAGGTTGGTACTAGGGTTTATTATTATGGTTCTACTAAATTATGATGGTTGAGGTTGATCCTAATGGTATAGTGAATCCTATAGGTTTTAACTAAGCATATGGACATGAAATGATGATCTCATGTGACTTGGTTTATGCTAGTGGATCATAAGCATGCATTCATTGGTTGTTTATTAAGTTTCTACATCTAAAGGTGAAGTGGATATAATCATATGGGCTAGTCCCCTAGGGTTTTAGGAGTGCACTAATTTAGGATGATCACATGAAATAATGGAATCAAGGTTTTACTCAAATTGAAACTAGGGTTTCTAAATTATGGTACAACTCCTAAAATGATAATTGGCAATATAGGTGTGGTGACTAATTACTTTGAAACAAAATTAGTAATGGTTTGACATTTTATTAATTTTTTACAGGATTGAATAATTAGGGTAACTCCTAGTTAGGTTTAATTGAGAATTAGGGTTTAACAATTGTGATTAGGTTTTAAAATAATTAACTTGTTACTCAAATATGTTGAAGTAAACAATTGTTGGGCTACCAAAATAATATTGGCTTTTAATATTTTCTTGAGTTATTACTATTTAAAGAAAATGGTAAATGGTAATTTGCAAATTAGGGTTTATGAATTACCACTAATAATTAAGTTAATGCAAATATGATAAATAAAATTAATCTTAACATTTTACTTAGTTACTGAATAGTTAAAATTTAATTTTGAAATTTCACTAATTATTGATTTCAAAATGTATTTTAAATAATTGAAATGGCATAATTAATAAGGTTAAAAATAAATGGATTTTTATTTTGGCACACATTTTTGTTTTATCTTTTATTTGAATAGTGTTTATTTTTGTGAGCATTTTGATATATTATTCATATTTTTCTGAGTTGAAATTATTTTTCTATAATTTTACAAAGTTTCTGCAATTTTCCGGAATTTGAAATTAACACTAAATACTAAACATACCGGTTCATGTACACCCGCAGCGACTGACTGGTGGGACCAAAACATATGTTGACCGCCACGTTGGCGTGGACAAGTCAAAGACCACACGGGGTCCTACAGGCCACGTCGGCCTCGCCGGTCAATGACCGCCGGTGGTCAGCGCACGACGGCGCCGCCGTTTTACGGCCCCCCGGGAAGAACTACTGGGATCTTTCGACTCCACTCGAGCTACTGAACACGATGGTCGTGTTGCCCCCTCGAATAGATCACCGGAGCTTCGCCGGTATTCATGTCCGCGGCGGCGCGACTCCGGCCAAACGGCTACCTAGCGCTACGGTGGATGATTCGAGAGGATAAAAGGTGCTACAGACGCGTAATCATACCCTGAGTCTTCTGAGATGGTCGCCGGTGATGATTGAGGGCTCAGGCGAGCTCCACTTCGCCATTCCCGGCGATGTACTGCGGGAGAAGATCTTGAAATTGACGTTGTACCGGGCCCTCCTTGATGCTCTGCTCCTCCAGATCACTCAACTCGATCAGACGCTTCGATTGAGCTACTCCATGAACTCCGGGAAGCTCTCAATCGACGGCGCCATGGAGGTCGCCGGCGACAGAGACTTGCAGCTAGAGGAGGAATTAGGAAACGAGGGAGGATAAGGATGGGAGTCTAGGGTTTCTCGAGCCGTGGCGATCTCTCCGACCTATTTATAGCTCCAAGCACTGTCTGGTTCGACGGCGATGCTTGGCGGTGAGCGTCCAGGATGCGGCGGTGTTCCAGGTTAGGGTTTTCGGGCGGGAATCGTGATGATCCTACTGGCAACGGATTCCAAAGTCATGCGGTCGAGCTCTGGGACGTCTGACGAGGTCCGGGCTGTTCTTATCGACATCGAGGACGTGGCCGAGGCTTCACCTCTGCGCTGTCGTCGCCGGGGAAGAAGAAGAAGGTGGCTTTCTTCTTGCATGATTTTTAAAGCGATCCAAATGGTAAGTGGCTTTGGGCTGGGTTGATACTGGGCTTGGTGGACGTGGTGGTGATGGGCTGCTGCGCGGTCTTGCTCGGCTCTGCCGGGTAAGTTTCCCTCCATTTTCTTTTTCAAATTTCTGTTTTCTTTTTCTGTTTTTATTTACTGGTTTGAATTCAAATTGAATCCTATTTTGTTTTTGCAGGTTCTAAATCATTTGAATTTCAATAGCACTTCATGATAATACTCACTGCATAATTCTTTGGTTTAAACAACTATTGAATTTTAATTAAAGTGACACTTGGTGAGGTTTAATTAACAATGAAATAGGTTTAGCTTTTTATCTCACTTCCCTTTTAATTTAGGAACCAGATCCATTTAAATGGTTTGAAATTTATAGCTGGTGCATAATGAACACATGATTAGGTTGAGCTAGTACTTAATAATATGATTTGTTCCCATATTTATAATTATGACTAGTATTTAAAGTAGTGGTGAAAATGTGGATGGAATTGGATTCATCAGTTTATGTGGAGATTTTTTTTAAGAGTTTAAGAAAATGGTTGAATCTACACTATATTCACTAATCTTGCTTAGCAAGTTATGGCTTGAACTTCTTAATATAATTCCCAAGCTTATCATTGGTCAATTTACTTATTAAGGTGATGCTACTTTATAAAGACCATTCTTTTGGTTCACTTAGGCAAAGTATTTGGATTGCAAAGTAGAATAGGGTATTGGTTTCATTCCACTCACCAAAGGCATTTAGTCCTAAGTATAGATGGCTTGGTTTATATTTGTGATCCATGATACACAAGTGGGGACATAATATTTTATGTGGGGTGGATCCTACATGAAAAGGTGTAGGTTTTGCATACTCTTCACTAAATTTAAGTATAAATAGGCATGAGGTATGGCAGGGTTCTAATTATAATCCAAGTTAATCCATGGGTTGGAATTCAAATGTAGTTTAGGGTTTAAGTAGTGATCACCAATGTGATACACAACTAGGATTAGAATATGAGCATAAGCTTTGGTTATGTTTCACTAATGGAACATGGCTCTCATCTACAAGATTAAAGGTTGGTTTAAACAAGCAAGATGTAATACTACTCTAAAATGCTCTAGGATAGACATGGCTATGGTTAGCATCTATAATCTCTCTCACTTCTAAATGTCTTGTAATAGCCTAAGGTCCTACTCAAGATATGATGATATGATCCTCAAAATATATGGTTTGCCTAGGGATTCTACCTTGGTATCTTCAGAAGCTTGTTCTTCGGGAAATCGATAAACCTGCATCTTGTGGTATGCCTCCACCTCCTAGCTTCTTCATCTTGATCCTAGCTAATTCACATGGAGTGGCTCTATGTGTTTGTTCCCATGTATCATGGTACTTGATGAGCAAATGGATGAAGGGTGTGGCTCTATTTATAGGCTTGGGCAAGCTCTAGCATCATGACACATAGGTGGTGCCTCTTGTGTTGGTTAGATGACTAAGGTGCTTGGTTGTCATGCCCTCATCCATAGCAATCCTTTGAGCATGAGGTGGCATAGCTTGCAAAGCAAGTCATGTAGATATTTTCATCCTATGTGGCAAGATCATTATCCTCTCATATGATTTATTTTTGGATAGCCAAGTGGCATTTGTTACTAAATATCTTGTGGATGATTTCATTATTGTGGATGAGTCACTATATCATATTGGATTGGATTTACATTATAATATTGATCAAAAGATCAAGGTTGAAGGTTATTCCTCAAATTTGGATAGTTGGTTTTGAATTCACCAAGGCATGATCATATGAGTTTCAAAATACTCATAGTAAGTTTGATTCAAATAGTTTGAACTATAAATCGTAATGTAAATGGATTTAGTTTTATGATATTCCATATACTTAATAAGTTATGATTTAAATAAGAATGTGTGGCTTTTATGCACTTTAGACCCTGTGGTTTACCTTATTTGGTAATAAGTTTAGAAGTGAATTAATTTACACACAAAGGTAGTTGTAACTTTTAAGTGTTAATAAGTTAGAGTTTGATTCTTAAAGAATGTGTTGTTGTAAATCTAATTCCATTTGATCTAATCCATAGATCAAATCATCTCTACCCAAAATAAGGTTTTAGCAAAGATCACGAGTGAAGTTTATAGCGCTTGACTTGATGATCTACTTCAATTCCAGCAAGTCAAGTGAAACTTCGATTCTCGTGGTAAGTTTTATTTGAAAGCGCGAAAATTCCCCGGATTTTCTATGCATGAATGCAATGCACACTTTGGTGTTTTCTCATTTTGTAGCCTCTAAACCTGGGATATTACAATGTGTGGTTTTGGTAATTAATGACAATCCCTATTGACTAATGTTTGCATTGAGTTATATTTGTAGGAGTTGTCCATAGGCAATGCTTGAACCATTTGTTGGCTTCAAGGTTGCAATAAGAAGAAATTGATGAAGGATAACAAGTGTCAACTATGTCTTGAAGATGAAGATGAAGTGAGCCCTCAAGTTACTTCAAGACATCAACATAATGAAGTGCAAGTTCAAGATGAGCCATCTCAATGAGATCCTTTGCTTGAGTCTTGCCATCCATATGGTGATCATGGATATGTGAAGATGCGCCAAAGAAGAAGCTCTCCCATGGTGGATTATGGGGGAGCAATCCGCAAGACTTCGTCAAGCAAGCACAATCAAGAAAGGCGTCCAATCTTGTTGCGGTCAAGACCGTCATCATCAAGCTCAAGTGGAATGCGCAAGGTTAAGAGCTTGTGCCTATAGTGTTCATGGATATGTGAAGATGCGCCGAAGAAGAAGCTCTCCCATGGTGGATTATGGGGGAGCAATCCACAAGACTTCGTCAAGCAAGCACAGTCAAGAAAGGCGTTCTATCTTGTTGCGGTCAAGACCGTCATCATCAAGCTCAAGTGGAATGCGCAAAGTTAAGAGCTTGTGCTTATAGTGTTCATGGATACGTGAAGATGCGCCGAAGAAGAAGCTCTCCCATGGTGGATTATGGGGGAGCAATCCACAAGACTTCGTCAAGCAAGCACAATCAAGAAATGCATTCCATCTTGTTGAGGTTAAGATCGTCATCATCGAGCTCAAGTGGAATGCGCAAGTATAAGGTTTGCTCTTGATAGGGTTTCTTTCTCACCGGTCTCATAGTGTAGTTGGAGACCGGTTTATAGTTTAGTTGCCGTACTATCAAGAGGGCTCTCGAGTGAGTAACTCGATCGTATCGTTCGAAGAGAACTCAAACCTTTGCATCCTTGAATCATCTTTCTTGGTTGTTATTTGGATCTTATCCATGTGATGTTTTAGAGCTTGTGCTTATTCTCATGACAAGCTCTAGTTCATCGAAAACGGATTTCACATAGATCACTTGTTGCGTTTTCGAGTTTGGTTCATCATCTTTCTTAGTGGTTATTTGGATCTTGTCCATGTGATGTTTTAGAGCTTGTGCTTATTCTCATGACAAGCTCTAGTTCATCGAAAACGGATTTTGCATAGATCACTTGTTGCGTTTTCGAGTTTGGTGATTTTCTCGGTTTCTCATGTTGAGGTGTTGCACCTCTAAAAATATTATAAAATCACCCCCACTGGTTTGTTGGGTAGCTCTTGGTCGTCCTCTTTCCAACAAAATTGGTTTCACTCCATTCGGAGCTACCAATCTTGAGATATTGATTTTACAAGTTTGCTAGGCCGGATTATCCGGGCCGAATATTTAAATATCCGGCCCCTGAAATTTGGCTAAGGACTCAAGTCCATCCGGCTCAGTACTACCCTGGCATGAGGTCGGATATTTGGCAGGACTTTTGACCGGAAATTCCCCAGGGCCGGACTTTTGGGGGGGGGGGGGGGATTATCCGGCCCCAACTTAGGCCGGATTATCCGGCCCTGGTTTTGCCCCAACGGCTCGATTTTGGTGGGGGGTATAAATAACCCCCTTCTTCCTCCTTGGGCTGTAGGCTTCTTCCACTCTCTGTCTACTCCATTGTTGCCCTTGAGAAGCTTCCTCTCCCTCTAATCCCTCCATGATTCTTGCACCTATTTGAGGGAAAAGAGAGAGAAGATCTAGATCTACATCTTGACCAATCAAATCCCTCTCTTTGTGAGGGGAATCCACTAGATCTAGATCTTGGAGAAATTTGGTGTTCCTCCTCTTATTTTGTTTTTCCTCTCTTATTCCCCCAATAGCTTTTGTAGCTTTGTTGGAATTTGAGAGAGAATTTCTTGAGCATCTTTGTGGTGTTCTTGCCATTGCATTTGGTGCATCGGTTTGAGTTCTCCACGGTGATTCGTGGTGGTGAAAACAAGAAGGTTGCTACTCTTGGGTTCTTGGAACCCTAGACGGTTTCTAGGCCTTTGTGGCATCTTAGTGGTGTTCTTGAGGACTCCAATTAAGTTGTGGAGATTCTTCAAGGGCAAGGCCTTTGTGGCATCTTAGTGGTGTTCTTGGGGACTCTAATTAAGTTGTGGAGATTCTTCAAGGGCAAAGACTTTGTGGCATCTTAGTGGTGTTCTTGGGGACTCCAATTAAGTTGTGGAGATTCTTCAAGGGCAAGGCCTTAGTGGCAATTTATTGGGAGCCTCCAATTAAGTTGTGGAGATAGCCCCAAGCTTTGTGTGGGTTCGGTGACTTCCCTAAGGTTTCATAGTGGATCGAGGACATCCCTTTTTGGTGGGAATTCTCGAGGAGAATACGGTGACCCTCGTGCATTTGGAGTGACTTGTCCTCCACACCGCTCCAACAGAGAGTAGCACTCGCAAGAGTGTGAACTTCGGGATACATCGTTGTCTCCGCGTCACTTAGGTTATTCCTATACCCGAGATCTTTACTTATGCACTTTACTTTGTGATAACCATCGTGCTTAAAGTTATATATCTTGCTATCACATAGTTGCTTGTATTGCTTTGCATAAGTTGCTGGTGCACATAGGTGAACTATAGTATATAGGCTTTGGGCTTGACAAAGTAAACGCTAGTTTTATTCCGCATTTGTTAAGCCCATATCGTAAAAGTTTTAAACCGCCTATTCACCCCCCTCTAGGCGACATCCGTGTCCTTTCAGTTATAGATACATAGAGTCACTTGCCAGGTGCTATGACTGGAGCTCTGCTCCCCGAAAGGATTAAAGCCATCTGTACTTACACCAAATCTTAAGTTCCTTGCGTCATCTGAAAATGACTTGAACTCTCTGTCGATTTTTCTCCACTGCGATCCGTCAGCGGGGTGTCTCAACATCACATATTTGTTACGGTCCTCTTTGTGCCATCGCAACAACTTGACATGCTCTTTGTTTTGGAACAAACGTTTCAACCATGGTATTATAGGAGCATACCACATCACCTTCGCAGGTACCCCCTTCCTAGGGGTGGACTCGCCCTCAACATCGCTAGGGTCATCTCGCCTGATCTTATACCTCAATGCACTACATACCGGGCATGCATTCAAATTCTCGTACTCCTCGCGGTGGAGAATGCAGTCATTGATGCATGCATGTATCTTCTGCACCTCTAATCCTAGAGAGCAGACAACCTTCTTTGCTTCTTATGTACTAGAGGGCAATACGTGCTCCCCTTGAAGCATCTTCTTTATTATTTTCATTAACTTTTTAAATCCCTTGTCAGAAGTACCATTCTCTGCTTTCCATTGCAGAAATTCCAGCGTGGTACCCAGCTTTTTTGGGCCATCTTCGCAATTTGGGTACAACAGTTTGTTGTGATCCTCTAACATTTTCTCCAACTTCAACCTCTCCTTTTCACTTCCGCAGTTTATCTTCGCATCAAGAATGGCTCAACCCAAATCGTCATCGGGGTCATCAAAAAAAGGCTCATAAAAAATGGGCTCTTCTTCGGCTTCGTCTTTCCCCATTCTATTATCACCGTCTTCAGTGAACATAGGATAGTTCTCACTATCCTCTTCTTCTTCGTTGTCTTCCAATATAACACCTCTTTCTCCGTGCTTAGTCCAACAATTATAGCTGGGCATGAAACCGTTCTCCAGCAGGTGGACGTGAAGGGTCTTTGAGGTAGAGTAATCCTTCATAATCTTACATGAACTACATGGACAATAGATGAAACCATTCGACCGACTGTTTGCCTCAGCCACATTGAGAAAATAATGCATGCCATTAATGAAGTCGGGATGGCACCGGTCACTGTACATCTATTGTCGATTCATCTGCATTATATAAGTATATCAAAAATCATTAAGTACAGAACATCATGGATATATGAGTGACCAACTTAATTAATATTCAAGTTCATCACATAAAACTAAGTTTTTTTTATAAAAATGAAGAGGCTCACCGAGGTGGCACGGTGCCGTCTAGGGGACGACGCTGGCGATCGACGGCGGTGAGGACGGGGACGATACTAAAACCTACAAATCATACTTTAATTTGAGCTCAAATTGCATATAAAAAGAATAAAATCCCTAACTTAGGCATTTCATCGAACACCTTGCTAGCAATAGAAAAAAAATACGAGTTAAACTAGCAAAGAAATGAGCTAAATTAGGAACGCTGGAAGAAAGGATGATATTGCTAACGAACGAACCGGTACAAAAGTCCCTCAACGAATCGTTATTGATGCTCCTCGCCCGTCACAGCAAAGAACCGGTACTAATGTACCATTTAGTACCGGTTTATAAGGATTAGACGAATGCCCATTTTTCTACTATTGTTAGATGTTCTACTTTCTAATAATACTATGTTGACCAAATTAATAATCTAAGGATACGCGTATGTTCTAGGAGGTAGTAGTAACTAGTAATACCGATGCATACAGGTATTTTCTTCAAGAACCAGAAAAAAAAAACTTAACGAGCTACAAAGAGATATTCTTAGAGAAATGGATTCCTCGATTTGTATCACAAAAATGGGTATTCCCGAGAGAGATCGTGGCGAGTATGCGCATAGGCATGTTGTAGCATGTGTTTAAGCCGAGGCAGGAGAGCGAGGAGCCGTCGAGTTGTCGCGGGAGGAACCGAACGAGTCGGGACTCGCTTCGGCTTGCGCGTCGGCTTTGGGAGACGCGCACTGCACCGGCAGCAGCGATACCGCATGTCCTTGTCATGTCATCTCCCCCTACTTCACAGAGATAAACAACCAAAAGCAGCAGAGGCGCGCTCGGGCATCGAGAGGAGAGAGGCGGCCCGCCCCCGTCGCCGTCCGGCTGGCATTGCTACGGCCACAGGCGACAGGCAGCGCACGCCGGCGTCTTTGCCGTTTCTTTTCTGGCTCCCGTGTCTGTCAGCCAGCGGCGTGCCACGCGACGCGAACGCGAGCAGGGAGGAGGAGGAAGGACCACCGCGCGCGCGAGCGCCGCTCGGCAAGGAGAATATTTGGAGCAAGGGCATCATGTCGCAGTGCCTTTTGCTGCCCTCCTCTGCGGCGCCCCTCTGCCGCTGTGGGGTTTGCATATCGCAGTGCCTGCCCCAGGAGGCCACGTTTTCACCTAGCGATTCTTTTTCTTTTTGTGGGAATTCACCTAGCGATTCTTGTTTTCCAGGAGCAGGGCTTTAGGGCAAGTTGTTGGATAATTGTTCACCGTAGTAACATTTGTTTATTCCATAAACACCCTGCCTTTGGGTCAAATGAAGCTGCTACCGCCGTTACCAGCCGGTAACCAGCCCTGTGGTACACAAGTCTATCGTAAATACTACCTCCATTCCAAAGTTTAAGGCTTGTATTTTTTTGAAAAATCAAATAAAGTAAAGTTTGACCAAGTTTTTAGAACAATCTATCAATAAATATAATATTTTGTAGATACCGACGAAAATATATTTCATTATCTATTTAATGATATTAATTTTGTATTTTGCATGTTAACGATTTTTGGTAAAAATTTAGTTAAATTTTACATAGTTCGACTTTCTTAAAGTAATATAAGCCTTAAGCTTTGGAATGGAGGTAGTAAGTTTATTGTGCAAAAAATCTCGGTCCATTTGAATATTGTTCAAATTTTGGCTGGTTGGTTAGTCTAATGTAAAGTGTGTGAGTCCCTCCTCTTCTACAACACCAGGTCCCAACTCATTTGTCAGATATTTCCTTCCCACTCCTCCGAAAAATTATGTTCGAAACACATGTACATTTTTTAGTTTAAAATTTAAATTTTGCCTGCCCGGTCATCTCCGGTAAAAGCGATTACCATAAATCCCAGCCCCCAAACTTTTTTCTTACATGTACCCAAAAACTTGCATTCATGTCAAAATCAAACATTTTCTCCTTTTCTTGTTTAAAACCTTTGAGAAACCATTAACAATATATTATAAGGGTGCCCGTTGTCCACTCTGCGCCACGTGGCCCGAGACTGCGAGCCATATGGCCCTCCACTGCCCCGCGGTCGCTCTGTGCGGTCGCTCTGTTCTGGGCTTCGCTGGGTGTATCGATCCCGCACGACGCACACGTCCGTGACCTGCAGCTCCTCCGCAAGATGTGCCGCGATGATGCCGCTCTCTAACGCGGCCGTTTCTCTATGCACGATCACGATGTTGTTGATGCCTGGCCCGACCTCCTTCGTGCCTCGTATGTGTAATCTCCCTTGTTGACCTCCTCTTCTCCCTGTCTAATGATGTAAAGCTCTGGGTTTTAGCCCTTTTTCAATATATTCAGATGGTGAACCTCTCCTCCCCCACCCTCGGTGAAAATTCGAAAAAAAAACTTAGTTCTGATATAATCAAATCGACTAGCATAAATTACAAATCAAATTTAACGATTCAGAACATTTTTTTTCCAGTTACAACTCCACTACTACTCATAGATGCATGGATCACGATTTAATTAGACGGCGTACAAGTTGATTGAACTAGCAAATCCGGTAGTATGTATTAGGAGGGCGAGGTTCTAGAAAAACGCATAGCTTCAAATTCCATTGGTACATTAAAAAAATGAATTTAGCTTCGAAGTTAAAAACCTCACGTGTTCACAGAACTCCGCCTCTCCAATATAATATTATTATTTTGATTTACTTAAAACGCCAGCTTCGACAACACAAGCTAGCAGTTTTTTTTTCAAAGCGAAGGTGGTATCCCAGCCTCTTCATCAAAAAAAAAAATACGGTACTTTTTATTAATTTATTAAATAATGTGGGGCAAAGATTATTCCTTAGAAAATTCGAAGCCACCACGCAAGATCTGCACATTCGATAACGAGTGAAGATCATGCAAGCAAGGCCTTATTCTCTAGACAACAACAAAAAACTCCCATCAACTAGAAGTCATCACCGCATCAATCATTGATCCATCTTGAGGGAAAAGATCTACATAACCCTTGCCAGCCTGTCGTCGATGCCACCATGGTACCCGACAACACATCCACCCTACACATGTCTACCATCACGCGACCTACACCCAGGCTCTGCTGCACCATGTTGTTGAGACTCATCGCCGATGATGCGCAAGAGAGCGGCACCGCTCCGCCTCCAGACCTCTGCAATCAGTATGAGCTCCAAAAACGTTGCCCTCAAAAGGGAGAAGCGGCACCGAAAGTCGCCAACGCCCGATCCGGGAGCCCAGATCTAGGGTTTCCCTCAAAAAATCCTGATCAAGAAAGTGGCAAGTGCAAAAACGATGCATTCGACAAGAAAACGACGCCAAGAGGCGTCGGCATCGTTCGCCTCGGTTTTCACTTCCGTCCGGCACTAAATGGACCGCGATGCAGCCACCAACGAAAATGTGCATGACGGGTCAGAGTTTTCTAGCCCAGTCGAGCCCCTACGGACCTAGATCGGACTCTATTTCGTTTCCCTAAAATAGCATGTTTGGTTTGTAGGAATAGAAACGACAGGATTTCTTTTTTCTATGGTTCACTTTCGATACTGTTCGAAAAGAAAATTACATTAGGTTCATTCTCATGGAAATTTTTATCTGTCTATGACAATCATGTTATTTTGCGGCTAATTGTTCAGAAAAGAATCCATGCTTTTTCCCTGTGATGCAACCAAAAAAACTTTTCTATTACATACTCCCTCGTTTTCAATTCCTATAGGATGGTGAGGATCTCAAATGCCATGACATCTGAAACCTACGTCTTTTCTATTCCAGGTTTCTAGAATCCTTCGAACCAAAGACTCACTTAGTGCTACTTAATTACAGACTAGAATACGTGAAGTTTGCACTAGTTACTAGTTTTTATAACTTGTTTTTTTTAATCTATATATCCCATGTCGTTCCGGTCAATTATTTTCTTCAACCTTTCTTCAGGTGAATTTCTTCTCTTCTCGTCTTGCACTCCAAATCCAATGGAATGAACTACTACCACCTATTGTTTGTGCAAACATGTGGCAGGCAAGTCCCTCAATCAAATGAAGAAGCATAACAAACAAACAAATTGGAACTTTTTCAGTGGCTCGAGTGCCTGCCTGATGGGGCTAATTAGTGGGGTTCTTTCTAGGGATATGATTCTTTTATTAGCACAACGCATTGGAGCAACTGTCTTGCCTGTCTGTCCGCCCTAGTGTTAGGGGCAAGGCAAGGCATGCACGCATGCATGAGTGAGATTAAAAATATGTCACATTAGGAGTGGGTAAACAGAATTAAAAGATTTCCATATCCTTGCCAATTGGCTATATGTGCCTTGGATCCAAAGGGATGCCACTAGCTGCCTCCACAAACCTAGGCTTTGTACCATCATCACCAAATGTGCTTCTCGGAAAGAGAGGGGAAAGATTTCGGCGGCGATAAAAGCGTAAAAAGCTATAAAAATACGCATTAGTAAATTAAACTGTAATCAAAACAAGATCGAGAAACGACTTCTTTGAGCTCCTTGGTTGTCGATGCGTTTAAATTAGTATGTGGAATCCTTATTGGAGTGTCGTGGATTAACACACATCAAAATGCATGTCATTTTCTATTAGAAGAAGAAAGGCAAGAAGGCACAAAAGTTTATAAACTGAGAACAAAGCAAAACCAAAGAAAAAAAATCAACAATCTAGCAATCATGGAAAAACTTACCCTCAAATTCCCTATTATACTGAAACTTTCGAATTTTTAACAGTAGTATATTGCAGTGTTGTATCTGTAGATCACCTGTGCAAACTTTTGCCCGCATCGTTACAAACACAGGCAGAATACCTTGTTATCCAAGGTTGGTACTCTACAAGTGTCTCTCTTGTCAGATACAGTTTGTTTTCTTTGAGAATTCAATTCAGATTTGAAATGTTTTGCTCTGTCAATAGACAAAAGGAGTACAGTATATGCAGCTACCAGTGTACATCAGCTCCTGTCCCTATCAGCCTAGATTGATTCAGAGAAAAATTGCCATGTTCCTCTCTGGCATTTACACAAGCCACACTTAAATGCTAAAACATTGATACACTACTACAAACCTATTAACAGCCTATCCTTGCATGAAGAGGGATCTGGGATGAAAAAACTGAAAGGCAAGTGCATGCTCTCTACAAGATCTTGTCCTGATCATGCTATAACGTTTTCCATTTCATCACTGAAGAAACCTGCAATCTTCTTCCAGCTGCCAAAAGGTTATGAATATGCATTCAAATGCATCTCCAAAATGTGAAACATGATCTAGAGGCCAAGATTTGTTGTTGCATGCATGCATCAGCACCTCCCGTAAAAAGACATAGGACGAAATAATTCTATAGAAAGTGATGCGCCTTGTTGCTTCAGAATGACAGGCAGTAAAAGCTGATGGTTGGATGGATGCAAGCAAGCAAGCTGCAAGATCCTGTGGCATTTAAGCACCTGGTGCAGTTAATGGAGTTACTCATTAGATGTGTTGGATTGGCCGGAAGCAGTCCAAGGTGCCTGTGCTGGGTTTGAAATGGCAAAACCTTCTGCTGCTTGCTGCTGCATGACTGACAGTGCATTCAGTGGGCTGTCATTGCTGCAAACCGCAGGTAAACACACTACTAGTAGTGACTACACTTGTGATGGCACTGATTAACATCTGGTTAGTCAATCTGCGATTTGGGGTTTGGGATAGGTTCATGATCAAGACATGCATGTAGCATTTAGGACATCCATTGAGTGAAATTCAAATCAACTGCTTACTTAACCACCTCCTATATAGGGTTAATTGCTATGTGTGTCACATTCAGATTGAGCTACACTATCACTTTCAAACTCTGAAATATTTGGTAAATCATGGGTTGCTTTTGGATAGACAGCTTTCCTTAGAGGATAACAAAAAGGAGAGACCACACTACTGGCGGTGGCTGAGTGGCATAAAAATAAGAGCAAGAAAAAGGCAGAGCGTTGCTGCCCATTGCAAACATCACAAGAGCACGGCTTTTTAAACTCGGCCGGGAGCAAAAGCAATTTTGTCAAGATCATGCACCCAAAATGCACTTCACATTTCAGTGTTCTGCTGATCACAAAACATGTAGCCGTAGTGGTGTAGGAGTACTGTCTATCACAGCCTTAAGCCCTAAAAACCCTAGCAGGACCCTACTTTGTCCTGAAAGCCACTTTCTTGGCATGAAGAGAGGGGGTGGCACCAACCATCACTTTCCAATAAAAATCCCTTCATTCATTCTTTCTTTCTCTCCATATGGGTGACAAGTGAGAGTGCTGGCCACCATGACCCATCTCCCTTCACCCCCAAGCTTGTCATTGTCCTTCTACATAAAAAAAGAGAGTGTGGGTCTTACAGAGAGAAAGAAAAGAGAGTTTTAGAGAGAGAACGAAACTGCCTACGTTCTTGAGGAGGGCATGCTTGTATTTTTTTCTTCTAAGGTTGACATGCACAACATGCCATTGGAGCGTGTGCTTTTTCATGACACATTCTTGCAAGATTATTGTCTTTTGATAGTTGGGGACAATCATGCATGCCCTTCTGATCAGTAGTACTACTAGACACACTCGTATGTCATGTCGCTTTGTGTATATGCTTTGATTGCAACGGGGTATCAAAAGGGACAGAAGCTAGGGCCAGAGCCACAAGAACATCAGAGAATGCAAAGATTGACATGACTCGAGGAGTTGATATGTGTCTGTACTTTTTACTCAATTACCTGCACATAAATAAAAACCAATAGCTAGTTTAATGACCAAATCTGTTGGAGCTGTTTCGTTTCATTGTTGGTAACAAGACCGATCATCATTTATAAGGAGATCCGTTGGAGCTGCAGTAGATGCAAATGCAATGAAATACTAGCATGGAAACAATGACCCCGTGTATGTGTGGGGGAGAGAATGAGTAACTTTATAGCAGTGTCATGCATGCAGCAAGAAAAGAACAAGAATAGCAACCATAACAACACAATTAATGGGTCATGATGGATATTGGGGGAGATGGTGTGAGGTCAATGGGCCTGAAGGCTTTCTCTGTCTGCCTTGCACCAATGTGTGTTGTGTGTGTGCACCTGCTTGCCTTGTCTCCCCTGCCATTGCCATCATCAGGGCTCATGTCACTTTTCCCATGCCTAGCCTCTCCTCCATGCCTCCCATCTCCCTCTCTCTCCTCCCTTCCCAACATTTTTCTAGATAGAGAGATGCATGGCATGGTGGTGACACTCTTTGAGGAAGGATGGGGCCTGGCTTTGTAGTGCAAGCAAAGCATGTCAAGAACCCCTTTCACTATTGGGGAGCTCATGCCTTGCTTTTCTCTCATCAACATCTTGATCTTGGACACTCTGGAGAAGTGTACCACTGTTCCACCAGGAAACAGCAACCTAGAACAGACCTGATCCAGGGAGACAGTTGCAAGAACTCACTTTACTTCACTTGGATTGCCAAAATGAAACAAACTGTATTTCCCAGAGCACAAATATATGCAACATTAAGCCCATGCATGAAGATTGGCTTATGAGCATGCAGAATAAGCTGGTCTTCGTGCATGAAGGTGCCCTGTTAATCTGAGGAGGTGGACCAATGAAGCATATATAATGTATTACTACATGGGGGAATGATTAAAGATTTGACTTGGAATTTGTATGCATAACTGCATGCAGATGCAGGGATACATGATTAGTGCTGGGACATAACAGCGCTTCTATACTAGAATATGCATCTCATGTGTACATGTTTAACTAGTACTGTAGGATATAATAGGAATCCTATGTGGGAGGTTGCTTTGCTTTCCTAGTAAACTTGTGGGCAAAGGGAGAAGTACGGTGACGTGGCCCCTGTGTCTGGCCTTTTGGTGAGCACCTGACATGATAACAGAGTGCCGCCTAAGCTAATCGCATGCCTGCGTGCATCTACATCTGCATGGTAATACTCAACTGCAGCACAATTAAAAACAGTTCAGATGGAGACTTGGAGAGCATCTCCAGCAGCTCTGGTTCTAAGAGAATGGGGAAGACATGATCTTGTCAATAAGACTGCCAATTACTCTCCTAAAAGAGATTTTTAGTTGTTTCGCACTTCTTCACCAAGAAATGCTTTATCTTGCTGATGTTGGAGACGCTCTCTTAATTACTGTAGGCGAGATGATGTGGCCCTTTGCCACTCTTCTGGTCCTTCCAAGCAAAAGCGACATGTGTTCGTGCAAGAAAAGATGCACATTCATAGTATATGCTTCAGCTCTTTCGAGAAAGTATATTCTTCTTGGTAATTGTTGTTAATTCCTCCTATCGTCTCGAGGAATGCCTGAACAAAATGTTCATGTCAAACACAAAGTATGGTTCAAACTTCAAATGCCCATGAGTACGGCTGTTAAACCTGAAGGCATCAGCAGCTCAGGTCCAAATGTGTTCACAGGACGATCTGAACTCAATGGAGAACATATCACAGAACGAAATCACTTGAACATGCGAAGCAAAGAAGGCTGAAGGTAAAACTATTATAATATCCTACACTAATGTTTACTGACATGAACTTGCACAACGAATTTTTGTTCTCCGCACCACGAATGAGGATGCAAAGATAGCAACGGACCAAGTCCACTCCAAAAGAAACAATGTACTAATTATACTTCTTTGAGGCTACAAAGCTTTCTAAAGAAACACGGCTAATCCCCAGAACGAAAACACAAAAACTACTCATTGTACAGAAATGTAGAAACAATCCACCAATGCTGCAAAATCTGTCAGACACGTCTATCACTATAGCGCCAATATATATCCTACACCTTCCACCGCCGACGCAATTCTTTCTTGCTCACTAGCATATACTGTACAAAACTGTTGGCATGCCTTGCGCCTGGCGGATTTCTAACATCTCATTCACGCTTGCCCGTCTGATTAGCTGAAGTTGCACCGTTGGGAGACTGGGAGGAAGACGGTTGGCCACTGTTGTGGGGGATGACTCCGTTCTGTTTATCTTTGGAACTGGTATCAGAATGCTCTTCATTATCATCCGACTTTGCGTTGAGAAACCGGCCTCCAGCTCCCCTGGCCCTTTTCAGGGCATGTTGATGTCGTGACTCGTGGAGATATGGCTACAAAATGCAGATGTATGTTGATCAATCATTAGACGATACAGGAAAGTGGATACCAAAAAGCAAATAACTTAAGAGCACAAGAATAAACATTTCACCCCAAGAGTGAGACACTAGTAAGCAACTTGGCACTGGCAACAACAGTATATGGCACAACGTTTATGCAAGTCCTAGAATGAGCTCTTCCAGATAAACAGATAATGCCAACACCAATCTCTGTGTCAGACTTGAGACTGAGAGCTTAGACTTTGATCCAAGTACCATAATATGTAATTACATATTACATATTACTTTTTACTACACCACAATTAATAAATTAAATTTGCTCCAGCTTAACAACTTCCCGTATGAAAAAAAAAACAAGTCAGAAACCTCCTATCCATATTAAATATATCAACAACTCAACATTTGGTAATTTGTACTCCAACTCATTTCTATTCGCCATGATACCTTGGTATATTTAATTTGAAATACATATAGTGTGAAGATTGAAAAAATGTTCACCCTAAGACAGTAAACGTGGAGCAGAATGATCTTCAGAGTGTGGGTAGGGTAAGTAGAATGAAGAATTCACTTGATTATTTGCCCTATCTGTTGTCCACTTGTGCTTCCAACCTACCCTTAACTATATACTGAATAATCAAAAACAGAAATATCTAATCAATTTTCGAGTTTTACAGTAATGTAAATATGCTTATACGCATTTACCTTACGGCCCTTGATAAGCTTCCTTTCTGACTCTGCTTTAGCCCGAGACTGACGCCGCCTTAATATGGCATTATATTGCTTTGCGTTCACATAAACAGGCTCTTCAATTGTATCAGTAGGCAACGGTAACCCGGCTGGATGCATTCCAACCAATGGTGCATGCATCTGAAAAAACACACCAGTTTTATGAGCTCAACTAGTTTGAACAGAGTGACAATGATCATGCAAAGTTTACATTTGACTGGCTATGAACCAGAACAGTCTATACAGGAATACAGGAATATTCAATGTTGGCCTAAATATTCCCACCACAGGTGTACTAGTGGTATATACCCTATATAGCTATACCCTGTAATAAGAGCTTACCATAGGTTGTCCACCGTAAGCAGCATAAAGGCTTCCGTAGTATGGATCGATATTTGCGTAAGCCATTTGACCCTGTCGATCACCAAATGTGGAATTAACCAACAAATATTACACAATAAATTTGGCATTATGCAGGAATATGATAGAAAGTCATAACAAGGAAGCAATGAAAGGAAAACACAATAATCTATCCAGCCAAAGTATACAAAATCACTCAATTAGAACAAATGGCAATGCTTGTTAACAAATTCAAATTCAGTGCTAATTTTGATTTCACAAAATAAAGTTGCTGTAAGCTTAACAAAAGAATCCAGAGAGGAATTTATTAGAATGCAAAAGAGATGGCAAGAAATTGATGCAAACTCATGTGTGGAGGTTACAATAGGCAAACAATTGAATGTGACCGACAAGTTGACATGTGTGGCAGTACTAGAACAAAATAAGCCATGCAAACTGTGGCACTTGATATACCGTCATCACACATTTAATTAAAAACTTAACTAATAGTCTGCATTAAAAGGGAAAAAACTCTTATGTCGCCTTAACAAGAAGGGAATGATGTCAGCTTAACCTAATCATTGTTTCTAAGGAAAGTTTAATCTGACCAAGTTTTAGAAGTTTTGCCCAATATGTCATCTAACCGAATATATTGATTACTAATGAAGTGTTTCAACCAGGAAACATCAAATTGATCATGTACAATGGTAAATAAATGTTACACTGGTGTGATTGATATAATGTCAAACATGTAGTCAGGCAGAACAATTCATATCGGAAGACCGGATTTCCATAGTGATCTTACCGTACCCAGCATATTTCTCCAACCTTCCACTATGACCAATCCTCAATCTCCTTATAAACTAGAGCCTCAATCGAAAACATTACAATCTAAGAAGTTACAAGTTTCATACCATTGCATGGCAAGCTTCCGGGTGGGGATAGGGTGTCACATAATCTGTCGTAGGTGTTCCCACCGTCGTCTGACTATCTACACTTGTAGCTGGGGCCTCTTGCTGGTCGTTCTGAGCGGCTTGCTTCTGCTGTTTCTCAGCAGCTCTATGATCGCCTGCACAATAAATTGTTGCATCAAAATAAGACATACTTGATTGAATTTCTTTGTTAAATAAAACTGAAACAACTGGAAAATTTATGTTTCAGAACTTGCCAAGCATTAACAAGTAACAATACGGTGCAGATGTTCAGTCAACATTTATGGCATGCGGCAGGTGATATAGGTACAAACGTTGCAGAACAATAACAGCTCAGGAATGAAAACCCAGAATTTTCTGTAGTCTTACGAACTAATGGACATTTTCTGTAATAGGGTAGCTGTATACTGCCATCATAGGCAGCTTCATATTTTAGTGCTGCCACACAACTACAAATGCTAGTATTGCTGACATACTTACATTATTTGGTTGGATGAATCCGTAATCATATGTATAAGGACTACATTCTAGTATTCAATAGATTTCACAGTACAATCAAGCTGAGGTATTATCATGAATATACCAAAGCTCCAATTCCATGATCCGAGAGTCATAAAACCATTGCAATTATTATTGTTACAATTCCAGGCAGGCACTGCTGCCTACCAGGTATTACAGTTCAACATCACCATGACAAAAGAAATTGGGTGATAAAAGCATACCTGAAACACCATCATCAGCCGAAGTCATGGTTTACTATGTTCCAACTTCCAAGCCAAAAAGCAGCAGTATCAAGCTCGGAAGAAAGACACGCTAATTAAGATCACCATTCCATGTTGTTTTATGCAAAGGCTGTTCCTGGAATGACATACAAAAAAATGGTCAGAGAACTGAGCTTTCTGACAAGACGCCGCTAACACCTCCTTCGTGTTTCCAGCAAGTAACAAGCGCGGTTTCAATGATCCAAACCACAAAACAGACATCAAAACTACATCAGCAAAGGAGACAATAGGAACTAATCAAGAATTTACAGGTAAAGGGGTACTCCTACAGAAATTAAGAAGACCCGTCATCTACACACGCAGCTAATTATCCAACTCTGCAACGCTCAATCCAGTTTAGAATCTCACGCCACTAAATCAAAGCTGGCGGAATCATCCACTGGCTATCCGCGAAGGTACTAGGCTCGTGCCGCGTGATTCCGTGGAACCAAGCCCACAGAGCCATAACTGAATTTCCTGGTTAACAAAAATAAATTCACCACTGATACACGGCACGGGGGTTCAGTTGAACCCCCACAATTGTTCCCAAAACACTCCGCTACTGGGTACTCCGCCACGCAGCAAGCGAACCCGCAATTCGTCTTGGATCGCGCATGCGGCGAAGTGAGGACTGGCCAGAACAATCGGGGCGAGCGGGCGACCTAGGGTTCCGCTTACCGGCGAGAAGAAACCGGGTCCGTGGCCCGGACGGATCTCCGCCCCGCGCGGTACAGCGGCGGAGGACGGCGACGGCGGCGGCGGCTGCGAGGGGGAGAATTCCTTTGGCGCGCTTCGGCGGAGGGAGGGGGCGTGTACGGCGGAGAGGGTTCGACGACGACGTCGCGAAAGGGAGGCGGAGCGAGGAGAGGATAAGGGGGGCGACTGGCGTATTATGGTGGTTTTGCCGGGGTGTTTTCGTATATGTACCGGTCTGGCCATGTGGACGGTTGTGAATGAACGGAAATTACCGGGTGCTTATTGTAACTTTGTCGACAGTACCATATACTACATGGAACCTTCCAATTTGCTGACACCTGAACGTCTAGAGTTTTCGGTGGGTAAGATTTGTTTGCCGGTTCTTCTCCCATTCGATTATAAAACCTAACTGTTGTTGTCAAAATAATTAGTTCTCTCCAACCACAATAAAAACTACTCCCATGGTAGAAAGACGTATTAAGTTAGTTTATTTATTAGTTCATACGCTTCAATGGTAGTTTATTTAAGCAAAAGAAACATTAAAAGATATCAAAGAAACCTAAGTAAATACCAGCAATAAAAAGCATAGATCAAATGGATTTTCTTTTGCTATTTCAACCTTCCATGTCCTTTCTTACGTAAGTAATGTACTTGAGGTAGGATACCTCTGCATCCACATCTACCGATTGATCGATAATCCAATTTGTATTACAATCGGATAATTTCTTTTAGACGCAATTGCGTACCTCAGTTTTGTCCAACTAGATATAATCAAGAGAAAATAAATTGAAATCCATATTTGAAAATCTACTCATTTTCATCATATTATATATTGTAGATAAAAAGTTTATAATAAGAGAATTCACTGTATCTAGAGTCATTAGCGAAGTTTGCGTGTTAATGGATTTTGTACGAAAATGCCACCATAATTAGTTCCATTGATTTTAAATAATAATTTTACACAAGTTATCTCAAAATCAAACAAGGGAGAAGAGGAGTTTGCATTACATAAAGATGTGGCAAGACGAGGTGGAAAGTTATACAATGCTTTGTAAAACAATTCAAACAATATTTCTAAGTTTAAACATCTTTTATGACACAAAGAAGATTTATACTCTAATCAACTTCCAATTTGCTGACACCTGAACGTCTAGAGTTTTCCATGGGTAAGATCTGTTCGCCGGTTCTTCTCCCATTCGATTATAAAACCTAACTGTTGTTGTCAAAATAAATAGTTCTCTCCAACCACAATAAAAACTACTCCCATGGTAGAAAGAAATAGTATGAAGTTAGTTTATTATTAGTTCACACGCTTCAGTGGAAGGATATTTGTTTTCCTCGGCTATGATGCATAATTTTGATTTAAGCAAAAAAAACATTAAAACATAGTATCAAAGAAACCAAACTAAATACCAGTAATAAATATCATAGATCAAACGGATTTTGTTTTGCTATTTCAACCTTCCATCTCCTTATGTAAGTAATGCACTTGAGGATACCTCTGCATCTTGTTGGCTCTCGGCAAACCTCGACTCCACGCTACCGATTGATCGATAATCCAATTTGAATTTCAATCAGATAATTTCTTTTAGATGCAATTTCGTATCTTAGTTTTATCCAATTAGATAAAATCAAGAGAAAATAAATTGAAATATATATTTGAAAATCTACTCATTTTCATCATATTATATATTGTAGATAAAAAGTTTATAATAAGAGAATTCACCGTATCTAAAGTCATTGGCGGAGTTTGCGTGTTAATGGATTTTGTATGGAAAGACCACCATAATTAGTTTCATTGATTTTAAATAATAGTTTTATTGTCCACAAATTTCTCAAAATCGAACAAGAATGATGAGATTTCACACAAGTGATAGCATAAGTCAAATGATTCTGCAATCTTTAAAGATGTGACAAGACGGAGGTAGAGGAAGATATACAATGCTTTGTAAAACAATTCAAACAATATTTCTAATTTTAAACATCTTTTATGACACAAAGAAGATTTATACTCTAATCAATTTAATATAACATAATCTTGTGTTGATAACGTGTTTCTTATTATGGTCAACTGTTCAAAAAAATCGGTCGAGATACCGGCTTATCGACCGATTTATTTTGAATCGAGTGGTAACCGATAGGATTTTGGCATATTGAGTGATTTATCGCCGGCACCGATAGTTCAGTCAATTTTTAGTTTGATAACCGATATTTCGAACAATTTCCAGTGAAATTTCACTTAACTTTGGCCGCGCAGTCGATTTTTTTTTTCATGTACTCTTGTAGAACTGAGTATTGATACGTCTCCGACGTATCGATAATTTCTTATGTTCTATGCCATATTATTGATGATACCTACATGTTTTATGCACACTTTATGTCATATTCGTGCATTTTCTGGAACTAACCTATTAACAAGATGCCGAAGTGCCAGTTCCTGTTTTCTGCTGTTTTTGGTTTCAGAAATCCTAGTAACGAAATATTCTCGGAATTGGACGAAACGAAGACCCAGGGGCCTATTTTGCCACGAACCTTCCAGAAGACCGAAGAGCATACGAAATGGGGCCACGACGTGGCCAAACCACAAGGCGGCGCGGCCAAGGGGGGCCGCGCCGCCCTGTGGTGTGGGCCCCTCGTCAGCCCCCCGACTCTGCCCTTCCGCCTACTTAAAGCCTCCATCGCGAAACCCCTGATGCGAAAAAACCACGATACGGAAAACCTTACTGAGCCGCCGCCGCCGCCAATCCCATCTCGGGGGATTACGGAGATCTCCTCCGGCACCCTGCCGGAGAGGGGATTCATCTCCCGGAGGACTCTACACCGCCATGGTCGCCTCCGGAGTGATGAGTGAGTAGTTCACCCCTGGACTATGGGTCCATAGCGGTAGCTAGATGGTTGTCTTCTCCTCATTGTGCTTCATTGTTGGATCTTGTGAGCTGCCTAACATGATCAAGATCATCTATCCGTAATACTCTATGTTGTGTTTGTCGGGATCCGATGGATAGAGAATACCATGTTATGTTAATTATCAAGTTATTACATATGTGTTGTTTATGATCTTGCATGCTCTCCGTTATTAGTAGAGGCTCTGGCCAAGTTTTTGCTCTTAACTCCAAGAGGGAGTATTTATGCTCGATAGTGGGTTCATGCCTGCATTGACACCTGGGACGGTGACAGAAAGTTCTAAGGTTGTGATGTGCTTGTTGCCACTAGGGATAAAACATTGGCGCTATGTCCGAGGATGTAGTTGTTGATTACATTACGCACCATACTTAATGCAATTGTCTGTTGCTTTGCAACTTAATACTTGGAAGGGGTTCGGATGATAACCTCGAAGGTGGACTTTTTAGGCATAGATGCGGTTGGATGGCGGTCTACGTAATGCCCAATTAAATCTCACTATACTTATCATGACATGTATGTGCATTGTTATGCCCTCTCTATTTGTCAATTGCCCGACTGTAATTTGTTCACCCAACATGCTTTTATCTTATGGGAGAGACACCTCTAGTGAACTGTGGACCCCGGTCCATTCTTTAATACTAAATACAAATCTGCTGCAATACTTGTTTTTACTGTTTTCTCTGCAAACAATCATCTTCCACACAATACGGTTAATCCTTTGTTACAGCAAGCCGGTGAGATTGACAACCTCACTGTTTCGTTGGGGCAAAGTACTTTGGTTGTGTTGTGCAGGTTCCACGTTGGCGCCGGAATCCCTGGTGTTGCGCCGCACTACATCCCGCCGCCGTCAACCTTCAACGTGCTTCTTGGCTCCTCCTGGTTCAATAAACCTTGGTTTCTTTCTGAGGGAAAACTTGCTGATGTGCGCATCATACCTTCCTCTTGGGGTTTCCCAACGAACGTGTGAAATACACGCCATCAAGCTCTTTTACGGCGCCGTTGCCGGGGAGATCAAGACACGCTGCAAGGGGAGTCTCCACTTCTCAATCTCTTTACTTTGTTTTTGTCTTGCTTTATTTTATTTACTACTTTGTTTGCTGCATTATATCAAAACACAAAAAAATAGTTGCTAGTTTTACTTTATTTACTGTCTTGTTTGCTATATCAAAAACACAAAAAAATTAGTTTACTTGCATTTACTTTATCTAGTTTGCTTTATTTACTACTGCTAAAATGGCTACCCCTGAAAATACTAAGTTGTGTGACTTCACTAGCACAAATAATAATGATTTCCTATGCACACCTATTGCTCCACCTGCTACTACAGTAGAATTCTTTGAAATTAAACACTGCTTTACTTGAATCTTGTCATGAGAGAGCAATTTTTCGGTGTTAGTTCGATGATGTTGCTGCCCATCTCAATAATTTTGTTGAACTATGTGAAATGCAAAAATATAAAGATGTAGATGGTGACATTATAAAATTAAAATTGTTTCCTTTCTCATTAAGAGGAAGAGCTAAAGATTGGTTGCTATCTCTGCCTAAGAATAGTATTGATTCATGGACTAAATGCAAGGATGCTTTTATTGGTAGATATTATCCCCCTGCTAAAATTATATCTTTGAGGAGTAGCATAATGAATTTTAAACAATTGGATAATGAACATGTTGCTCAAGCTTGGGAAAGAATGAAATCTCTGGTTAAAAATTGCCCAACCCATGGACTGACTACTTGGATGATCATCCAAACCTTCTATGCAGAACTAAATTTTTCTTCGCGGAATTTATTGGATTCAGCTGCTGGAGGTACCTTTATGTCCATCACTCTTGGTGAAGCAACAAAGCTTCTTGATAATATGATGGTTAATTACTCTGAATGGCACACGGAAAGAGCTCCACAAGGTAAGAAGGTAAATTCTCGTTGAAGAATCCTCTTCCTTGAATGATAAGGTTGATGCTATTATGTCTATGCTTGCGAATGATAGGACTAATGTTGATCCTAATAATGTTCCATTAGCTTCATTGGTTGCTCAAGAAGAACATGTTGATGTAAACTTCATTAAAAATAATAATTTCAACAACAATGCTTATCGGAACAATTCTAGTAATAACTATAGGCCATATCCTTATAATAATGGTAACGGTTATGCTAATTCTTATGGGAATTCTTACAACAATAATAGGAATACACCCCCTGGACTTGAAGCCATGCTTAAAGAATTTATTAGTACACAAACTGCTTTTAACAAATCTGTTGAGGAAAAGCTCAATAAAATTGATATTCTTTCTTCTAAGGTTGATAGTCTTGCCTCTGATGTTGATCTTTTGAAATCAAAAGTTATGCCTAATAGGGATATTGAAAATAAAATTGTTACTACAGCAAATCTCATCCAAGTTAGAATTAATGAGAATATAAGATTAATGGCTGAACTGCGTGCTAGGTGGGATAGAGAAGAAAATGAAAAACTAGCTAAAGAGAAAAATGTAGCTAAAGTTTGGACTATTACCACCACTAGCAATGCTAATGATTCACATGTTGCTGCACCTCCTACTATCAATGGTAAAATAATTGGTGTTGGCAATGCTTCTACTCCTAGTGCAAAGCGCGCAAAATTACTCGAAGCTGCTAAAAGTGTTGAAGCCGCTTGTGATAAAGCTGCTGAAATTTTTTCCAACCTTGGGGATGATAATCCCATTGCTTTAGATTGTAATGATTTAGATTTTGATGATTGCCACATCTCTGAAGTTATAAAGTTCTTACAAAAACTTGCTAAGAGTCCCAATGCTAGCGCTATAAACTTGGCTTTCACAAAACATATTACAAATGCTCTCATAAAAGCTAGAGAAGAGAAACTAAAACTTGAAACTTCTATTCCTAGAAAGCTAGAGGATGGTTGGGAGCCCATCATTAAAATGAGAGTCAAAGATTTTGATTGTAATGCTTTATGTGATCTTGGTGCAAGTATTTCGTTATGCCTAAGAAAGTCTATGATATGCTTGACTTGCCACCATTGAAAAACTGTTATCTGGATGTTAATCTCGCTGATAATGCTAAAAAGAAACCTTTGGGGAGAGTTGATAATGTTCATATTATGGTTAACAATAAACTTGTCCCCGTTGATTTTGTTGTCTTGGATATTGAATGCAATGCATCTTGCCCCATTATATTGGGAAGACCTTTTCTTCGAACCGTTGGTGCTACTATTGATATGAAGGAAGGTAATATTAAATATCAATTTCCTCTCAAGAAAGGTATGGAACACTTCCCTAGAAAGAGAATGAAGTTACCTTATGATTCTATTATTAGAACAAATTATGATGTTGATGCTTCATCTCTTGATGTTACTTGATATACACTTTCGCGCCTAGGCTGAAAGGCGTTAAAGAAAAGCGCTTATGGGAGACAACCCATGTTTTTACTACAGTATTTTTGTTTTATATTTGAGTCTTGGAAGTTGTTTACTACTGTAGCAACCTCTCCTTATCTTAGTTTTATGTTTTGTTGTGCCAAGTAAAGTCTTTGATAGAAAAGTAAGTACTAGATTTGGATTACTTCGCAGTTCCAGATTTCTTTGCTGTCACGAATCTGGGTCTACCTCCCTGTAGGTAGCTCAGAAAATTAAGCCAATTTACGTGCATGATCCTCAGATATGTACGCAACTTTCATTCAATTTGAGCATTTTCATTTGAGCAAGTCTGGTGGCCTAATAAAATCCATCTTTACGGACTGTTCTGTTTTGATAGATTCTGTCTTTTATTTCGCATTGCCTCTTTTGCTATGTTGGATGAATTTATTTGATCCATTAATGTCCAGTAGCTTTATGCAATGTCCAGAAGTGTTAAGAATGATTGTGTCACCTCTGAACATGTTAATTTTTATTGTGCACTAACCCTCTAATGAGTTGTTTCGAGTTTGGTGTGGAGGAAGTTTTCAAGGATCAAGAGAGGAGTATGATGCAATATGATCAAGGAGAGTGAAAGCTCTAAGCTTGGGGATGCCCGGTGGTTCACCCCTGCATATTCTAAGAAGACTCAAGCGTCTAAGCTTGGGGATGCCCAAGGCATCCCCTTCTTCATAGACAACCTTATCGAGTTCCTCCCCTGAAACTATATTTTTATTCCGTCACATCTTATGCACTTTGCTTGGAGCGTCGGTTTGTTTTTGTTTTTTGTTTTGTTTGAATAAAATGGATCCTAGCATTCACTTTATGGGAGAGAGACACGCTCCGCTGTAGCATATGGACAAATATGTCCTTAGGCTCTACTCATAGTATTCATGGCGAAGTTTCATCTTCGTTAAATTGTTATATGGTTGGAATTGGAAAATGCTACATGTAGTAATTCTAAAATGTCTTGGATAATTTGATACTTGGCAATTGTTGTGCTCATGTTTAAGCTCTTGCATCATATACTTTGCACCCATTAATGAAGAAACACTTAGAGCTTGCTAATTTGGTTTGCATATTTGGTTTCTCTAGAGTCTAGATAACATCTAGTATTGAGTTTTGAACAACAAGGAAGACGGTGTAGAGTCTTATAATGTTTACAATATGTCTTTTATGTGAGTTTTGCTGCACGTTCATCCTTGTGTTTGTTTCAAATAACCTTGCTAGCCTAAACCTTGTATCGAGAGGGAATACTTCTCATGCATCCAAAATCCTTGAGCCAACCACTATGCCATTTGTGTCCACCATACCTACCTACTACATGGTATTTCTCCGCCATTCCAAAGTAAATTGCTTGAGTGCTACCTTTAAAATTCCATCATTCACCTTTGCAATATATAGCTCATGGGACAAATAGCTTAAAAACTATTGTGGTATTGAATATGTACTTATGCACTTTATCTCTTATTAAGTTGCTTGTTGTGCGATAACCATGCTTCAGGGGACGCCATCAACTATTCTTTGTTGAATATCATGTGAGTTTATGCATGTCCGTCTTGTACGAAGTAAGAGATAAAGTGCATAAGTACATATTCAATACCACAATAGTTTTAAGCTATTTGTCCCATGAGCTATATATTGCAAAGGTGAATGATGGAATTTTAAAGGTAGCACTCAAGCAATTTACTTTGGAATGGCGGATAAATACCATGTAGTAGGTAGGTATGGTGGACACAAATGGCATAGTGGTTGGCTCAAGTATTTTGGATGCATGAGAAGTATTCCCTCTCGATACAAGGTTTAGGCTAGCAAGGTTATTTGAAACAAACACAAGGATGAACGGTGCAGCAAAACTCACATAAAAGACATATTGTAAACATTATAAGACTCCATACCGTCTTCCTTGTTGTTCAAAACTCAATACTAGATGTTATCTAGACTCTAGAGAAACCAAATATGCAAACCAAATTAGCAAGCTCTAAGTATTTCTTCATTAATGGGTGCAAAGTATATGATGCAAGAGCTTAAACATGAGCACAACAATTGCCAAGTATCAAATTATCCAAGACATTTTAGAGTTACTACATGTAGCATTTTCCAATTCCAACCATATAACAATTTAACGAAGAAGAAACTTCGCCATGAATACTATGAGTAGAGCCTAAGGACATATTTGTCCATATGCTACAGCGGAGCGTGTCTCTCTCCCATAAAGTGAATGCTAGGATCCATTTTATTCAAACAAAACAAAAAACAAAAACAAACCGACGCTCCAAGCAAAGTGCATAAGATGTGACGGAATAAAAATATAGTTTCGGGGGAGGAACTGATAATGTTGTCGATGAAGAAGGGATGCCTTGGGCATCCCCAAGCTTAGACAGCTTGAGTCTTCTTAGAATATGCGAGGGTGAACCACGGGGCATCCCCAAGCTTAGAACTTTCACTCTCCTTGATCATATTGCATCATACTCCTCTCTTGATCCTTGAAAACTTCCTCCACACCAAACTCGAAACAACTCATTAGAGGGTTAGTGCATAATAAAAATTCACATGTTCAGAGGTGACACAATCATTCTTAACACTTCTGGACATTGCATAAAGCTACTTGGACATTAATGGATCAAAGAAATTCATCCAACATAGCAAAAGAGGCAATGCGAAATAAAAGGCAGAATCTGTCAAAACAGAACAGTCCAGTAAAGATGGATTTTATTAGGCCACCAGACTTGCTCAAATGAAAATGCTCAAATTGAATGAAAGTTGCGTACATATCTGAGGATCATGCACGTAAATTGGCTTAATTTTCTGAGCTACCTACGGGGAGAGTAGACCCAGATTCGTGACAGCAAAGAAATCTGGAACTGCGCGATAATCCAAATCTAGTACTTACTTTACTATCAAAGACTTTACTTGGCACAACAAAACTCAAAACTAAGATAAGGAGAGGTTGCTACAGTAGTAAACAACTTCCAAGACACAAATATAAAACAAAAATACTGGAGTAAAAACATGGGTTGTCTCCCATAAGCGCTTTTCTTTAACGCCTTTCAGCTAGGCGCAGAAAGTGTAACTCAAGTAACATCGAGAGATGAAGCATCAACATCATAATTTGTTCTAATAATAGAATCATAAGGTAACTTCATTCTCTTTCTAGGGAAGTGTTCCATACCTTTCTTGAGAGGAAATTGATATTTAATATTACCTTCCTTCATATCAATAGTAGCACCAACGGTTCGAAGAAAAGGTCTTCCCAATATAATGGGGCAAGATGCATTGCATTCAATATCCAAGACAACAAAATCAACGGGGACAAGGTTATTGTTAACCATAATATGAACATTATCAACTCTCCCCAAAGGTTTCTTTTAGCATTATCAGTGAGATTAACATCCAGATAACAATTTTTCAATGGTGGCAAGTCAAGCATATCATAGACTTTTTAGGCATAACGAAATACTTGCACCAAGATCACATAAAGCATTACAATCAAAATCTTTGACTCTCATTTTAATGATGGGCTCCCAACCATCCTCTAGCTTTCTAGGAATAGAAGTTTCAAGTTTTAGTTTCTCTTCTCTAGCTTTTATGAGAGCATTTGTAATATGTTTTGTGAAAGCCAAGTTTATAGCGCTAGCATTGGGACTCTTAGCAAGTTTTGCAAGAACTTTATAACTTCAGAGATGTGGCAATCATCAAAATCTAAATCATTACAATCTAAAGCAATGGGATTATCATCCCCAAGGTTGGAAAAATTTCAGGGTTTTATCACGGGCGGTTTCGATGGTTTAGAGTTTCGAGGTAATTTTGCGCGCTTTGCACTAGGAGTAGAAGCATTGCCAACACCAATTATTTTACCATTGATAGTAGGAGGTGCGGCAACATGTGAAGCATTAGCATTGCTAGTGGTGGTAATAGTCCAAACTTTAGCTACATTTTCCTCTTTAGCTAGTTTTTCATTTTCTTCTCTATCCCACCTTTGCACGTGATTCAGCCATTAATCTTATATTCTCATTAATTCTAACTTGGATGGCATTTGCTGTAGTAACAATTTTATTTTCAATATCCCTATTAGGCATAACTTTCGATTTCAAAAGATCAACATCGAGAGCAAGACTATCAACCTAGAA